>NW_028186546.1:2032124-2062307 GCF_003343005.1 Rhea americana
AAAAAACTGAATCCCTTGAGGGCCCTACCCTCAAGGGTGTAGGAGGAAGACCATCCAGTATAGCATCTCCATAGCTCCTGTACTGGCACTATTACAGGCTCACATTGAGAAGACTAAAATAGCAGTCATCATTGTGTCTGAAAAGTAGATGAAGTTGACAGTGAGGTAGAGCTCTATTTTCAGTGGAGACTTCCTACAGCAAGTAAGATCTTCCCTCATGCAGAGTGTTGCTAGAGCAGTTGTTGAGTTTGGAAGGGAATCATCCATGAGTGTGATTTGTTTTCCTAGGAATAATTGTATGTTCTTAGGACATCTGAGTATGAGAGGCCCACCTAAAACTTCCTCTTCTYTCTTGGGGGTGCATCCCATTTCGGATCTTTCATTTTCTCTTTTATTTTTTTGTCTTAAAGAGCTCCAGATTTCTTGTATTTTTAACATGCATTYTTTCCTCTTATTTGCACCAGTAAGAGCCTGTGAAGGGTTCAAGGGTCAGAGCAAAAAAAAGATCAACATCTAGRCCCCCAAATTTGTCATTTGTTACCTATTTTGAGAAGGAGCAGGATGCATCTGCAAAAATAAATACAAGTAGCTTTAAGATTCCAGAGGATGCTATTCATATTTACTGAAAGCAGGACATCCCTAAAAGTTCAATATAAAGAAACTGCAACTTGTCCTCAGAGGGCAAACCTGAACCAGAACCATATAGTAATTGTGAAGAAGTTGMTGACTTCACTACGCTAGATGAGGAAACAGTAATATGTTGCCTGGAATAAGAGTAAGGGTTAATAAAAACCTCACCTTTCTCASAAGTCTGAAAGTAGACCACTACAACATGGCATTGCAGCCAGAAGAACTGAAGAGGATGAAAAAAAAAAGTAAACAAACAAACCCTAACATTAGGATTTTTTGTTGAAGGATAGCCTATTGGTTCAGATAGCCCATTTTTTTTGGGGGGGTGGGGGCAGATACTGAGTATTTAGAGGAAGAATCAAAGAATTTGGGCCACTTCTTCCTTTCAAGGTGGTTTTATCACTCCATAATTATAGTCAAATAAAGATTCTTCTAGTCCCATCCAAAAAGCTTCCTACCTTTTCTTGAAAAGCAAAGAAACAAACAAACCACAAAAACCCTCACAAACCCAACTACTCACAYTGCTCACATATAGGAAATTAGTCCAGATATTACATATTTTTAAGGATTGAGTGAAATAATMTTGTATCTGGTTTGAGCATGTTGAAAACTATTTTTAAATTTTCTTACCCACATCTCTCCCCTTGTTCCTAGCACGGACACATTCAGCCTTCACCTGGGTCAGGCTCACGTGAGCGAATGGTTAGTTTGAAGAGTACACGTAGCTGTGCAAATCGCGACAGCAGTCAGCACATCGTCAGCCATTTGGGGCAAGGCTCACTCTTCTCTCCTGGATTTGTGCTGTATTAAGGAGAGAGGAGTCCCAGCTTGTGACTGCTAATATATTAGTTTCTTAGAAATCACCACCAGCTATGTTCAGGCGTTCACTTGCAGGGGGATAGGTACCTTCCTGCATGTCAGTTTTAATTACAAAGGGATTTTCAGAGTGGCTAGAAAATTGCATTTCTCTTCCAGAAAGGTAACATCTAAATCCCCTAAAATAGCTTTGTAAAGCTCAGTCTGAACTATCGCTCTTCCTAGTATTATTCTCTCTATCTTTCTCATCTGATGTGTGAGCTGGCCAGTGCTCCAGTCCTGAGGATGATTCTTTTGGGGCATCACATCAGGTCTGAGCCCTGTTGTAAATAAGATATTGATCCCCAAATTCTAGCAATGGCTGAGCACAACAGAGGAAAACCAAAGCGGTCAATGCTTCTCTCAAATGTAATATATCATTTTCATGTTGATACATTTATTTTGTGTCAAATGGGAACTGTCCTGCTTTAACACAAATACATTCACYGCTGTGCTCAGCTGCTTTTTTCTTGCTGCTCTGTGAGGACACTCCAGCTGAACTAACCTSTACTCTCAGAGACTCTTTCCCTCCTTTGACACAGAAAGAAAAGGAGCARTGATTTTCTGGGAATCTCTGTGGTTGCAACTACTTTGTTGCCATAGCTACCTGGAGGTTCTGGGTTCAGATAAGGTTTCAGTGGTGAGACCATATTGTGCTTGTACAGTCCACACTGAGCACAAAGCCTTTGGCTGTGGAAGGATACAGTCAAGGCCAAGGCCGTCTATTGTGAAAAAGTTCCCACACTTTGGCATTGTTGCATGACTTATGTTTTAAAGTGATTATTGTTTTGGGATCCTCGTGACGTACTGGTCAGGCAACAAAGCAGTGGGAGGAAATCAAGTCTGCACRTGGCAAAATCATTATCAAGGTCTTCAAGGGCATCCACTATACACTTTACCTTCAAATAATACATGTGTGAAATTCAAGGCCTTTGCTCTCACTGGATTCCAAACTACATGAGAGCYGGCGACTGAATATGTGCACTGAGGGCAGCCACAACTACATGAATCACAACAGATGTCCTGATGGACAGGTCTTGGAGCACTTCTGAATTTTATAAATAAGGTTTGGCATTCTGAGCAGCCCGTAGAGAAGCAATGGAAAATGAATACTGAAAACATTGTCTTCTAGGCCACGGTAATCCCAATGGCAGAGGTTGTTTAGAGCTTTACAGCTATTGTAGCTCATGGCAAACTTCCTCCACACTATCTTCTCACCTCCACGTTGGAGGCAGCATAGAAGAGAAGAAGTGCTGCAAGTGCAGTCTAAATGATCTCAGGAGCCAGTGCATAGTTCTAGCCAGTCATACAAGATCTGATAGCAACACGTTTGGAGAAATGGGAAGGACCACAATGAGATCTTCTCTGACATGGTGAACATCGTTCTGGTGACCTGCGTTCAGGGGGGAATTCCTGAGCCAAGTGACCAAAAAGGAAGGTGAGAAATATCAGTGGCTCAGGGCATTTATTTTATGCAAGACAGCTAAAGGAATTTGCTTTGCTAGGATGAGGGTTGTCTCACTTGCTTTTATTTGTTCATATCTAAGTTGAAGTTATCTGAACAATATAAATTCCCTCTCTCTACAGTGGGGTGAGGGACAGATGAAAATACTTTCAAAGAGTAATTCATCCCACCACACTTAAAAAGCACTCTCAGGACCAGATTTGAGTCTCTAAAATTTACATGCTAAGCAAGAGGCAGAAAATYCTGTCACTGATCTTACCAAGTTTATGACTGATATTGCTGCCCATGAAATACATAATGACTAACTAAATATCAGAAATGAAAAAACAAAATTAAAGGGCAAAGTTGGTACATGAGCAAATAAACTCGTTCTGAATGAATTGGCCAAGAAATTAGAAGCTTTTGTACCAGTTGGATGAGTGAGACTCCAAACAGTTTCCTAAGAGGACAGTTGGGACACATGCCTTATCTATTCTGACAGAGCAAAGCGGAAGTTTKCTACACTTATGAGCACATTTATATGGCGTTGTTGCATTACAGGGATGACTGACTGAGCTGAATAAGGAAGGAATTTTTTTCCATCTCGGTATCAAACCATTCTTGTTTTCCTGCACCCTGTGACAAGTAGGTTAGAGAAAATACTTGAAATACTAACATGAGCAAATCAGTGTATAAYGGTACGGCTGAGGTAAAAAGGCCTAAGTGCTACGCAAGATCTTGTAACACAATATGCAAAGTAAATATCAGCCTCTAGACCCAACAAGCATGAAACAAAAAAAAAGCCTTTTGCGGTATTGAATGAGCTCCTCAGATTGTAAGAAAAGAATTCATGTAGGGCAGTAGTCAGCTTTTTTAGAATTACACAGTGACTATGTTTAAGGAATCTTTGGCCATCTAATCAAGGAGCTCATACTGATATTTTACAGTATGGTTAAATCTTCCCATACAAGCTCATTTGTTTGAAGAGCCTTCTATTTCTAAACTTCTTTGGAGGTAAAATTAAGTTAATGAACAATTTCATCTCATTTTTCCAAGTTGCAAGGAGATACTCTTTTCCACTACTTTTAGTACCAAATAGTTATTCACCASCTCAGGCATCACCCATTACTTTCTATTGATAAAAACATTTGTTTTTGATCCAAACAATTTTAGACAGAAATATTAGCAGAAAAGAAATGTGTTAAACTGTGCAGACTGAAATCAGATAATCATCTTTTTTTAGGAATCTCAGGAAATTAATTAATTAGAATCTTTTCTGACTAAGCTTTTGAAAAAGAAAATAACATATGTTTATATTTCTCATTATCACTGAGTCAACRGTTAAAAGTTGATGATGTAACATGATGCGTCTGTTTAACTTCAAGGCCACTTTTAATATGCTAATAAAGGTTAGAAATGTCCATTGCATAGTATTTGCAATCATAAGTTATTGCAAAAGAAGTTGTTTTCCAGAAAGGTTGTGTAGTCTATACCCTTGGAGGTTTTCAGGACTAGTCTGGGTAAAGTCCTGAGTAATCTGGTCTAAATTCARTGTTGACTCTGCTTTGAGCAGGAGGCTGGACCAGAGACATCCCAAGGTTCTTCTCAACCTGAACCATCCTGCAATCTCTGCTCTGACACATCAAGCTCAATCAGAGCATATTTTGAAGAGGATAAAACTAATATCTCACCTGACATTTCTCAGCCAGTATGAAATAAAATAAAAAACATATCCTATTGCAAAGGAAGCGGCACAGAGGTAAAATACATTTAGACTGGATGGCTGAATGCCCTATTTATCATTGCCAGCAGCAAATGTTAAGCTTGCAGTTGACTGCTCCAGTTCTACTTGTTCAGCTCTATCAAACAAAACACTAAATTCCCCTGAAAGTTTAGGCACATTTCTCCCTATCAGTAGGTCTCAATTACATAAGTATTTGTGAAAAGGATGAGGCATATCAAACAGAAATCAATTTTGCTCTCWCAAGTTTTCAATGTATAACTATGCAGTTATGTACTTAGGAATCTCCCCGCACATTTTTTTTTGAGAGAACTTTACATATGATTTAAAARATTACTATTGCTGAGAGTGAGGAAAATTATCACCTCCTTGGATGCACAATATCAGTGCTTTTACTGGAGGACGAGGAAAAATCACTACCAGAATTTGAGTAAAGAGAAGAAACAAGTCTGATAATGGGACAGTCTAAAAAGTATTCTAGCTTAACCACTGGTATGAGAAAAAATTTATCTTCTTCTTCTTCTTCTTTTTTTTTTTTTTGACAAACTGAGAAGCTAAATAAAACAAACAGAATTTATGAGATTGTGGGAAAATTTGTTTCTAGCCCATGAACAAAACTCTGCATGAAGAGGGCTCAGTGTCTCTTCTGATAGCAAAGTGACACAGAGAATAGCTGCCAAAAGGCAGTCAAGGCTGTCATCCTCAGTTCTTCATAGTTAAATCTTACCAGATCTYTCTGTTTTTTACCCATTTCTTCTGCTGCATGCGGTACGCCTACTGGTTCAGTGGTTTAGTTGTGCATGAATTGAGGATGACATTTTTTTCCTTTAAAACCAAATTATATTGYTGAAGCTTAACAAAAAGTGTTGAATTACAATTTAATTTTGTTTTTAGGTTACAGGCATAGATCAGATTATTCACATTTTAAAAATAATCCCTTTGAGTACTTCTCATTCAAGAAGCTTTCAGGCTTCCTTTATGCTTCTGGAAAYACCACTTCCCCCCTCCTCCTCCTGAGAGCTAACTAAAGCTTTTGTAATAAGGAAAGACTGCTAGTATTTATGAAACAAGTGAAAAACATAATAAAGAGACTTGGATGACATACTAATATATTTGAGCATCAGAAAAAAAAATTGTGTACAATAGCTGTTATTATATATATATATGAATAATAAGCAACATTAAGATTTGTCCAGGGAACCTTTATTCTACCCTCTTGTGTCTATGCATTAGAAAACTGTTTTTAATAACATTTACGACTTTCACAGAGAACAAATGGCTCATTCAGTGAATGGCTTTTTGTCTGTAGAGTATTACGCACTTTTCTGCCATCCATCTGAGTAAGGGCTAGTCAAGTTAAAAACACAAAGACCCCACGAGGATCAGAGGAGCAAGGACAGCTGGAGACTCCCACCTAAGCAGGGAAGAGCAGAGTACGCTGAAAAGGCAACTCCTACGGCCACTGGCCACCCAAGGAGAGTGATTAGACCTTTGTTCTTCCTGCAAAACCCACCAGGATGAGTCAACCAGTGCTCTCTGGAGCACCATGCAAGCTGAAGGATGTTGTTGTCTACAGAGACTAGTACAGGGCTTATTATGGAAAGCAAGGACAAAGAATTTGGAGTTGGAGCAGGGAGGAATGAGAGGTTACGTGAAACTTACTGTGGGGTGTTTAAGGCTAGGTGTGCAGAAGGGATCAAAGGCATGAACAAGAGTGGGAAAACAGAAGGATAATGGGGATRTAAGAGCAACTGGCTGGTCTGTATGCTTGTCAGATTGAGTTCTACACTTAATAAATGCAGTTTATGTTGTATGCATATTGAATGCTATTTCTCGCTGTACAGTCTGTAGTGCCAAGCTATTTGTGTGCATAGTTATGAAGGTGCCTGCAAAGAGGCTGCCCTCTTGCTTGGGCGAGTCTATCTGTGGCCGGCCGCATCTGCAAGCATTTGCATCTGTGCACATGCGCATTCACACTTGGCCCTGCTGCCAGTTAGACCTGCAAACCAGACTAACAAAAGCAACCTCTCATCTCACCAGCCAGGAGGGGAGGAATCTCCAAAGTCCTACCAGCCACAGGATTCAGCTAATGTTTCACCTCCACTTGGCTGCAAGCTCATTTAACTAGTGCAAAGCTGTCCATATCTCCACAAGCATTTCTATGGATTTCACGGTTACAGTGATCTAAAAAGAAATAAGATTCCTGTTTTACAGCAAGAAAACAGTTTTGCATACCTAGCCTCAACACAGCAGCCTGATTTTCTTTAATACATAATGCTTTTATAGGAATCCCCATGTTCAAAGCACAAGTCCACCAGCAGTTGACGGTGCTCTTTTATCCTCAGCCTCAGACATCCAGAAAATAAAGAGTAAAGGACAGCTGATTAGAAAAGTAATATCTTGTCTTCCACCACACAACAAGAATGCAAAAGCAACAGGGATAATATTCTTCCATGAAATATTAAATGGTTTTATGACTTCTCCTCCTAGAATGCTTGCCCCATTCCTTYCACATCTTGTGCGAGGCAGCAGCTGCCTCTTTACCAGCCCCTACAGAAGGAGTGACCACCAATATAAGGTTCAGGTTCATCCTAGGAAACTGTTGGACCTTTCCACACAAGAAAGTCAACATGAGGCAGACAGTAATATCAGAAAATTCCAGACTAAAGGCTTGAAGTTTGCCCAGACAAAAGGAAATTCAAATTCAGATCTTCTGAGTATTGGACCAATCTATATACAAGCTGCTCTACTGTAACAGCTAATATTGAACTAAATTTTGAGCTAATTATTGAACTAAAGGTTCTAGTAATCTTTTCAACAGTTTTAAAGGTGTAGATTTTTTTTTTTTAAAACAAGGAGTTGGGAAATTCCATCACATACCCCTTAACCTTATTCTTCCACAAAGCTATGAGGATAAAAAAAAAAGGAAACTAATGTTTGCAATTCAGTATCTAAAGACCCAGAAGTTTACTCCTTCGTGCATTCGTCACTTATTTGATTTAGACAGCTACTTCTTCAAAAAAGAGAGAAGTGCCAACGTACCTTCCAGCTTTCCTTTCTGAGTGTTTCCATCTTTTCTAGGGAAAAAAATTCTCAATATCTTACTCTGGCCAAAAAAAAAAAGAAAAAAAAAGAAAAAAGAAAAAGCTGAAAACTGAACAGTGGAAATCCCCCCCCACGTATGTTCACATAAATTCACAGCTCCCTGCATTTTTATTCCAATAACATGGAACTCCATATGTTTTTAACTTTCAAGTTTATCTGTTCCCTTAATAAGTGTAATAAACCCTTCTATTCCTAAGATGCTTGTATGGGAAAAGAGCAAACATTCTCAAACTCAGAGTGAAAGGAGAATTGACGTCTGCTCTGCCTGGTAGAAGTTCCATTACAAAACTAGGAGTAGATCAAAAATAGGAWCAATTCGTGGAAGATTTGTAACATTGCTTGCAAAGGGAAGTCAACCAGCCAGCCAGAAGAAATTTGAAGAAGGTTTAGATCACATTAATAATGTCAATCAATTAAACAGTCTACCACAAACCCAGTGCACTCTTCCTATTTGCCACCACTCTTGAGGTTGGCTAAAGAAATCCATAAYTGATGAGGAGAATCCAAGGCAAAAGTGATGCTGGTCTGGTGTGTGCATGGATGGGCACCTGCATGCACAGCCTGTCAGAGCAACCCCCAATACTGGCAACAACCTCAGACTACAGAAAAAAAATAGCTGAAACACCCAGACTGGCTTGCCTGTAGTGGAGATCAGACTGGGATGCAAAGTCCATCTGAATAACAGATAAAGTTAAGGTCTGTTAAGGGAGATGCAGGACAAAGGGAAGGATAAGCTATTCTCTGTATGGCATGACCACATTCATAGTATTACCTATGATCCAGAGAAATGAAGAGGAAAGGACCGATTTTGCAGATAAGCGCAGCAGACAGACTTGTTTTAGCAAGGACGGTAGATAGAGAGTCATGTCTAAATGCAGAAGCTCCTGCACCTCGTGGACACCCTAACACTGAATCAAAGCTCAGAACAGGAAATTATAGGCCACAGGCTGATAGTGTAGCTCAGGATGTGTTTATATTCTTGACCTAAGTTGCCCATTTAATGTTTGTGCTATTTAAGCAATCTCTATCTATGCAAAAAATGCTATGAACCCAAAAATTGGCTCAGAAAAAGAACACTTGTCTGATTCATCTCATTCAATTAATTACAAGTGCAGACTCATGCAAAGCATGCTTCAATTAAATCCAAGTATCTCAAGCAAGAACATTACCTCTTTGCCATGAAGAGCCTATTCCCAGCCTATAGGATTTCACCATTGAGTTTAACCCTTTTCACTAAATCTAAATCATTTTTTTTCCAGCCAAATCTACAAATGCCACAGACAATTAGGATCCACTCAAGAACTGGCCCCTTCACTCAGGGGACAATGGAAACTTAATTTTCCTCAAGGACAATGTGATTGTCTTAAAAGCTTGAGGGCAATGATGCCCTTCCATTCTCAGTCACTTCACTAAAATACCATCTTCCAAGCTCAGAAAAAATCAGATGAGCCACCTAAATGCCAAATATAAGGCATAGTGCATACTTATTTGTACAAAGAGCCCAGCTCTGATTAGTGCTGCTTATTATTTGTGGATTTACAAGTTTTTCATCTTAAGTTAGGAAAAGATAGTCCTATATTAAACAATGTATTTGTTTTTTATGCTTGCTTAAAGTATTGTAGGGCAAAGAGAAAGGCTCAGTCATGCTTTTAGCACCCAGGAATAAACTTCTCTGAGGTCGTGTTTCATCATAGGCCCCGCAGGTTCCATCTGAGACCTGCTATTAAATGGAATACAGCTGGAAGTGTGAGGAACAGYCCATTTTTACTATCTATAGGAAGATTTCACTTCAGCCACAAAATTTAAATACTTTATTACTAGCCTGATTTAGTCATTTATTTGTTTTTCTTTTTCATAGAGAAATAAAACCTCAGGAAACAGATGACTTCAAGTCCTCTTCCTATATTACTTTAAATTCAGAAAAGTCAGCTTGGTCCATGGGGAAAATAGGTAAAAATTAGTGAAAACAAGCTGGTTCTGATGAATTCACGAATTAGGCTGGTTTCTACCTCCTGAAGAGCAAGGCCAGCAAGTTTTTTTTCAATTGGTCATGCTGGATTTATACAGTTTTACTGATGGTTTGGGTCCCTCAGTGTTATTGAACTGCTTGGCATGTGGCCTCAGTGTAAATAATCAGAGCACAAAGCCCTTGACTGTATTTCACTCCTACATACTGCTTGACAAGTGTTTACATTATAGAGACTGTGAATCTGGTATACGCTCCTTTTGGCATCCTTCGTCTGAGGTTTCTGCATATGGAGGAAGGGAGAGAGAAATCTCCAGATGGTGCAGAAACAGACCCTATGCTCATGAGAAGAGATTTCTTTTTAAAGACATTAACATCTTTGACATTTATAAAGCATCACGTGCTGTAAAAGGAGACTTTTGCYTCCATCAGCAAATCACTGTCTCGTGGGAAAGCAGCTCACACACKTCTCAGAAGAGAGCTGATGCTCAGATGGGTTTCTGAGACCACAGCCTAAGATAGGGAAGCATCGTGGTTCATCTGTGTTCCAAGAGTGTATATTGATTTTTAACCAAGACAGTGGGAAATTTTAGACATGGGCCAACTATGGTTAGTGTTATACAACATCCATAAATGCTACTAAGGACCCATACTTGCCAAGATCCTACCAGGATGACAACGACTTGCACTGCTGACTCCAGCAGTGCTCTTTTTTGTGGGCAAACACTATCTCCATCAYAAATCAGCCCAAAACAGACAAAAAGATACCTCACTGATTTTACTAGGCCTTGCTCAGAAAAGCAACACTCCACCAATTTGGCAGCCTAAAAGCTATTTTTGAGAATTTGAACACACTGATGACCTATTTTGGGCTGGGCAAAGTAAAACTGTATCCACCTGAGGGACTCTTTCCCCACAGCTCCCATAAGGGAAAATGGAAAGCTAATACTTCCCATGTGCCTGATTTCAGCACACCTTTGCCGAAATGCATCCACACTGTACCTACAACAGTGAAGAAAGCCAGTGTGGGTAGGTAGGACACCCCAGAACTGAACAAGGCTATGGAGAAGGGGTGAAGAGTCTATAAAATCAATSAAGTTTAGCATTTAAAATACCATGAACAACTTTTATTCCAAATATACCGAGCTTCACCTCCACCAGAAGCAGGAAAACTTCAGATTTCTCAGTTTGGTGCACAATTGCTGACAAAACAGCCAAAATATTGAAGCTTACAGGCAGAAGGAAGACATTACTTCGCAGCTTGAAGATATCAAGAACACCCTAACAAATTCCAAACTGCTTTAAAATTCSCCATGGGGTAAATCTGATCAGTGAACCCAGCCCTGCTCAGCTGGTCCTTGGTCCCTAGGGTCACTGCCTCATCTGTGCTGGGTCAACCTCAGCTCCCTTGACAATGCTTGATAGTTCCTCAGATGTGCTGTAAGACAGCTGCACCACAGCAAAGGTATTTGTGAGTGACCCAGGTGGCTGGAGCCCACTGCTGTAGGACAGTTTAGGAAAGCTGACAAGGAAGTTGCCACCAGATCGCTAAGTTGTGTCTTCAGGACTAGGGTTTTACTGCTACCTGAGATCCTAAGGGAAGTACTGTTTGAAAGTTAAAGGTGTTACTCTAACATCTCCAATAGAAAAAAAGTCCATTTTGAGGCACTGAGGGACCTCATGTTGGTCTATGKTGAAAATTCAGATGGCAACAGCCTTAAGAAGATCGTTGCAGAACAATGCTCCACCTTCAGGAACAGGGAGAAATGGGTAATAAAAACCAGGCACCTCAGGAAGATGCAGAAGGTGGTCTGTAATAAAAGGCACTGACTGAATATTTTAACAGCCTCTGTTAGTTTTCATCACAAGTACATCCTGGAAGCATCTCTTGCACAATATTCAGGCAGGGGTTGAACTGTGGGAGAAGTTACTTTTCCCAAAAGTGTTTCAGCTAAAGCAGACCAATTACTCTGTTATGCCTGAAAATACCACGTGATGTTACTGTTGTTAACTGTTGTCAGGAACTGCTCTGGAACTATCTTTCTATTAAATCTGTAGAGGACTTACCCAAAGTCTAAACGATAATCTGCCGTTTCTCCGAAATAAAGACAATATGGCTATAATCAAGACTTCGACAAATCTTGTTGTGAGAGCTGCAAAATTCAGAAAGTTTTTGCTAAGTATGCGCATCACATTGACCTGGGCACAACGTTGTTGGCAAAGAGTCAAAATATTGTTCTTAACATAAAATACATGGTGTTATTTAAGAGTGTAACAAGCAGATGCAGCTAGCACTCAGTAGTTCTCACATGCAGAGTCTTTGCTCAAAACTTCACAACGGTGGTGGTGATGTGCCACAGGTAGGGTCTCTGGCACCAGCTGGAGCAGCCGTCCCTAGCACAAAGACATCAATAATCTTTTTTTGTTTGTTTGTTTGGAGTAAAAGCTGTCCCTGGACTACTATAAGGCTKCAAATTAGAGATCTTGACAATCTGGAGAAGTTCAGGAAGTTCACTAATTTCAACAAGGGAAATTCTAATTAGCTATAAAGAAAAAGTTCTTTATAGCTAATTAGAACTGTCTGTCTATAAGCTGTGCAGTCTTCATCATTGGAGGTTGTCAAAATTCACTGCACAAGGTCCTGAGCAACCTGATACAACTTTGAAGTTAGCAGGGGGTGGGACCAGATGACCTCCAAAGTTTCCTTCTAACCTAAGTTTTTCTACAAGCCTGTGGACATCACAGAAATCAGCCTAATGCCTTTGGCTGATTCACCTTGTCCAGCACACTGCTACATCAAGGGTTTCAGCTTCCTTACTAAGACAACCCAAGGGCTTACAAGATTGATTTATAAGTGCTTGAAGATTTTTAATGTTTCCAGAAAATACCACTGTTTCCCAAGGGAGAAGGTATTTGTGCCACCACACGGTAATTCAAGGATGAATAGTTAGGATGGTGTTCTTGGAAGACAGCTCCTCATTGGATAGATTTTTTTTTTAATTTTCTCCAAAAGTTTTAAGTTGAAAAGATCAACATCAAGCTGAAGTGTCTATGTTTATCTCCTCATAATCCTTTTTCCAACCGGATGCCACTGACAGTGAAGTTTTAGCTCTTGGCAGCATCTGTTGCTCTAAACAAAATGGAAAACATAAAGTTTGCTGAAAATCCCCTGYTTATACAGTTACTTTGTCCTGGTTTTGGAACTGGATTCTTTCTGGAAGGAGAGCAAGAAGGACCCCCAAGTCAAGCATCCTTTGTTACAGGACAAGTAGGTCCCAAATTCCTGGGTGGGCTGAGTTACGTGGTGGTCACCTTGTGTGTGTCATCAGAAGGCTCTTGAACTGCCAAGATTTCCCATACCTCTACATCACTTCACTTGCACTATGAAAGGCCAAACACCATATGCTTCACTTGTTTTTTGACAAATTCATTGGCCTGTTCCTTCTCCACAGTTCATAGTAATCTGATCAGCTCTCTTGCCTTGACTTTCATCTTCAAGTTCCTTGCTTKCTCTGCCTGCTTCTCCTCTGTGTTGTTCTCTTGATGAGCCCTTTCTGTTATTCTTCTCTTTGGTAAATTTTTGTCACTCAGCAGCAGTGTCAGAGATGTAAATGTATACTACTCCTCTCAACACATACAGAAATGCAAGAAGCCACTAAAAAATTGCTCAGCGTGTTGGCTGCAAGCCTCTTATCTGCAGCTATATGTGAAAGCACTGGTAAGAAATGCCAGTGTGAGGTCAAGAAAAATGAACTTTGTTTCAAAGGAAAGATGAGCAGCAAAAGAAAGGATCCATACAACAGATAAGCAGTGCATTACAAGGTGAAATGGTCTTGGCACTGCAAAACAACTTTACCGTATCATCTTTGCTTCACAACTACAGCCTGATGTCAGCATTATTATGGGGTAATTAGCAGGGAGAAGATGCAGGTGTATTCACTTCTTCACTGTGTTGGTTTGTCTTTATCCTGGACTATGGTTTCAGAAGGACACTGAGGATGCTCATACAGCCCATCCTTTGCAAGATGGCCTGAGAATAACAGCTAGTAATAAAAGAATGTTAGTGTGAACAGTATGTGTCAWTGGGAAGACTTTGGCCTCTTCAGGGATCTGCTTGGAAGAATACCAGGTGATATGGCCCTGGAGAGAAGAAGGGTCCAAATGAGCTTGATGGTTTTCAAGGATCACCTCCTCCAAACTCAAGAGTACTCCATCCCAACAATCAGGAATTTAAGCAAAGGTAGCAAGAAGCCTGCATGGATGAACAAGGAGTTCCCGATTAACTCAGACATAAAAAGGAAGCATAGAAGAGGTGGAAGCAGGGGCAGGTGACCCGGGGGGAATATAGAGACACCGTCCAAGCATGCAGGGATGGAGTTAGGAAAGGCAAAGCTCACCTGGAGTTGAAACCAGCAAGGGATGTGAAAGGCAACAAGAAGGGCTTCTATGAGTACATAAGCAGCAAAAGGAAGGCTAGGAAAGGGCAAACATCTGCAAAGCAGCTTTGCAGAGAAGGGCATGGGAGTCTTAATGGACAGGCTGACCATGAGCCAGCAATGCAGCCTCACAGTAATGGCCAATAGGCCCTGGCTGCACTAGGAAGAACATTGCCAGTAGGTTGAGGGAGGTGATCATTCCCCTTTACTCAGCAATGGTGAAGCCACATCTGGAGTACTGTGTCCCATCCCAGGCTCCCCAGTAAAAAGAAAATTATGTGGACTTACTGGGGTAAGCAGAGCAAAGGCCTAAGAAGTTGATTAAGGGACTGGAGCATTTCTTATAAAAGGAGAGGCTGAGAAAGCTGAGGCTGTTCAGACTGGAGAAATGAAGCCTCGGGGGAATCTTATCAGTGTTTATAAATATCTGATGGGAGGGTGTAAAGAAGACAAAGCCAGACTCTTCTCAGTGATACCTAGTGAAAAGACAAGAGGCAACGGGCACACATTGAAACACAGGAATTTGTCTGAACATAAGATTATTTTCTTTTTAACTGAGGTTGACTGAGCACTGGAACAAGTTGCCCAGAGAGTTTGTAGAGTCTCCATCCTTGGAGATATTCAAAAGCCATCTGGATAGGGTCCCGGGCAACCTGCTCTAGGTGACCCTGCTAGAGCAGGGAGTGGGACTAGATGATCTCCAGAGGTCCCTTCGAACCTCAAACATTCTGTGAAATATTTTGAGCACAAAGGAAAGACCGCAAGCAAAAATCCAGCCTGTTTCTCCTGCAGAAAAGCAGCAGAGGAAGGGAAACGGGATGCAGGCTGTTAACTAATCTCTAACCCAGGGAGCTTGTCTCGCAAAAAGAGTACTTCAGGTCTGTTCTCTAACCCCGAACCATGACAGCTTCTTGCTACAAACCATCTGTTTCCCTATTGTCTGTYAGCCATCCTCTAAAAACACGTAACCAACCGAAACTTGTTTCAGGAGATGTGATGACAGACATAAACAAGGTTTATAACCRTCAGTGAGAGGCAGCAATTAGCGTGACCCCACAGCACAAGGTGGCCAGCTGTGTCTGCAGTCTGATCAATAGCACTGCATGCAGATTCCCCTGAACGGCTTTCAAAGAGCTTTCAAAAAGCCTATGCTTCTGTTTGCAGTTCAATAAGTCAGTAATCCACAGGGAATATGCTTCTCTGTGTGYTCAGATGAATCGGTGACCGATTAAAACCCTAGTAGAGAAATAACCTCACTGTAACCTCAGTATTAATTTCCCAAGTTTTAAACTGCATGTAAACAGGAACAAAAAATACACCCGGGAGTATAAGATGCCTATTTAATCATGGAAGATGCACCAACTATTTCCCTAGCTCTTATATGAAAAAGAAATGATGTGAAGGACTAGAAAAAGATTAAAAACGATGGTTAAAGTGAGACTTAGGCTTCTGAAATCTGCCAGACTCACAGTCCTGTTTTCCCTAACCGGTTGCCTTTAACTTTGGGCATCCAAGGCTCTGCCCAAGAGCTTAAAGTTAGTTTCCCGCTCTGCACACCTGATTGGAGCTACTTCAATATCAACAGGGYAGAGCTACCTGGCACCAAACACCGAATCAGCAAAATGATGTTTTTCTCAAATCTCCAGATAGGCTTGACAGGTTCGTGTTTTCAGATCCCTTGTTTTGCTTAATGTACAGGTTTAGGCTCCTGTAAAACATATTTGTTTTCACTCTTGTTTCAGAAACAGGACACTAGCAAGCTCACTACCTAAAGCCAATAAGCACAAAAAGAGGGGTTTGACTTTTTTTTTTTTTAATGAGAGTTTTTTTTTTTTTGCTTTTCTGTCAACATCATTAGTACTGAAGAAAGCCTATCAGAGATTAAGTGTTTGTTATTAAACAAGTTCTTATTTACAAGATATCTGCTATGTTTAGCTTTTTAATCAATTAAGGTTTTACAGTGAAGCATTGAGCTAAAGCTTAGAACAATGACTAGTTTAACAGCTACTAGTAATGTGTTTAGCAACATTTAAGTTGCCTTAAAAAAAAAAAAAAAAAATTGACTGTTCTCCAGCCCAGTGCCTAGGAGAATATCCCTGGAATTTATAGGCTTTTTCAAGAGAAAAGGTAGCCAGTGCAATGTATATACAAATTCATGCAAGAGTCTTAAACCGTACTAGATGACTTGAATACAAGTTCAGCTATTGAATTCAGTGGCATTTGTATTTCCAAGAGGTAAATGATATTTTTTAGCTAGAACTTCCTCTTTTTCTCCTAGATAAGAGCAGAATATGTGATGGAGGAAGATGGCAGATTCAAAACATGTTTTAAATTCAAATTAGCAGAATATGTTTGGCTGTAATTTCATGAAGATGCAAGCTAAGATAAGATATTCAAGAAAGAAAACCTGACGAAGTGGTTGGGAGAATAACTTGCAACAAGTCAACTAAATGAAAAATAGCCCTTTTAATTTAATCCTAGTGGAAGCAATTTTTGAAGCTCAAATTTTCTCTTATGCCCTTAAGAGAAAAATTATTTTACAGCCTTCTTTCACTTCACTAACAAGAGATAAGGGTTGGGAAGAAAATAGATAGCAAGGTATTTTCCTCCCAGCTTGAAAGCATTATTTTTAAGCCGGGATCCTCTGACAGCAGCAGAGGCTCATTCCTCTACTGGAGTAACTAGAAAAGGACAATATGTCCCATAGAAATTATACAGGCCAGCTAGTAACATTCAAGTCAGAAAAGGAACCTTGTTTTCTSTTCCTCTTACTCTGTGTCTATAAAGGTCTTTTTAACAATGTAGTRAACCCCAGAAGGCCCTAAAGGATTTTAACACCAGTTGGAAGAGTCCTAAACAAGGATTTGACCCTTTGATATCATATTGCAGGTAACCTGAGAAAGCCTGTACTGTTCCTCAAATTCAGGACAGAGAAGATGAATATTCAAACACTGATGCATTGAGTTAAGAATGTTATTTGTGGAACAAAAAAGCAAAAGAGAAGCCATCTAACCCTCCATATATAACTGCAAGATGAATTAGAGTTTGGAACAGACGAGAAAAATCCGAGAGAGATAGAGCAGTAGAATCATAGCTGACTGCTTAAAAAGGGTTAGAATTAACATACTAGCAGAGAAACGTTAGCCACTAATCATCTTAGGAAGCTATTTGTGCAGTAGTCAACCCATCTTTTCCTCTTTCCTCAATTAGTATAAGAGAAAAGGCGAAGAGCGAAGCAACAAGCTCTGAAAACCCTAAAGGATGGACATTATCTAGTAATCAACACCACCTGACTTTTTACAATCACTGTTTAAATCCAACCAGAGCCCTGAAACAAGCTAATCTGGCTTCTTCCCTGACCAGCAGCAGAACTCTCCTCCAACCCCCAAAAAACAACCCCCCCAACCAACAAACAAACAAACAAACAAACAAACAAACAAACAAACAAAAAACCCTCAACTGCAGGTGTTCTCTATATGCAATGACCTGACTTTATTGCCAATTACTGGAAAACTTCCCTTGGAAGGGGTCCCTTTCATAAACAGGTTCCTCCACCTCACTGTTCTTTCTGCAATGAATTTTAATACCTTGTAGATAGTTAGGAAAAAGTAGGAATGTATTGAAGAGGTGGCAAGAAGGAAAAGGACAGTAGAGATTAGGTTCTTTGGTGCTTAGGCTACTTTTCACATAGGCTATTCCTCATCATCATTCCTCTACGGCTGAATTTTTATTTTAACTGTGCTGTTTTTAATAATGTAGTTGACCACTAATAGAGTTTTTAGTAATATAGATAAGCTCTTTTAGTGGTAATCAGCTCAGGATTGGAGATRCAGGGGAGAAAAAGAACAAGTTTTCTTATATGGAAAAGAAAATTGAGTGTAGCTAAACATTTTTGTTTGATTAAACAACTTTTTTTTGAGTACTATCAAGGTAAGGTGAAATATTGAGTGCAAATAAAAATCAGCTTATAATTTGCTAGGTCTTTCAATAACGTTTGGCGCATAGGGCTTGCTGCAAGCACAGAAAAGTGAGATGTTGAAAGTTGCAAAGCTGTTCAAATATTCAGAGCTCTAAGTTGAAACTGGAATTTCAAACATATCAGGTGAAAACTTTTTTTTTTTTTTTTTTTTACTAGTCCAGGAAAGAATTATTTTATCCAAATATTATTGATTATCCAAATATCTATTTTTTCTAAATATTTGAACCAAATAAACACATATCCTGTTTATATGGCTTAAATTTCTATTAGATTTTTTTTCATTTAAATCACTTAGTGGAGCATTATCTACATAAAAGGCTAATTTCTTTTAACAGCTGAGTTCTTCTTTAGAGCTAAAGTTCCTTAGGAAATGCTAGTAAAGTAAGTRCCTGATTACTTATAGTTCTTTATACATAATAATCTGTAAGATGTAATGTTTATATGAACTAATTGTATCTCATCATTATTGTATACCTGTTTTAGACTTGATGCTCTGAGGCATTAGATTAGATTGGCTATRAGGGTGCATTTAGGCTATAATATCCATGGAATTATTTTAGGTCCTAATTGTTTCATGTGAATAGAGAATTGAGGAAGACTGGAAACTTTGGCTTTCATGCTGCAGTTCTAGTTTTGTAGCACTTCAGCTAGAGGCTCCAATACCAGAGGCTTTAAATCTTGGGTACAGAAAGAACTGAACAAACCTCCTAACTTTTTATATATTTAAAAATATTTATATATTTAAAAGAAAATGCAAAGCCCAGTAGATTTGCTCATTCCTCGAAATCAGTCCTTTGAGATTACAGGCAAATGCWGGCAAATAATTATAATGCTGTTGGAGAAAACTTTTATTATTTACATTTGCATTTCCCTAATGATATTTGTATAAGTAATTAGCACAATTAGGCATACTGTACATTTCAAAATAGTATTTTTTCTCACACCCCAACTGTTTCCTTTTACTGTATTTTTTTATTATTAAATGACTCCTTCTGTTCTAAGAGTGCTGGCACTCAAGCCCCTGTGAAATTTCAGTCCTACTTCATTTCAAATGTATCAATTCTGTCTGATGTTTGATGCACTGCCATGGTGAGTCTGGTAGGTCACTGGAGTGTCACTTTGCAAGGGTGCTTTTCTCAAAAATTAAAAGTTAGGGGTGCAGGACTAAATAAAGTAAAACCATGGAGCAGCACATTATGAGGACTTAAAAATATGTGTTGCAGCTGGAAAAGCTCATTTTCTCCACCGCTATATCTGTCTTCAAGATGTTTGGTTTCAGGCTAGTAGTAAACGATCCAGTGAGGATCCAGTTACTCTCAGGCTGCATTATAAAAAAAAAAAAAAAAAAAAAAAAGGGAATTAGGAAAGTAAGGTATGGCCCTAGTACAAATATTCTTACCAGGAACAGTATAATCTGATCAGGAGATCAGAGTAAATGGTCTTATTCGTCCATTTGGTTTCAATACTGCCAGAGTAGTAYGGCCAGCTCTAATTTTCAGCTGTGCCCAGTTTAATATTAAAGATTCATCAGGCTTTTGTCATAAATATCTTTACTTATCATCTAAGTGGAATATTCAGGATTAACATTTTACATTTTTCTTCACAGGAAGAAACTTTTTTTCATATATGCATGACTGTAAGGGCTGAATTTCAAAGCAAAGTATCAAATTATGAGCAACAGTTTGCAGTAAAAAAGGGAGTGGTGACCATGATTAAGCTGCTGAATAGTGACTAAAATCGTCCTTTAGGACAGTCATTTTTGTACAGCTTACAGTTTTCAGAAGTTGTGTCCCTTCTACCATGGCTTTAGATACCATTTACTCATTGTCTCTATCTTCCAGTTCTCTGCTGGTGCCCCAGCAGATCATAAAAGACAATCATCTCTAAAGACCTATCTCATGCATATTTAAAGAATTACAGATTTCCTCTCAGGAAGTGGCTTCCCAAAGTGAAATGGCAGTTGGATTACTGAAGTGTTCCTGCTGTGATTCTTACTCTTTCCTAGAGAGCTACACAAGTCCTTCAGTAGCAAATACTGTAAATCCTAAATCAAAGTGAATATCAGTGCTGATCTCAGCAGTTTGATTTGTAAGGAAAAGACTGTTTCCCAGCTGGGTTGATGCTCTCAGGAGTTCAGCCAGTGCTTAGTCCATTCATGATGGTTTCCTCATTGGAGCTTTTATTATCAGTTATTTTTAACACTCAACTGTTTTCATTTTTTAAATAGCTTCTCCGTAAAGATCATCTTGTTTGTCATTAATTACCCAAATTAATGTTTCTAGCTATCCACCAACAAGTTCTCCTAAGTATTAACTTCTTTCATTTTGTCCAATAATGTTCTTAATTATTCTGTAATCTTGCAGATGAATGGAACATCATCAGCATAAGATAAATCACTGAAGAGAGGCTTGGATTTCACTATCAACATATTATTAGATCACTTATTGCTCTTGCCTACTGCATGGCTTCCTCAGGCAAGGAAGCCAAAGATAGAGGGGGTCCCTCATTTGGGTGGCAGCCTGCTTRGGTGCTAATGGTTTGATATGGGAGCAATCCTACTAAAGTCTTCTAAAGTCTCTTTCTAAAGACTTCTGCTCTTAGAAATGCTAAATGCCATTCACTTTCCCTGACTGTTCTGTCTTTTAGTGCTGTAGAGACATCTCTATTTCTTCGCGTGACTGTGGAAAAGTCTCCCTTTATGCTTATGTGCTCAAACTTTCCGGGATTAACAGGACCCCCACCTCCCATCAGAATTCCTGTCCTGCGCTCTTTACTCACTGGTGCTCTTGGGTGGTTGTGTTGATGCTAATAATTTTGCAGCAGTGGTATCGGGAGGTGAGAGCATCCATTCCTTGATGTAATGAGGGTTGTGTTAAATCTTTCCACCAGAAACTGACTGCAACATTCACTGCTGGTCAAGAAAAAGGAAAATGATTCATCTTCACTGCCTGTTAATTTATTCTGATGACTGTATAYAGGCCACAAAAAWAATAATAACAATAATAATAAAAATAGACAATTTTTCCCTGGGGCCAGAAACAATGCTGTGGTGACAGAAATACTTACAGTTTGGGTATCAAAGTGCCAGGAAGCAAAATCTTATTTCACTATTATATTTACTGTAATGAATTTATGGACTTTTATCATGGAACAGCTAGTTGTTAGTGGCACTACCTGTATGAACTAAACTCATAAATGTCTTTACTTACCGGAGTTCAGCAATCTAAATGTGAGGCAAGTGGACCAGGCATCTGTGACCCTACTACAGATAATAGGAAAAATAGGTGGCTGTAGAAGAATCTTCATCTCTCAAAAGATATTTTTCTGAGGTGGAAGGGAAAGACTTGCCCTGTGGGGCTGCTTATTTCAATTTGCTTTCATTTTGGGTACCTGAACAATTTTWGTATGGATACTTAACCTTTGCATGCAATTAGAAGAGGACTATGGTTAGATGAGTTGAATATCAACTTCTTTCTATCCTRTGAGAGCCCTAAAGTGGCTGTACTGGTACACAACATGACAATGTTTTACCAAGTAAAATGTCAGTTTGAGTGGTAGATGAGTTTGTAGGCCAAATCAAACTGATAACCAGTCAAGCCAGGCTTGCTTCACACAGGGATAACATCGGAGGGTAAATACAATGAACAAACATATATTTGTAATCACTGATGAAACTTATTGATAAAATTCAGGAATTTTATCAATGTTTTGGCTACTGTAGGCTCTTGCAGGAAGACTTTATTCTTTCTCTATCTCTTTCCTTTTTTTTTTTTTTTTTGCCATTCTGCTCTTCTTAAGACAGCTAGCCCTCTGTGTTCTTCAGAATCTGGATGCAAAGATACACGTGAAATTCTCTGCAATTGTCATATAGGTTTGCTGCATTTGAGTTCTTGGTTAGAGATACAAAATTGGGCTTATTATCTCTTCCAAAGAACAATGTATTTCAGATGTGAACCAGAGCAGTAATTACAATAACTTTCACTAGTCTGGCTTGCAAGTATTTAATATTTATTTTCAAATCTTCTCAATGCTATACTTTGGCAGTGAAATCCATAGCTGGGTTACATGTTTCAAGAAGAAGCATTCCCATTAATGACATATTTGTCAGCTTATGAATTTTACAGAAACTTCCYTTTGTTTTTTTTTGTATATGAGAAAAGAAGAATAAAAAGCTGCAACTTCTCAAGAGTTCTCAAGATTTAATATATTTTCATCAGAATTCCTCTTATTCATCTCTTCTGTAAACAATCATAMAATCTTTCAATCTCTTTTTATGAAATTTTTATTCCAGGACCCAGATCATTTTCATAACCAGTTTCTGAACCCCTTGTGATTCTGTAATGCACCTCGGAGAGTTCTTTTGTATATTTTTTTAATGAGAAGTAGAGTAAGAACATCTTTGACTTCTGTATATATTTAATCTGCATTCCAGCCTCAAAGTATCTTTCTATGACATTTTACTCCTCTGTTCTGTGTTCTACACATGTTTTTCCATATTCCTAAATAGAGAGTAGGATTCATCTCATCTAGTGTTGACTGTGTAAAAGTTCAACATCCAATCTAAGTTGCCATTTTAGTCAAACCAGATTATATAAATCTGCCTACTGGAATTGCCTAAGATGCTTACCTCAGGGTGGAAATACTTTGTGGATACATTATCAGAACAGTGGAACTGTGAATAGAAGCATCTGGAGTTTGACTATTCACAGCTAGGAGCAGAAGAAAAACATCTGAGATACTTAATATAGTCYGAGTTAATGTTAGCATTCTGAAGATTTGTTGTACCTAGTTGCAAGTGTTGTCATTCACAGCTAAGCATTTAAAGAYCCAGAGACTCTTTTGAAATAGCTAGGAGCATCCGTAAGAAAACATCTACCCTCTTTCCTGTTCCAAGGCATGTTCAGCCACATTTGCATCACTTCCAGCAGATGACTGTCTAGATGGTTGTTTTCAAAACCCTCCAGTGATAAGAAGTGTACAGCTTGTCCCATTTAGTTGTTTAACTAAATTCCCTTGGAAATTTTTACCTGTTGTCTGACCTAATCTCCCTTGCTTCAGTCAGACCATTGCCTCTCATGATGTTCTCAGTAGCTGCAGGAAGTAGGTTCTGTATCTCTGCAGCAATCCTTCCAAGTTTGAAGGTAATTATTGTATTGTTCCTTCTGTCATCTCTAGGCTATCCCATTATAGTAAGAAATGAGCTTTTTACTTTCTGTGCATAAAGTACAATTCAGTTGTTTCTTATGTGTTTGTTTTCTAGATACTGAGAAATAGTTTGGCTATTTTTTCCAGCATGTTACTGGGAATGGAAATTAAAAAGACTCAGTCTATAATTCTTAGTTCTTTCTTTTTCTCACGCCTAAAACAAGTAAATGCTGTGCCCTTTCCCAGCCTTCAGAAATCTCCCCTTCTGCTATGAGTTCCTAAGATAACCAGCAAGGGCACTGGGATTATTTTGGTAAATCTGAAAACTTAGAGTAAATCTTTTCACATACAGCAGATCTGAAAACATTACACATAGCCAGGTGTTCCCTACTCTGCTTTTTTTCAATGGTGCGTGATCCTTTATTCCCTTGGTAACCTTAGTTATGTTAAAGCTTTATTCACTTGCTCTTATATATACAAATTGAATTGCATACATTTGGAATCCTATCTGCTCTCAGATCTCATAGTGAAGGGTGGTCTTACTACGTTAGACAGATTCTAGATGTTGAAACAACCTTAAACAGAGGTAAATGTGCAATGAGCTGAAAGTATGTAGGTGCAGTCTTCTACGAGTGTTGCAATGAACTTCAGTTCAGTGTCAGCTAACACCTGCTGACACAATGCTTCTCGCCTATGGAGCTCAGTGGTCATGTTTAGGGTGGGAAAGGTAATTATTCTGTTGGTGGGAATACTGACAAAGAGGAAAGCAACTGCCCCAATGTCACATAACTTATGTCTGTGTTACAAAGGTTTAAATTTTATGGCACATTTATAAACAATAATCTGCAGATCATATGGGTATTTGATAAAACCTCAGATTTTGGCTTCAGTGAACTGGCACTTATGAGTCTGCAGACTTACTAGGACATAAAGTCAACATGATGTAATCTGAATTGAATAGATTCCCAGGTCTTTTCATCAAGAAAATAATTGTAGAGTCCAGGATTTCCAAAGGAGCTTTATATCTAGTAGTAGGATCAGCATATGCTGTGTCCAGCCACAAAGACTTACAAAAAACATATTTTGAGTTCTCCAACACTTAATCCTTCTGTTCCAGGAATTAATCCTTGTAAGCAGTTTCTGGCTCAATCAGCCTGTCCTATGACATCCTCTTGGAAAGCATATCAACCAGTCTCCAAGATGGTCTTGAACAAAGATTCTTGCTTCTCAGAAAGGACTTTGGTGACAAAAGTGTAAGAGAAAGAGCCTGRCTGGGGAAAAAGCACAGGAAAATGCGAAACTTACCTTTAACTCACCTTCTCCTTCCATTACCACAAGCGATGAAAGCCAAAGCTCAGAAGGTTAACTCAGAAAGGGAAAAAGATGAAGGTGTAACTGAGGACTAGAAGGGAATACCAGACCTGAGAAAAAAATCACGTTGGTCTCAATTCCATCAAAAGGGCATTAATCTCATCCAAGGACAGCTTTTGGATTTGTCCACATTTCTGCTGCTTTTCTTTGGTGTTTTCCCAACTATTTGTTTCTTAGTTAAGCCTAGACAGATTAAATATTGAATGCAAGGGGTTTTGTTTGTTTGTTTGTTTTTGTTCTTTSCTGGCTTATGGAAATTCAATTATTTGAATTTTTACTCTGAATTTTTGCCCCTTAAGTCTTGTGGGATTAAATGAGTTGAATGATGTGATTACTTTTCCCCCCGTCAGATGGGGACCAGACAATTATTCCCGTGCTTTTAAAAATCCCAAGTGATTGGAAGCAAATGAGTTTAGCAAACACCAAATCTTTTGGCTCTTCAAAGGCCTGACTTGCTCTATTATTCTGCGCTACCACCTATGGTGAGAACATAAGCTTGCTCAAACAGAGCTGTCTCACACATCCATTTTCTAAATTAATCTTAAAAGGTTTGTCTAATGGCTTCACGAAAATTAAATCTTATGTAAAAATAGTATAAATAATGTATATACCATTGGTCTAGTGAGTCATCTTCAAGATGGGGAATACTAGCAGCAAGTTTGGGGAGAATGCAACTACTTCCAGTGTACAGAAGACATTTCTACCTTCCCTACTGAAAAAGGAGAGGCTCAAGTATTATATTGGGTGGGATCAGCATGAGAACCTTCTTTCATCCAATATGATGGATGGCTTCACTGGAATCCAATGAAGAAAATTCAAGTTTGAGGGCTTCCCTCCCCCTCCCCCCCCCCAAAAAAAATGGCTCTGTGCAAATATTTGTTGTTGTTTTATTGCTATAAACCAATCACTTAAAACTTTCTTTAATTTACAGGTGGATTCACTCATGTTCACATATATGCATGCCTCCTCCCTGTGACATACTACAGCAGTTAAGATGTAACTGAAGGTAAAGCTGATGTCCCAGAGGGAGTTAGTGGGAAATCAGGTCATTCAGATAACGACAGCAGCCAAAATGTGGTACTATGGAGAGCAACATGGACTCTAAGAACTCCAGGGTCCAAACTTCTTTTAGATCCACGGTGCTCAGATTTTCCTGTGTGAAAAGATACCCTGATAACTCTGTATCTATCTTAAAGAAGATTTCCCCTAATCATTAGAAGGGTCAAATTTACTTTGCACAGTGAAATCAAATAAAGTGAGAAAGAGCTTGTCTAACATATGCAGGGCAGCAGGTAAGAAAAACATTGCAGTTAAAACGTTGTCAGAAAATAATCARTAATGTTATTATTTAGGTATTTTGATGTGTATGTACACATATAGCCTTTGTAAAAATTACCTGCTTTAATTTTTGACTTTCGYTGATCACTCTTAAATACGTCATCTTGAAATTACAATTCCTCAACCTCTCAATACTTGTATTATTTGTTACAGGGTTCTACACTGCTTGAACGTATAATGGGGACTTGACTGAAAGCGCTAGTTGCTGTTCCAAATAAACATAAAAGCATTCTATCTACACTAGGAATGACTCAGTTTAAAGAATAAGCTTCCCAGGAAAACAGGGCTAATTTAATTCAAGGTCATAGGGAATAGCTGCATACTGTAACGATGATAACTTCTTTTCTGGAAAGTCTTTGGAGACTCTCAAGGGGTTGTTGTTGTTTGGACCCTAATGGTTATTTCATTGGTCATACATAAGTTCAGATTTTCAGTGTTATGTTCTCTAGTTCTTCTAGTCACAGTAATTAAAAAAAAGACAAAAGTCAATTAAAAATTCCACAYAGATTAGCTTTGGGATTTCAGCATGAGTCAGTTGCAGTGTAAAGCTGTAATTTGAAATAGTGTTCCTAACGTTAATAATAAAAGTGTTAATAATTCATTTTTCAGTAATAGAGCAAAAAGGTTGAGTAACACCAAACTGAAAATKTTTCCTGTTTTACACATGGTGTAAGTTTTCGTGTTCCTTAACTGATATTACAAAACAAAATGGGCCAATTCTGCTGGTGTCATTCAAGACAAGTCTGAACTCTATGGGAGACGATGATTTTGGCCCGACTGATACCTGATAGACCAATGCAAGTGCCTGCCCCAGAACAATTGCTCTCACAGGAAAGTGTTTACAGCAGCAAGTAGTTGTTAAAACTAATTAATTACCCATCCAATTACACTTCTGTTAACTGCTTGCCCTGAACAGATAAAAACTGTACATGATAGCAATATGTTAGTTTCTGCTGAGTGAATCTGATGGCAAAAAAAAAAAAAAAAAAAAAAAATAGATGCAGAAAATTATGTTGAGACAATTTTTGGAATTTATTTTCTGAGCAAAACAAAGAGCTAATTGCTGATGCATTTGTATCCAGTGGTATCATCTGCACCGTTAGGACATCACCAGTACAAGAGGTGTTTCTGACAGCTGTTCCAGCTGTGCTTTGAATCTTAACCAGGCATCTTTGCCAAAGAGTTATAATAGCACTTACCACACACTCTGCTTTGCAAACATTAGCTAATTAAGCACAACTCTTTCAAAAGAGCAGAAAGTAGAAAACCTACAAGGCAAAGATGAAAGGAAAAGAAAAAAGTAAAAACATAAAGATAAGTGAAGGTGGCACAGAAGAACTGGACTTTGAAAGATTTCTTYGTGCTGTACTGTTGACCTCTCCAAATGTCAAACCTGTTCCCAAGGACACTGAAGACCATGGATTTCTGCATGAATTTCTGCAATGATAGATATGATGAAGCACTTGCTGCTTCAGCTGTTTTTATTTTGTCTAGATGGAAAAACACTCTGATTTCTTTTGCTCTTTTATGGTGGGTCTAGGTGGGCATGRGTGTGCCCATTTTACTTGATAGTCAAGGTATATCAGTTAAGGAATTATTTGCATTCATACTGATTAAGAACTCAGCTAAGCCTGTGTAAGACACAGTAACTGGAAAAGAAATTTCTTACCCAAAATAGAAGAGGTTTAGGGCTTTTCTATTTACTATACAATTTTTATTCACTATAGAGTGACTACATTGCTGTTGACCATCAAGTCCTTGGACAGCTGATCACTGGCTCAGCAACATTGGCTTCTTGCTCAGGTAAATATTGCATAAAGTCCTGAAGACGTGGTCCACAGGTGATGGTTATAAAGCAAACACATCGATTTTTCTCCCTCAGCCTTACCAGTGAACTCTGCCAAGACARCTCCCCAAGTTTAATTATATCTGCCTTCCTGTCTCTGCTTCAAAAAAACTCAGCTCCACATTTTGACATGCATTGGAGATGGGATCAGCCTTCCAYGATAGCTCAGAGATGATCTTGACAAATATTTTACCGGCAATAGGGCCTGTAAGGCACTCTGGTTCTACAGTTAAAATGACGTGTGTCAGTTTACATGAAAAATAATCAGTACCAGGAGTGGAAAGGAACGGTATTTTAACAAGGATTGTCAGTAAATCCTGTTTTCCTTGTCAGACRGATGCAAATATGAGAAGGTTAGAAGGAAGAAAAAGTGGGAAAATTTGTTTATAACTGGCTGTGAAATATCCAAGTTAATGAAGAGTCCCACAAATTATTTTCCATAAGGATACTTTATAGCTTTAGACCTTTGCCAAAATGGGACTCAGAAAATCTTCAAAAGAATTTCAGTGAAAAATTTGCAGGAAAAGGAATTTGTTCCATGTGGATATTACAAACATTTCATTGAGAAACAGAAAAGGGATCTTTTCAGTAACAGCTTTCTGGGAGGTGGCAGCAAGGAGAGAAGACATGCACTACTGTTTTTGACAAACTGAAGCATTTCTTCAAGAAAACAAAATATTTARAGGAAGCTTTTTTTTTGTCCTTCTACTTCTTTTGTTAAAAGAATACCTGACTGTGTCTGTCAAGCTCTAATGAAATATTAATGGCACCCCTACCCCTATGGCATTCACTGGTCTCAGCTGGAAGTGGGGTGGGGAGCCATTGCATAAAGACTGTAGTTCTCAGGTTTTGTCTGGCTGTGCTTTCTTTTGCTTGTTTTCTTTATTCGCTTGTTCATTTTTGTATGTTGTAGAGCAACTTAAAATTCAGGAGTGCATTTCTGAGCGTCACATATTTCTGTGCTAAAATTGTTTAAGGCATTTGGTTCAAGGCATCTCTTTAAGGTATTTAGACCATCAGTGATAAATTCAGGAAAGATCTTCAGTTTTTACATTTAAGACCTGTTATTGGAGAGTTTCTTGTAGTTAAGGCATGCAGTTAAAGGGAGGACAGGAATAAGAGATACAATTGGGGCWCACACAAACCACTGAGGAAATGTACAGCAAGGTCATGAAAGGAACTGATTTCTCCTGTGTCCACAGCTGGTTGCTGTGCCTGGAAAGCCACCTTTGCCTTCTGTCCTCGGACTGAAATATTTTGAAAGGAGTTGAAGAAATTTCTTGTTCCATTGCTGCTCATGATGTAGTGTTTTTTAGTAGGTGATACTAATTAGCAAGGTGGAGATTTTCAAGAGTTACATTGTTACTTTGACTTCATTTTTGTGTTAGGCAAACCATTTCCTGATGAACTAATGATCAGTATTGATAGAGAGCAGATTTTTGTCAAATCAGAGCAGCTGGGACCCAGTGCTCCTGTGTAGCTGAGTTTTAATGAGCTTTAATTCACTCCAGTGCAGTAAATCTCGATAGTAATGCATGCACTGTACCCATTCTCATAAAGGTTGTCAGATGGCTGCTATAAATCTCAATAGGTAAACACTCTAAAGTATTGTAAATCTGGAKTTTTGACATGCAAACCTCATTTCCATCTGAAGCTGGTTCTGTTTGGAGATTGTGCTATAAAGGGTTCCAAACGCACCACTTTAAAGAGGCCTGATGAAAGCTGTTTTTGTTCTAATGAATAAAGTATTGTCTTTGAACAACTACTAGAAGAGGTATTAAAAGAATACTTTATAGTATTAGAAGAAGTATTATGAAGCTGTAAATATGCCYAATGGAAAAACAGAAATTGTGCTAGCTGAAAACGAAGAAAGGTGTGATCATGTGGACTCCATATTGGGAGTAAGCTTGACATTTTGAGAGAATATCAGAGTTTTATCAAAGTCTTTTGCATGACAGAAGGCCTAAAAGATTTTTTTTTCTTTACCGGGGAGGTAGGAAGAGTTTAGATGAGATTAGTCAGTAGCATGTGATGTTAGAAGATGGTGCTCCTCTCGTCACAATAAGTCACGTTAAGGGAATTGGCTATATATTTAGAAGAGGTGTGATTTTCACCTATGATTCAATGTAATTTATAGATCATGGTTTGCTTCTTCCAAAAATCATTTATCTTTTCCCAGYGATGCTTTCACAACCCCATTTTCGCCTTGTGCTTTGTACAATGTGCATGTTCAAAACGTGTTCCTTTTTCTGATACACACGCACACGCACACTGTCCTTCTGTGACCGAAGGGGTTTCAAGTGGCAGGAATGCCTGCTGAATGCCTG
>NW_028186546.1:2062738-2437246 GCF_003343005.1 Rhea americana
CTGGACCAGGTTGCCCGGAGAGGTTGTAGAGTCTCCTTCTCTGGAGATATTCAAGGTCTGCCTGGATGCAACCCTGTGCAGTTTATGATTGAGTTGCATAAACTTCTTTGTAAGTGTCGCTTAGATCTGTGCTTGATCTCTCTAGATTTAGGAGAAATTTATTACTGGTTCATCTCATTCTCAATTAAACATACTATTTTTTTCCCCTTCATGTTCTCCCSTAAAGATGACCAGTCAGTTCTTGACAGTAAGCCTTTTTATTCTTTACCAGTGAACTTTTCCATGTCCCTTTTTATCTCTAGTGTCACCACATTCACCTGTTCTTCCAGGAAAGTTATTTGCTAAAGGCTTTTCTTTCCACCTATCTTTCTCTTTTTTTTCCCTATTTCAGTATTATTTTGAAGTTAAATATGCTATGGAAGCTGATGTGGCAGCAAAGAAATGAGTCATCTGCTAGAATGGGGAACTTTTTTTTTCCCCTTTAGTCTGCAGTGAGAATTTCCTTGAATTAAAGAAAAGGTCAGAATTCATTGAACAACAGACGATGAAAATGCAGTGAATAATGAAAAGAATCTTGCTGCACAGTAAGCGTGCATGGGACTGGGAATCAAGGAGGGAGAACAGGGCTGGGCAAACGTTACTGTGGACATTAGTAATTGAGAACTAACATTGTGAGCATGCTGTTAGCTATAAGTGTTGCTTTTTTCACACAGATGTTCTACTCTTGCTTTTAAATGCTTTTTACACTCACTAACTTAGACTGCTTTCTCTCTAATGTTATGTTTTTCTCTGATGTTTTCGCCTCTCTATGGCATGTCTCTCGCCTACTGATGTAATTTTTCAACTGACTTTTGAATTTTGTAAATGATAGCCGAAGTAAACACTTTGAGTAAATGATGATCTGTATAACACGTATGCATATACTTCTGAGGAGGAGCCTGTCTGTGGAAACTACTGAAAACATCAGATGAATGTGAAAATGCTCATAACGAAATCAGGTCATCTCTTTCCATTGCCTGCTCCAGAAAACCCAACCTAAACACATCAGATGAAAGAAGAACAGGAGAAAAGCAGGAATTAATTATGCTGGTAGCTTCACCAGCATAAAAATACCTGAGTGTGCTAGCTCAATGCTTTAACAGCAGGGACAGGACTATCAGAGGTGTGTGGGGAAGGGGTGAAASCAAAGGACCACGAGGATGCAAACGTGCACGGGCAACATTGCATGGAGACCTCACTAAACTCTCATGTTCTCCCAAAGGTTTGGTCTTAATAGCTGTCAGAGAAGATCACCGATTTATTCAGCAAGCAGCTCTTCATAAGAAATCCTAGTTCCCACTGTGAGAGAAGGAAAACAAATGGGGGGGGAGAGAAGGCACATGAAGCTTTTCATTCTCACTCTGGCAGGATGCAGAACATGCTAAACACAGCGTAATTAACTGGARGAGATTTCGGTGTCCAGCTTTTCCGTGCTGTAGATTTGTTTGCATACATGGGGAGTTAGCAGGAAGATTATTTTATGAGGGTTATCAAGGACTCAAGCACACATCAAATTTTCTTGGCACGAGTGGAGAGCAGCAGAAAGATACACAATCAACCTGTCCTACACAGCCTAGCAAAACATCTACTTGAGATATATCAGCTGTAGGAGTAGGTGCCAATAGTTAGAAATCTGTGTACAGTGATAAAGAGCTGAAAGTTTCCCTCATAGGTTTTCTGAAAGCAAAGTGTAGCCAGGAACTGTATAAATCCCAAAGCATCCTGTGTAAAAGGAGAATGATAACAATCCTGAAAATAAAGATGATGATGTGCGCTTGGATTTCAAGGAAAGCAATAAAGTAAGGATCCATATTTTCCCTGCTTGGGTTTAAAAGCCTACAAGTCTCACATGAATTATATAATCCCAACCGGTGCTGGTGGCTTTTGACTTTGTCTCTCTTCTAAATATTGAAATTGTGGAGCAGGCAGATTTTTATAAAATGCACAGTAGCTGTTACTGTCAGGTGACACTGGGAGTTCTTGGACAATGTCATTTCCTACACTAGAAAACTTGAGGTTGTGCCAGGTAAAATAAAATCAGCTCTGGACTTTTCTATGCTTTCACTTCCATATTTGTACAGCAGCAAGGTCTGAGTGCTAGTAAATAGTAAATAAGGGCCCCATTGTGCCTGGTGCTGTACTAACCACCTAAGAAAAAGATGTCATTTTGCCTAAAGAATTTATAGGGTAACTTTCGGAAGGGGTGAGAAGACRCAAATATTCAGATGGTGATTGCACTCATTAATGCACCTTATGCTCTCACAGGAAGGCAGAATTAGGCCTCTTCTGAATATTTCTGAACATCCTATTCAAAGCCATGGAAGCAAGTGAGGAGCCTAGGTCTTCGGTCATGTTAGGATTCACATGGTTCCAATGAGACTGTGATTCGATCCTCTTAAATCAGAAGAAATAATGGATGTTAACTTTCAAAGTTTGGAAAAACATTTGCATATTGCTGTATGTAGCGGTTGAGCACCTTAATATGCATGCCTTCAGCCATTTTTTTTTATTAATATAGACTATATTTATTCAGACCTAAGGTCTTCCCAGAGATACCTGAACTCTATGAAAAKGGACAGCGTTTGGGAGTCTCTGTAAATAAAGCATAACTTCACAAAAYGGTGTTCAGATTTTAAACAGAGTGATTCAACATTTAGAAAGGATTTAAAGTAAGCCAGTATAAACAAAATGATGCCGATCATCTTGTTAGAATCTAAAGTGCTCTATAAACTGTAGATCAGAATTATCTGCTGGGACAGTTCTTTAATGGCAGAGATGAAATAACCTCTCTATCTAGAAAGGCTTGCTCTTGTAAGAGACTTGTCAGAGCTCTTTGGTAAAGAAAAGCATTGTACAAAAACTTGCAGGATATCGGCAAACAACGAAATGTCAACGAAAACTGGCTGTTCGTGAGAAAGAGGGGAACCGACACGAGGTGTCCCCCACCTTGAATAGCTGCTGTTTTTGGCATCGTATTGAGACCTTGACATCGTGCATTAACAGAACAGTTTTTTGGCAAGGAGAAATACATACTTGTTTGTAACAGACATCTTTGCATATGAAATAACAAAATCAAAAAAAGGGAAAAAAAAACCTCTCTCCCTGTTCCTCTTGTCATTCAAGAACTAGTGATCGGTTTTTGATTGACAAACACTCAGAGAACMGCAGGCAATGGGATTTTGTAGGCAGTAACAGATAATAACATCTCTCTATGGATTTAGCCAAAAGGATAGACAACCTGTCACACACCTTTCTGCTAAAGTGATAAAATAAATTAAATGAACGAGGAGTTTTTTAGATGCACCTCTAAAATAATGAAGTGAGACAATTAAATCATGCCTGGCGCAAATGCCGATTCATTTGGCACAAGKATACTCTCCAGCAAACTCTTGTTTGGAAAAAAAATTTCCTTTTCCATCTTCAGTGCTTTCAAAACACTCTCTGAGCTAATCCTGGGCATGGCAACTTGGAACCAGAAAGTTACACTAATAAATCAAAATAATAAAAACCAAAGAGAAAKTATTTGAATATCTAATTTCAGGTAAAGTGACAGGGTTAAATGCCTTATTGGCATTTGAATATTGTGCTGAGTACATTAGAAATGCAGATAGTMAGATTGCTGGAGGTGTAGGGAAGGCAATGATCCTCACGCATAATTTATAAGTTGTCACGGTAGAAATGATTTTGAAGGAAAAGAGAATATATCTGGAAATTTCAGTAGTATATCCAAATAATCAAGAACCAGTGAAAGTTACTCTAAAATAGAAGCCATTATGTTATGGGAGCGAATTTAAAGTGAAAACCGAGTTTCATCTAAATGTAAATGAAAAATTCTTGAGAAAAAATTTGACTACTTGCAAAGAGAAACTTTCAAATACAAAAATAATAAAAAATACTGAAAAGTGTCAGCCTGTGGGAAGCCTGCAAAAAAAAAAAATAGTATTATGTGTGGTGAGATGAACACAGAAGATAGTGACATCAAAGCAATATTTATGTCAATGTTAAGAACAATACCAAATGTAGAAGTAGAAGCAGAAAAAAACATATTACTGTAGATTGTGATTGTTTGGAGTTTAACTCCTCTCTCTTTGGTGTCCTAGATAGATTGAGCTTTGGTTACACAAAAGTCTGAAAGAAAACTTTAGTTCTTCTTTTAAACCAGAGTTTAAATTAATATTGRCAGAACCTCTAGTTTTTGTAGTCTAAAATAGGTGGAAGCAAAAGACTTTTACATTAAGAAATGCTAAGCTGGTTTCCATCAGAAAAGTTTACATGACTACTCTTTGGTTCAAAGCACTGCCAGAGTGAGCCCTTAAAAGACTATGCAAATGAATCCAAAGAAACCTGTGTTTATGAACCGTGTAATTTCTTAATATGGAAATTATCTGCCCAGAACACAGTCTAGGTTACATTTCAAATGTGGCTGCAGTCTTTGGATAAAACATATTTTACTGAACTTAGTTCAGTTTTCCTGAACTTTATTTCAGGAAGCTTCTTTGTATTCCTCTTGCGGTGTATTTTACAGCTCAAGACTCTCTTCAAGATGATTTCTGTAAAACATATTGTGAATGGTGTCTTTGAGTTTTTGGATCAACCAGCAGAACATCCTAGTTCAGAAAGGAGGATTGCTGATCCCCTCTGCCTGGGAATCTGAAAGGTTGCTTGGGTTTGGGTTTTTCTTGGTAGCCTACATAGCTCTACAGTACTYTTCTGGATCTTTCCCATCGTGTCCGCAGAACTGAAGAGGTGATGGGAACACCAACAGCTTTTCTTCTCCTCAAATGCCTGCRCAGATCCAAGAGATGCTTGTGTTTATGCCATTAGGCATTACTSTTTTTCCAGAGTGCATAACAAAGTGTTGGCAGAGGGTTTCAGCCAAAACACAGAGCAGACTGTGCTGATGTAAAGGAATCGTTGCCCTTCAACTGAACAAAAACATTTAAGATAAAGGACCATCCCTTGCTTAGCACTGTCCCACTATCAGACATGTGAACAGGGCTCAGTCTGACTGTGCACTGCTSTAAACGAGTGAGTGCAGCTATCTCTGGACGAGGGAGCCACAAGACTTYGTACTGATGTGTTTCATGGTGCAGAATCGGGAAACTGTGCCGCTAGAGACCARATGAAGAAACCCTGGGTTTTCACTTCATCTTAAATTTTTTCTATGGCAGGGAAAAATTAACACAAAATTTCCTTGGTTTATGCAGAAGACAACTTTAAATAGAAGATGATTTATACTGAAGACAATCCAGTTATTTAACATTTCCCTAGGAGGTCAAAACAGGACAGATTATCCACAYGTGGTGTCAAAAGCACTGGCCAAGAGGGGAAGAATGGCTCCCCTGCACTTGTTGGCTACTCTCTTGTTAATGCAGGCCAGCATGCAGCTACGACTTCATAGCCACGTGGTTACACTACTGACTTATGTTTTACCTGTTGCTCACCTGGACATCCAGGTTCTGTTCTGTTTTGCAGAACTTCTCCTGATGTAAAACTGTGGATATTTTTATTTTTAAAAAGAAAAAGTGAAAAGAGCTTGTGTAGCTGCASAGCCAGACCTGGAAAAAATGGGGTCAGTTTCCAGAGCTCTCAAGAACTTTTTGAAGAAGTTGAGGTATACTGCTAATTATTTCYGTAAGGCAGAAAAAATAATGGCAAAAAATCCTAATGTTTGTGTTTATGCAGTTTTAACTGGAAGAACAAATATAGTCTTGCTTTCCATCCCATTCTCCAGAGCCCCTAGCAGAATATGACAAYATAACTGTTCTTTGGCAAGAGGAATTCATTTTTCTTCTTAACAGACTCCTCTGCATATGTTGAAGTGGTAGAATCAGAGAAATTGTTCTTCTTATTGAAAAAGAAACCACAAGCAATCCAAAACTCAAGGTCATTATGATTGACAGGRTGCTAGAGAGTCACTGACACTAAAAGATTTGACAGCCTTTCAAATGGATATATTGGATGGTAGTTTTCTTTCTGAATTAGAATTTTTCTGGCAGAATCTCAGTAGGGTCAGGAGATACGGGGTTTCAGAGTTGAGATGTTTCTTTTCAGCTTATCTTTGATGTCATATTTTGGTGCAGCATCTCATCTTTGCTCCTGCTGAATTCTAAACAGATGTCTCAACTCCCACCATACAAAACCCACGTCCAGGGATGTCTGTTGTTCATGTTACACTTTTCTCACCCCTGCATTAGATAACTGATTGGTGACAGTTTACAGGAGCCTTTTGCCAATCCAAAAGAATTCCTTGATTTGCTGRCCAGCAGCACACCTTTCAGAGAAACACCACAGAAACCAAAGTAAGAATTTTCCAAGATGCTTCTGAAATGATGATGTTGAMTTTTTGCTTAGTGCAGTGGTTGAGTTGGAAAGAGGAAAAGTGAGAAGGATTTTCAGCACATTCAAGACAACATACTCTCTGATGGGTCTGAACTGCAAAATACTGTAATTGCTCACACCGGCCAGAAAGGCAAAGAGGTTAGGAAATGATTCAGTAGAGCTCGAAAGCAGCAGGTTCAGTGTGCTAAATTATCAGTATTTTAAGTTAATGTTGAATCACGAGGAGAAACCAAAACACTTTTTGTGCGTCTTTCCAAACATGAGTTACTGCATGCCTGGATCTTTTTCTTTTTTGATTCYCTACCAGACCTCTTAGTCAATAGTAAGCATGCAAGTAGGAGTTTTTTTGAGATATCACTTAAAAGCATGTTGCTTGTGCCCTGAGTTCATGGGGAGTGATTTCAGGATTTTGGCCTGTTTTAATTCTTGCAGCTTCAGTCAAACAGTGAACTTGGCCTGTAACAGGGCATTGATATCCAAGCAAAGGGGTCCTTACAGAAGAACCCAGAACAAGCTCCCTGATGAAAACTCCATCAAAGGCTTGCTTTACTCTTACTTTTCCTTTTTTGAATTCAATATTTCTTACATAARTAAGCACTATTCTAAAGAGAAGAAACTGAGTTTCTCCAAATACCTTTTAGTTTTACTTTAAGCAGTGATAAATTGTGTGCTGATTTTGTACTTAAAACGATCATACATCAGATGCCTTAGGAAACATGACATTAAGTCYTTTTAGGGGAAAAGGGTGATCCACAGACTCATGGTTGAACATGCAGCAAGAAAGGATGGTGCTACCTTCAAAGGCTGAAACCACTGAGTGATAGACTAGGCTCACAGAGAATGAGTATTCCAGTCTGTTTGAACTCTGTTAATCTTGGGGAGGGGGGAAGGGGAAAATAATATAATATCTAGAGGGTTTAATGACATTGCAATAACAAAATGAGATATGGCACCTTTTCATCTTAGACATTTGAGCTCTTACCCATCAAAAACTAAAGGGAAAATATCCCTTCTGTGCACATATAGGTTTTCCATAACTTAGAAGGTTTGTGTTCATCACAGGCATCTCAACACACATTTTGTGTTGGAAGGTAAGTTTTATCTGCTTGTATTGAGGATGATCAGGCATTTGCAGATTTTGCAATTGCTCCTATTAACAATATTTTCAGAGGCCCAGAGCAGAGCTCTCTGACTTGTTATTCCCTGCCACTTGTTATTCTAACCYGTGTTCCCACCAACCGACTATCAGAGGTGAAAGTCACTTGGACCCACAGCTCTCAATGAATATATGACATGTTTGATTAGGATATCCAGTATTTATTATTTAGTGCTCAGATGTGTCTGTTTGAAGGGACCTTGGGTAGTCATCTAGGCCTGCTTTCATCTCTGAGGCAGAAGCAAGAAGAGGTCAATCTGCTTCTGACATATTTTTCAAGCCTATTCTTAAAATCTTCAGCACAGGAGATACCTCGACCTTCCTCAGACTCTTGGAGACACTTCATTATGATTATACTTTCTTGCTAATCTTACCACCATAGTCTATCTTCTCACCTTCTTTCTCCTTGGAAATCCTCTCCATTTCAGATTAAACAAGCCCAGTTCCTCCAACCCTTTCTCCATTAGTCATGCTCTTGTACATCTTCCCTTTCTTATGCCAGTSCTTTGAACCTCTCCAATATGACTAAATCTGTGTGACTACAGCCAATATGACTGCAATTGCAGCGCTCAGATCTGAAGGCAGTGCTCCAGCTGAAACCATGATTATACGGATGGAGAATAATTATTATCTCATACTAATACATCCATTTGGAATTTGTCTTTTTGCAGCAGCACCCATGCTATTCTATTCTATCTGTGTTCAGCAACAGCGTGTTGTGCAAGGACTCCTCTAAAGGTCCTTTTTGTATGATCYCCCGTTCTCCTTCCTATGGGTACCACATTGTATTTTTTAATTGCATTTCATTGTAATAGTTTTTGACCTTCTATCAAATTTACCAAAATAATTTTAAAATCTGTTTCTGTTTTCTAGAGTGCTTTCATTTTTCCTACTTGTTGCTAACTGTAAATTGTATCAGAGCAGTTGATATCTCAATACTTCAGAACAGATGTTTGTGGGACCTCCAGCTGAAACATCCTGWCATTTACAACAAACCACAAGGATGTCCTTTTATCCTCCAGTTCATTATACAGTGACTTTCTGGTACTTTTATACAGGCTGTGTTCCGTAATTTGCCTGAGAACATCATTCTGGAGCCATGTGARCAACCTGAAGATACATTGCACTCTGTTGTTCCTCTCCATTTAGGTAGTTTAAATTATCAGTCAGAGAGAGAAATTAGGTTGCTTTGAYCCTGTTCTTGACAATTCCACATTGGCCATATTTTTATCACCTTATTATGATGTAAGTGCTTATGAAATGTTTAATATTTTATTTCTACYATTCCAGGAACTGAAGCTTAGGGAGTTCAAGAGAGGTATTTCTGATTCCTTTTCTAACACATACTGCCGTGTTTGCCTTTACCTTGAATCCCATCCCCTGTCTCGTGAACCAGGAGTTTTTAAGCATAGCTTTTAATGGATCAGATCCTGAAGCACGGTGAGAAATGATTCTGAATGCTYGATGTGTCTAAACTTGAAATGAGATTTTGCTTTTGGAGCATATCTCTTCTCCATGGAGGTAAAATCARGGTGTTGGTGTCAGAAAAGGTTTAGATCTTGGAGACAGTTGCAGTAATGACTCAGGCTTCTAAAGATAAATGTGTGAGATGTTTGAGCTGAAATTAAAGAGTATAAGAAAGGTATAAATAATGCTAATGCTATGTAATTGTATATCTTTCAGCTATCTCAAAACTGTACTAATGATAATTTAAATACAACTGGTGAGATGTATTACTCCTTTCTTAGAGGAAAAAAGTCCTAGAAATGAAGTACCTCACATGACCTTCTGAAAGTTATTTTTGCAAACAGGAGAAAGAAACTGGGAATCCATACTACCATTTTTCTATGATTAGTATCAGATGGCTTTTTTTAACATTATTAATATTGCAGCTCATTAAACATATACTGTTTTAAATTCGTGGATATTACATACTCACCACRAACAAACTGTATGGAGCTTTTTAACTACTAGAGTCCTTTTACTTTTTTTATAGTCCATCCTTTGGGATAATTCAATTAAATGAAGCCATGAAGCATACGTTCACACCATTTTCCTTTCCTTTTGTCTAAGTGAGTTCAGCACGATCAGTGCATGATAGCTATTGCTCTGCTTTGGAGCTTCACTGAAGTTAGTGTTTCTCATGCAATTCTTTTTCCCTTGGGTGAACTCTGTCATTGAACCAACAAGGAAGAATAAAGAAGGATAAATTAAATTTATTCCAGAAAATCAGTACATATGTCTTGTATGTCTACCACATCCCACAGCTGATTAACTGGTGTTTGAAGGATGCAGGGCTAGACTGTCAAAGACTTTCTTACCATGACTGGATTATAAGTGTCCTTGTCATACAGCAATGATGAGCAATATGTAGCAGTAATATTTTGGAGCTTTTTCTATTTGACTCATTATTTGATCTAAAAATACTTGCTAGATCTGAAAGCGTATTAGATTTTTTGGTCAGGAACACTCTTTACAATCACTAAAGTCTCCTTCCTAAAAGTTTAAGCACTTGGGTTGAATTCAGGATGTTATAAAACTGAGGAATTATTTGTTTTTCAATTTATGTATTTACTTAAAGTAGAAATGTCTTATAGAATTAATATTGCAATAAAATCCCCATTAAAAATAAACATTTAGTTCAGAAATCTGGTTAGTTCAATGCCCTTCTTAGGATACTTCAGCTCTGTATCAACATTTTGGAAGCATCCAGATAAATCTATGACTTCATTTCACATAGCCTGCAGCCATGTGAATTTTTTTTCTTCTTTATTATAAATAACAGTAAAGAGTGCGTGTTTGTAAGATTCACCAAATGCTTCAAAAGCCTGTATAGCCCTCAGCAAGAAAAAGACTATAGATCCGAGAACTGAATATTCTGAGAATAATATRCTTCCAATCCTTTTTTCTGTTCTGYGAACTATCAACTCCTAAAAAAACAAAATGACAACAGTACAAAAAGATTAGTTTGCAATGCCAAACGAACAAGCTAAAAGACAAGCTATAAGCAGCTGCTTGGAGTCCAACCATTCTTCCCTTGTAAGAGAGAGAGGGGATCTGAATAAAAAATGTCTCCTGCATGAGTTGTCATTTCTCTTGCTTTTCCACATAATAAAACAAAGCAGTGCAGGCATTCCTGAGGAGCCTTAGGGTGAGCACGCAGAGCTGGAATGACAGAAGAAAAGTCTGTTAAAAAACATAYTTGAAAGTTAAAACTACCAAATTCTAAATTTAGAATAACAAGAGTTGATGAGGGGTATTGCTGGATATTTTTTTCCTTGTGGCAGATCATGAAAAATCTACTTTTCCTGAAAATTTTCTCTTTTCTAACAAGAATTTCTCAGCCCTAAATGGATGCTAAAAGTAAGTAGTTCAACCAATATGACTGACACTGAAATATTTCAGTTTGAAATGATCATTGATCTTCACTGCGAGGTAGCTGAAGTCTCACCACCAGTAATCTCTTGTGGATCATTGCTTCTCATGAGCTGTTTTCCGGGAGCACTATACTCTTTTCCTCCATACTCCTTGTTCCCCTTCCTTAACCCTGTATCAGATGATGCACTTCTTCTCCAGTGGGCTGTTGCTGTGGTTGTATCTTGCATTGTGAAAAATCTATCACAAAACTTTGAGGACCTGAAAAAGAATTTACAGATTGCAATGGTGGACATATTATTGTTAGAAAAATGCAACTCAATATGCAATTTTTTAGGCTGTAGAATCTGTAATGCAYCTCCCTTTCCCATGTTAATCCCATTTTGGAAAATATTACATGCTTAAAAGACATAAATTGCTGTAGAAAGGAAAATTATGAGGGTTTTGTGTGCTTCAAAACTAACTCCAARTATCTTAACCCAAGGCTGCCTGACAACTGCAATTAATTGTCAGTGGTTATAATGTTTTTTTCCTGTCCTGAGGATTTCAAGACTAAACTATCTAGCTAGAAATAGTCAAACGTAAGAGCTGAGCTTACGTGAACTTTTYAAGTTGTGTTTTGAAGATCCTGCTGAAGGTAACTTTTGGCTTTAGCATGGCCTCCTCTGATTTCTATCTGCGCTGTAAGATGATGCCCCTCAGAGCAGCTTCCAAACTTYGCTCTGAATTGAACGGCGCCTTTGCCAAACTTAAATGCAGACTGCAGTGGACTCTTCTGATCCACATGCTTAAAGCTTTAAGTGTGTTGGTATAGCTTAGCAAAGACTCTCCTCGAGAGGTGGAAAACAAGATGAAGAAAAAACAGAAGTGAAAGCAACAATCCTGAAAACTTTGCAGCAAGTTTTTCGAGCATCTTAAGTCTTGAATGTTTTGCAGAAGACATGAAAGTAAAGATGTCCGATCTCTAMTGGCACAAGTGTTCTGGACTGTTGGCTAAAGAGCTGTTTTGCCCCGTTTGTGTGGGTGGAATATAAGGTTTTAATAAAGCTCTAAGATTCTGAGTCATTCTAATCCTATTAGCAGTCAATCCTCTTGGTATTCCGTATACATATTTAGTTCTCGGAGATCAGATTGATTTTTATTTGCACTCAAACCACCTCTGGTACTCTCACACTGGGCAGAGCAAAACTGTAAAGTTGCAATGCTCTGCCCTCCATAGGGTAAACTGCAACACAAATCACTGTCCTTTTTACCCAGGGGGCCACCACATCTCCTCCAAGCTAGGGACTGGGGAAAGTGCAAGATATGACATCATCTGCACATGATGCAATCTCATTCTTATGCTGTTTTTTCCCTAAGACCTGATTTCCCCTCTTCCCTCCGCTCTCCCTCCCCAGTGACCTGCTTGCTCAACAAATTACAGCAGAAGGAATGAAAGTGAGAGGAGCTACATAGTTACTCATGCATACGTCGATGTCAAAATAACACTTCTTGCTATTGTGTTTCTGACTTCACTGATAACAGGAGTAAATTGAATAACATCCAGGTTTTTCCATTGTCAGAAAGGGGCAAGTTACAAACAGCATTTTTGTTGCAGGGCTATTTCAGGGCTGGTTTGTACCTAATTCCTCTCTTAACTGTATCGTAACTCTTCTCTTCAAATAAGTTTGTGTCCTCATGCACTTGAATACCACGATAATGAACAAAACCGAAAAGCCCGAACGGAGAATCTGAATGAGACATCACACTGGAAAACAACATTTATAACACCCTCAAGTGGCACATTTGTGATTAGCATAGGAACTTAGAGATCAATTACACATGGAACTTTTGCTTTGTGATGATTAGTCACCATGCCACTTACATGATCTTATTAATTAGAAATGACAGAGSAAACTAGGTAGCTGCTTCTTGCTGTGTAGAAATGTCCTCCACTAGAGCCACAGGGCTGCTGCTATTTATAGACCACTGTGAAAAACAAGGTAATATTTTATTTTTGTTTTGTTGCAAAATCAATACTAGTCCATGTTTTCATTAATGACGTTTGTTCCATTTCTGGGAATCTATTTGATATTATTTTTATGGTAATCTTTTCTAAAGTTTGATACATTACTCTGGATAAGAGTCTATCAGCATAAGTGTCTTATTGCCTCATAAATACATTCCAAGAAATATGCCCACCAGACTGCTCTGCGCATGTGTGTATACAATCTCGATGAGAAGTATTGTTCCTTTGTTTTGAGAACTTCTGAAATATTTACTTGGCAAAAGTCCCCCTAGAATTAATAACAACAGGGTGCCTAACTTAATTATTATAAGAGAGGGRAAAAAATAATTGTGTAAACTCTCATTGACTGCAGTTCTATGAAGCAAGGCTGTTTTCCCTAAAACTAGACTGTACTGAGTTTCCTTGCCATCAGAGGTACATGGCTCGGGCAAAGCAAATTCAGCTTTCATGGTGTCCAGGAAAGACTCTGATTCACTAGAATTAGAGCATGATCAATGCAGCTTGCTTAAGACTACAATTAAGGTGAAAGTTCTGCATAGGCAGGCAGAARCCTTGCTTTCCAGCTTTCAACTACGATAAGACAAGATGATGATAAATGTTTTGATGGATGCAAGGTTTGTTTTGGTAACCTCTTGAACTGAGAGGAGGTTTTAGTCCTGCTTAGCAAAAATCAGTATGCTTTTATGATTTTTTACAGCCTTTAACGAATGATGAAACTACTTCAACATCCCTGTTCTTCTGCAGCCATAATGAGGTCAATAAGTTTGCTATTAATTAATTGAGAAGARGAGGGGAGAAATAACCTCTTAAATTTTACTTATCTATTCCTCTAGGTTGAGATTGATTTATTTTTATCATCTAGTGGAAGTGTTATCTAGGAAAAAAGTAGAYAGTAAACTTTTTCAGACTTCTACAGAAAATTTGTTAAAAGCGCAWCTACATATACCGTCCTTGTTTTACTTGATCACAAAAGAAAAGGGACATGTTATGAAAAGTGATCTTTTTTTCCTTTGAATGACTAGTTAAAGATTAATGCATCTTCCTATTAGTTATTGTTAAATAACSATTTTTTAGAAAAAAAGTATTTATTTACTGAAGTGATAATATTTTGAACACCTATGTTTGCAAAAGACTGTCCATTGAAGYATATATACAGTTTGAAATAAATTGCCTAAAATAGTGGAATGAGATCTTGGAAGATCATTTAATCCATCTCATTCCTGCAAAGGATGAACAGCAGTAGGTCTCCCTAAGCCATTTGTTATAAATGGTGGCCTAGCCTGCTCCAAATGCACTCAGTTGAAGGTCCCATGTTTGCTAACTTCTTCCAACGCTTTGCTGTTAAAGCTTTTTCTAATGTTGAAAATTCCCAGTTCCTGCAATTTTCTTAGTGGACATTGAAGAAAGATTCAATTTCTTCTCTGCAGAAATTGTCTTATATTGAATGTTATTTTTGCATTCTTTGGGTCTTCTATGGACTGAACACATCCAATTACACTATTTTTTTCTTTCGAAGTTGTCTTCCAAAAATCTTGTCATTCTYGCCTTTTTTTAGACTTTGAGTCATCCACACATTTCTAAAACTGGAGTGTCTGAGCTGCAGAGTGGGATATTTCTCTGTGCTCAAGAAGAGCACATACCTTACACTGACAAGAATGCTGTAGGCATCCCRGTAGGACATATGTGTTTTYCTAGTGATGCTGGCTTWTGTTTTATTTTATCCACAGATCTTYAAAAGTAATTTTCACATAGGACTTAATAGCTAGTAATTTTTCATCTTGTTTCCATGCAGTCGATTATTCTCAGTTGAAAGTTGTATTTTATAGTTTTCTCTATTGAACTACATCCTATTTATTTCAGACCGTATCTTCAATTTGTTCAGATCATTTTGAATGTTAAGCCTRTCTTCCACAGTACCCATGGGATATGCAAGACCTACCAGATTATTATTTTTTGCAAACTAATTGCCTCTACTATTCCTAATGGGATGCTGTTCCACAATTTCATTGCTCTGAAWTGGCTAGAAGTGTTCTAATTTCCAACCCAAATGTATTGCTGGTCATGTTCGTTCTTGTACCTACCTGGTCTTAATCCTAAATAACTTATTTCTCTAGTGATTTCTATTCTAGCCCAATGTATTTCTGGATGGTAATCAGATCTTCCATTCAGTATGTTGTTTTCATAGATTAAATAAACAAAYTTGCTTTGGATGCCACTCTCAGTGGGGTTGCCATTTTGTAACCTTCATCCCAGCCCTTCTGAAAAGTTCTCCCAGTTTGACTTGATTTCTCTTCATCTTGAGAGAGCAGCTGCTGAAATCCAGTGGCTTGTTCCTGCATTTRTCAATTGCAACTGACATTTAAATGTAACTTATTCCACACTTATAGATCTATTTCAGAATAGGCATGTCTATTAAAAAAAGAAAAGAAAAGTCAAAACTAAGGATGCTGTATCTCATGGAGTCAATTCTGGCAGATGAATTTTCTCTAAGTTCTCTTGGCAAATTAAGTAGATCACTATCTGTAATAATTTTAAGTCTATATAGGGTTCTCTTGGATCTGGAAAGGTAGTTCTTTACACAGAAGCACAAACCAGAACAGGATCTTCAAGACCTGTCCTGCTAACTGTGTCAAACACATAGTGTCTTCCTCATAATATGCTCTTAGAGATTAGTAGTGTGGGTTTTTTTTTTGTTGTGAAAGACTCCTTTGAAGACTGAAGTCCTTGTTTTGTCCTTAGATAAAAGCATGAGCAGCAGTTGTAAAGAACTAATTTCCTAATTTCCCACATCATCTGTTCCCTCATGAAGAGCAGGGATGAGCAGGGAGCACCTAAAGACTACATGACAGAAGGATCCTCTGGTCCTCTTCTGGTGAGTGAAGTCCCCCCAACTCCAAGGACTTGGAAGTCCTTCCTCCTACTTCAAATACATGTCCTCAGTGTCTTCAGAACAYGTGGGTCTGCTCTATTTCCCATGATACAGCCATAGCTTTCAAAGCTGTTCTTGGTTAATTAGACTATTGTTCTTCACTCAGACCTCTGATACTGCTGTATATTCCTGTATCTAGAAACATAAACTCCAGTAAGTGAGAGAAATAAAAGGTAATCCCAGAATAAGATGCCARCAGCTCAGAACTATTACTGCTTGTTTGGATATTGATCTAAGGTAGTTCTCTTCTGGGGGTGTTTGCAGCCAAAGTGGCAGTGTAGGAATACTAATAGTTTCAAGCTTTCTTTGCTACAGGTTCTTCTTTGAGCAGTCATCCATTCTCAGTGGTTCTACTATTCATTGTTCTTCCCCATGGTTCAGGTGAAAACATATTCTGGGTTTGCATTTTAAATAAATGGCAGAAGCAGAGTGAGGCTGAATGATGGTCTCGTATATCAGACACTTCCATCACTAGCTACTTCTTTTGCAGTATAGGCAGTTTTAGTAAGGAATTTCAAAGGTTCCGTTTCTCCTCTCATGAACACAAATTACGGCTTCTCTTTTCTTCCTTGTCTGTACTTTTGTTCAGAGGAAATAAAGTGAGGGTTACACTGAAATCCACTCTCAGAACGCGCATGTTTTAATTCGACACTACGGAAATTAGTGAAAAAGCAGAGACAGGTCATAGCCCTTCTTTATGGGAAAAATGAGAAAGAAAGAAAGAAAGTCATTTTACGTATTTGAAATCTGTATAAACCTCGGAAAGGCAAAATAGATTGATGCAAAACCCTGATGCTGTTGTGTAGGAGGGAAATGCCAGCTGCAAAATTCAATGTCTTGCTTTTTGCTTGCCCTCTTATTGATCTGTAAAAACAAAAGGAGATTGTTTCTACCAAAAATGACTCATTGGCATCCAGACGTGGCTCAGCCTTCCCTTCAGCTGTGACTGGATTCTTTGGGACCCTCTTTCTCATAGCAGAGTTGTAGCTGTGTTGAGCATCAGCAAAGGCATCTGCCCACTATATAATCTTTTTACTACTGTAAAACCTAAAAAAAAAAAAAAAAAAAAAAAAGATAGAACTTTTGAATTTCATTAATTCTCCAAGAAAAAAATAATTAAAATCAAGATGGAAATAAGACTGAAATTATAAGGAGTATTGCAGTAGAAACGTAACAAGGATATGTAATATTTCAAAATTAAGGATAAAAAATACAGAAAAGTAGAGCTAGGCACACAAGTAGAAATACAAGATATTAAGATGAGAAAAGTAGAGTTAAAATAGATCCAAAATTTAAAAAAAGATCTAAAATACATCCAATTTACAGTGGAATCAGGTAATGACTATTAAGACTAAAGGCATTGAAACTAGCTTTTAAAAGGAATATTAGCTTGTTTTAACACATACCTCCCCCCCAATGGCATCATATTTCATAAAATCGATAAAAAATTAGGTTAGAAAGAAACTCTGGAAGTCTCTAATTCAACCTCATCTCTTGTGTGAACTTTGAGGTTTTTGAATAATGAGATCAAGAGGTTCCTCAGAGCCTCGTCCAGCTGAATTTTGAAAGTCTCCAAAAATGGACATTCTGTAACTCTTGGGAAACCTATTACCGTGCCCAGTGACTCTCTCAGAAAAAGATCTTTCTTCCACACATCCAAATGGAATTTTCTTTGCTGCTTTCCTTCTTGTCCTTGTGTTGTGACTCTTTGAGATGTCTTGTTCCGTCTTGCCTTAAATATAGACAAGATTTTTAGATAGTGGAAGACTGCAGTTAGATTGCTTTTTAGCTCCCTCTTCTCCAAGCCCAGCTGCCTCAGCCTCTTCTCATACGCCCCACAGCAGTTTTTTACAGGCCTTCCAACGGGCTCTCCCCAGTGTCCCTCTTGGATTTAACTGCACGTGCAGACATGCACAAAACTGCATGAAGAACACCACATGTGGCCTCACAAATACCAAAGAGAGGAGGGTGTCACCAAGGGCATATTTGATCTCCTTGGTGGAAGATGCTGCAGTAGTATAATTGGAGAAGGGCATATATCCATGCATTTCTCGTATAAATAAGCTATTCTATAGTGACTGAAGCTACCATTTCTGCGTAAACAGTCTCACTTCTTAAAGAAATTGCTGCTCTCAATCAAACTAGATGCAGGATTATGTCCAAGTAACTTGCCTGATCCCTCATCTGAAAGGATCTTCATCCTTGCCAATGGCTTAGATCCGAAGTTCTTAGACTCTGTCCCTCCATGACAAGGTTCTGGCAAAAACTGTCAACTTCAAATTTAGAAAGAAGGTTAAGGAGACACAGTCTTGTCAGAAGGCTGGGGTAAAAGCACTTACTTGTCTCTAAGACTTGCTGCCTCAGTGGCCCAGTTTTTTCTAGTCACTGCTGGCATCGGTGGCAAAGCCACTCTTACTGGAGCATGTGCACAGGATTTTTTAAACCAAACTGCCAATATTATTTCAAATCAGAATACTTTGTTGGCACAACTCCTATACAGAATCCAGACTTAAGGTATATATGATTTACATTCATTTGCATGTGCCTACAACCTAACGGTGACATGATAAAGTGGTGCGTTGACTGGGGTTTTTAATGTCTAAGATGAACCCTACATACCATTTTGCTGGGCTAGAAACTCAAATGTATATGATTGTCCTTGTCCCTGGAAGCTTCCCCAAGGCAAAGCATAATATTTTGAGAAAGATCAAATCAAAATAGCATAAGAAAACTTATACTTTCACTGCAATAAAATACAGCAATTGCAGTGCAGTAATGGCCTCTCCCTCTTGAGTTCGTTTCTTTCTTCTTTAGGCATTTTGAAAGCTGGATTTAGAGGACAGGAAGATGATTTTGTGGATATTTACTGAATTCTTCCCACTCTTGAGGGCAGCGTGGGAGAAACGATGAAAATTACTGGGAATTTTGAAGAGCAGAGCTGTGAGAGGGCAGCCAACCCTTAGAAGCCAACCCCACCTATGACTAATCAGCTGTGACTCATCTGAGGCTTTGCTTTCTTTTATTAGGGCTTTTCAGACTTTCTACATCGTAGGAAACATACAAGCAATACCCAGGTATGATTAAATCAGAGAAATCCACAGGCTTACAGGTTATTACAACAAATAACATCATTAATTCTCCTAAGTGCTCGTGTACTGAAATAGCAAAGGAAGATGAATAGCTTCAAGAGCTGTTCAATCCCAGGTATAATGACATCGTGTCAACTCAAAAAAGCCCTGGTATCCTAGCACCAAACTCCCTTTCTCCCCAGTGGAGACTGTTTTCTGGTGAATCTTAGATTGTGTAATGCTTGTTGTTGCCATCATTATTCATAAAACATTCCTCAGATCTGAATGTGAGGACTGAGGGAAATACACGGCCTGTTATAGAAAGAGAGTATCTGATTTTGCCCAACAAGTTTGACAAATAGTGGCTTTATTCTTGGCTGCTTTCTACAAAAAAACTCTTTTGTACGTACACATATTTTTCATGGTTTCTATCTCATTTCCAAAGCTATAGATAATCCATTGGGACTAAAGAGTAAAGCTCCATAAAATGATTCTAGACTTTTACTTCTTCAGCATGCAGAATAAGGCCCATTGCACCAGAAAATAAAAGCTTCTCCTTCATCTCTGTACATACACCTCTCTCCTCAAACAACTTCACAAATTTCTTCACAATTCACTCCAGGGGTGAAAAGTAAGCTTGCTCAAAGTGACAGAAACACTCTGACAAGTAACCTGTACTTTTTAGAAGATTTGAGACACTTGCCCACTTTTACAGCTTCCTGCAACTTGCTGCATCCAGCCCCTTTTCCTAGTTGCTGCTCTTGATTTCCCCTTGCAGAAGACCAGCTCTGGTTCTTCACACTAAAGGTGCTGGCTCTGCAGACCGTGCAGCCAGGGAAAGGTCAGCCTGTGTTCCTCACCTCATTTGGCTATTTATTTTTTGAAGGTTGAGTCTGTTCCCTGAGGYACTCCCATTACTCTGTGGACAGCAACGCAGTTTTTCACATCCTTTGAAGTTGCGATTCTAACTGAAATGTCAAAAGAAAAGCCACAACACAGGGAAGAGAGCCCTATTACTGCAAACTGGTTAAAATACCAGCTCTTGGAGAAATGCTTTTCCTAATGGCCGAACTTGCATCTCTGCTTTTCAGCTGTGGAGCCAGGTATTCTCCCCATTACCGAAGGGCTTAAGAAGCCAAACATAGCTGTGGAGGAAGTTAAAGACAACTTAGTATACCTGATCATACTACTAATGGACATCCATCAATCTCACCGCTTGCTCTTCATGAACTTTTCCCTTTCCARTATATGAGATGACTTCGTGTAGGAGGTGAGAAAAATCTCACGTTGAGAAGTTTCTTCGGGACGCTCAGAATTATTCTTCAAATCAATACTCCTGAAAGCTGATTACATAATAATTCCTGTCCTTAATTCTTTGTTTACTCTTGGGATGTAACTGGTGTGGGATGAAGACTAAGGAGGCCTGACTAAAACAAGACTTCCAGAAGATAATATGGGTTCTTCCTTTATAAAGAAGGAAAAAAAAAAAAAAAAAAAAAAAAAAAAAAAAAAAAAAAAAAAAAAAAAAAAAAAAAAAAAAAAAAAAAAAAAAAAAAAAAGGTTCTTGATGTAGTAGAATGGGTATTAGGTATTACTAGACAGGAAATTTTGTGAAATAGAACACATCATTTTGTAAATCTGCTATTTGTTATGGAAGACATTTAGTTGTATTGCTTAATAAATGAAATTAATAGATTCATTGCCATCCAAAGTTACTGGAATTAAGCAAGCAGGTACGGCCATAGAAATTTAGCAGTTTAGCAATTTCCCCAGAAGATGGTTTTATTTTTTCAGTAAGTTACACTGTTCCCAGCTGATCCYTAGATTGAAAAAAGCAAAAACCTGGCTTATAGCTTCTTCATGATCCGCTCATGTTGTCTTGGGAATTTCTATCCTCTATCCCAATATTACTGCTGTCTGACTTTACCTAAAAAGAACTCAACTAACACATCTTTTGACTAAGGAAAGAAATTACCATCCTCAAAATTCTCATAATTCATTTTACATTTCCTATGTGGACTTTCTTTTAGTAAAAGTGGAAGGGAAAATTCAAAGTGATACTGGTAAAACTACTGTTTTGAGTTAAAATTTTTGCTTGCAAAGTAGTTCATATATTGGGTTTCAGTCAGAAGTTGGGATACGATATGTTTTTGGAAAACAGGCTTACCTAAGACTGAGGGAAAAGATGATATGATTTTTTTTAGGCTACTAAATTTAGGACTGAGAAGATCAACTGTAAATGTGTGAATGTGCTGATATCACTCCAAATTTCTGATTGCAGATACCAAGGACTCACAACAGCCCTCAGATTAGTTTAGTCATCTGGGAATCAAAGCACCTAATCAGTGATGTGATAAACTGCCTATCTTACTGTCATTTGTTAAAGAAACTTCATCTATAAGATGAGAACTGTCATCAACTTACATGGCTGTAGTGGAGAATAACTCCTCAATGTCAGAAGAGATGATAGAAGACATAACCACCGATTAAAAGGTTTGGTTAAAACCATTTCATTAACTGAAGAATAAGTAGGTCAGTCTTTCCACTGCCAATACKTTTTTCCTATCCTTACGGTCTGAATTGTCCGTCCAAAATGAAAGCCATCTCTCTGTTTTCCTAGTGTGTCTTTTCTCTGAGTCCACCCCATGCCCATGAAAATGAGAAAATGTGTAATTGCTTGAAAGCACCTGCATTTTCAGATTGAAGCCCTGTAAAGCCAGCACTTGACTCTATASGGCCAAGTGTCCCCTGATCTTTTGGAAGTGTTTGAATCTGATTTGGATTGAACTACCTTGCAGACACTACTGTCAAAACCCTGGTTTGTTTCAGAAACCACATACTGTGGAGAGTGGACATGGTCTGCATTGTCTCATGGACCTTCTGCTTCAAGATCAAGTCAAGGAGTAACAAAATATTGTTGATCCTTTCGCTACAAGCTATTCAAACTACATATGGGCTTTATTAATTGAACAGTTTTTAATCAAGCTTTATGTGGACATTTACCTTGGTATTACAGACAGACTTGGTTGGCTAATATGAGCCAGGCTTGGTACAGACACTCAGTGGAACTAGAGGATAATCTTTTTGGATGTCTAGTGCAGAGCAGCCTGGAAACTTTCTGACAAAYACTCTGGCTTTAGATATCCCTTCTCCGAGTCTTTTTTTCTCTTATATACCTTAGACGCTGTTTCCGTTTCTTTCTTCCTCCATTGCTGCATATTGGCCAAGAGAAGACAACTTTCTAGGTCCTGATGACTGAAAAGTCTGGAAAGTCACTTATTTAATTTTTAGAGAAGGAAGAAGATCAGATTTTGTGAGCTACTGTTCATTGCAACACCAAATAGCCCAAATGTCTATGTCTGCTCACTCTAGAAATTTATTCATTGTCTAGAAAATACWCACTTTTTCAAAGTCTCTGAAATGTTCGATCCTGCCACCTATACTCCTAAAAATGGAGAAAAATCTGTAAAAGGATAATGAATCCATCAGCACCTCCCTGTGAGGAAAAGTTTGACAATTGTAGAGCAGAGAGATGGTTTAACTGGAAGGTGGAAGAAAAGAAGGAATTTATATTAACAGCCCTCAGGGRTCACCATCCAAAAGAAGGATTTTGTTCTCATAAGKGTCTTTTTGACTACTGAGGTCAGCCCCGCAGATGGGAGAGATGTTTCTATAGAGGAACTGCAGGTGATGTAGGCTTAATCTCTGGAAAAAAAGAGGTTTTCTTTACAAGTGACCAGAGGAGTCTAATAGCAAAAAGCATGCTTACTTTCCTCAGCAGAGTCATGACAGCCTTGCCCTTTCTGTCCAGCCATTTCCTGAAAACATCAAAACTTGGATGACAAGAATCACTACTTTGCAATTAGTCTCTTGCCAAAGGAAGGGCATGGCAGCTGTGCTATATGTGGACATGTGCAATGCAAATGTCTGCATCAGAGATAACTGCTGTAGTCCCTTGGTAGCTGGTAGAACTGAAGTGAACATAGTCAACTAAATCTAGAAGATGAGCCAGCTCATGATGCAAGTTTGTAAAGTAGGTCTGATGATTCATGATTTAAAATTGCCTATTTCTCTCCATTAATTCTTGAGTGACTAGCTCAGGTATAGTGTGAACAGCTCAGGTATGACTGTCAGGAGAGTAAACATTTAAAGTTAGGCCAGATTAATTCTGCTTGGAGTCTTTCCCAGGCTTTTTCTCCTTTATTTAAGCAGAGGTTTTTGATTCTGAGCTGTTTCTCTACTGACTTCTTAATGATCAATGCATGATGAGAGCAGTTTAGACAGGAAAACATATTTTAGCTCTCACTTTTAGATTACCATTCGGTTAATGAAGGCAAAAATAAATTTTTTTTTAAAGGAGTAAATAGGTTAGCTTTGAGAACTGCACAGAAAACAAAAATAAGTTTGTAAATGACAAACAATTTATGACAATTTTTGTAGATTATAATTACTAGTCACCAATAATCACACAAAAAAGTTGATCCACCTGAAACTATGCTGCTGGATAGGAAGAGGGGTCAAGTGTTTACACTGCCTGTATTCTAGACTTCTGCAAAAACATTTTGGTCATGAAATCATATCATACATCTTATGTTTGAGCAGAAACATGCCACAGTAGTCAGCAGCCTGCTCAGTATGACATTAAAACTAGTCTTTTCTATTAATATAATTATAGGAATTGGACACTGGGAAATTAGATACATGTTTGGGATTCTCAAATATGGAAAACCAGCAATTATGATCACAGGGATCTCTGTTACACAGGAGTGAAATTTGGCAATTGACCGTGAGAACAGAGGAGCCTGTGAGTRCTCCTCTGCAATTATTGCCATGCTCTAAACTGCTCTGCAATATGACGTTTACTGTGGTATATTGCAGGTTTCAGTGACAGGGTCACAACCCCCTTCTCTATGGAGATTGCCTGCTTAGTAGAAAGGATGAGGTTACATTTTGCCACTGAAAACTGGGAAAACTGGGACTTCTTCATGCTGAAGTTTTCAGCAAGATTTGAAAGTCTCAAACCTGTAACCTGAGTTTGCATCTGCCTGTGCGTGTGAGTCAGAGCTTCAGAAAGCACTCCCAACAAGCAGCGCTTAGTTTCCAAATCTAGAATCTGAATTTGGTCTTACGGGTTCCAAGGGAATGTACAATCTCTTGCAAAAATCTCCAGACATCTCTGCAGCAGCTAAAGACTTGCTGTTTTCATGATGTGATATTGCCTCTTCTAAATCCTTCTTSCCAGCTTTCTAAGATAACATATGCATTGCAAAATTTCACCAGTTCAGTTTAGAGCAACTGAAGATTAAGTAGAAGATAGAATCAACTGTGGCTGATGTCACTAGGTTAGTGTTGGCACTATGAAAGAGAATATAATGAAAGAGGATGATCAAAGGTGACATAAAACCAATTGAATATGAAATCCCCAAACTAAAAACTTACCTTATAAACGTAAATTGGTATGACAGCTGACAAAGCAGTTCAGAGCTTACASCTCGTACCAATATGAACATAGCTTTGGGCAGCTGCATGCCATCTGAAGTCAGATATGCTCCTGGCTTCTGTCAAACCCCTCATTTTCTCAGCTTCGGAATGTGAGAGATCCTTCAGCTCTGTGAACTAAACTCTTGATTAGAAATTCAGTACAGGTGGCATTGCACTAGCAAAGGTCTGTGCCTTCAGCTCTCCAGGCCTCGAGAATCTACAAAATCACTGCTATCAAAGGATGATACAGTGTAGAGATGCAGTCTCTCTGTCACAAAAATTTCAAGTATTATATAACACTAAAAAAAGCAGAGAAGGAAGATATTCCCCCTTGTACTCAAATTTTTGTTGTTCCAGGCAAAGGAGAAAGGCTGGAGACAAACTTCATTCTGCTTAAATTCATTACCCAAACAGCAGCTCTTACTGCTTCAGTGTGTCTCAGGAGTGGGACCACTGGGGGTCCAGTTGGCCTGACCTTTTGTTTAAATAAATCAGAGATGAGTGAAATACAGAAACTGCACTTCTTTTTTGGCAATTCAAAAAGCAAACGGTTGTGGAAACATCTCCTCCTCCACATGCTTGTCATGTTGTTGAGAGCAGTTGTGAAAACCTTTACAGTTTAATTAGCAGTACTAGTATGGGCAGGTGGCTAAAAAAGAAATGGGCGAAACCAAAAAGAAATATTTCTCTCAATGAGCCTGGAAGCTAGGCTTCAAGGTGCAAAAGGGGAAGAAGAGAGTGTTGAAATTTTGAACACTTAAAAAGCCTCTAGTTCCAGGCATCGGGGTTCAATATTTCAAGAAGCATGTATGTAGTTCACAAGTACTTAAAATTTGTTTTTACGTGGCTACTATGAAATTAGTTTAGCAATTCATTTCTGTGGTTTGTATTTAAGCTCTTTCTCAGAAGGCAAAAATAAACCAGCTATCTAGGAGAACAGCTGAAAGACCTTGTYATCTTTCAGTGGCTTTAGAATCAAGGTGCTAAAAGCATCAGCCCATGCAAAACAAAATTGCTCAAATCAGGGCACTCATACCATTAACAAGGAATGTATTATGAGCTACAAAATATATTTGCAAGTTAATTCTTAGAATAAAACTAGAGAACAGCCTGACATTGCACATTCATCTGAAACCAGTAGGGCAAGAAGGACAGAAGATGTAACTCTTCAAGTAAGAAATGCCTTAAAGAGATGAAAATGAATCCTTTTTTATTCCTCTCCAGGTACCAGAGACTACAGGAAATTTATTTTACTTTTTTCCTGATTACTTAAAGAATCAGCAAGGAATGATTATTAAGGAAGTGACTTTGTAATTTGTCAGGTTAGACAATACCAATTTGGCATCTTGAGGAAATCATACTAATTTTATTGTGAATATTGTGAAATGTTAGCATTTTTTATTCTACTTGTCCTTGGTCTGTGACTAGAAATCATAGTAGTTTACAAAGAATCAGTGTCTCATGACTATCCTCTTCCTTCCCAAATCCCAAACTCAGTCAATGCAATATTCAAAACAGTAACAGAAAGCAATGAAGACAATGTGCTAGTCTTTAGATGCAAATTTTTTTTTCATTAAGTCATGCTTTTCACTGATTTTAATATGAGATAGATAGTAATCACATGGAAAATTTTWTCATCTAGGTGTGAGTGATTTTTTTTTCAGGGATTCTGACTTGTTTTAATATTAACTTCAAAATCAGATGTTGATCTCAAACRCATAGACTTTTTTATACCTGCTTTATTTCCACCATTTGGTTCTTGCAAATCAAAATACTTTATTGCTGTTCATCTTAGATTACTTCTTTGGTAGAAGTGCAGACTTTTTACAGATCAAGAATCAAGAAAATAAAATGGTAAAGCATCAGTTATCACAGACTTTCAGAGAATATTCTTTAGGATTTAATCGATTTAGTTTGATTRCTATAACAGATATATCTCAAAAATATACATTAGGTGAACTTTTTTTAAAAAAAAGAAATATCAAAACCCAAGATTTTTCTCATTCATGAGCAATACTTATTCCAAATTCTGCGTGCATATCACAGGAAATGTTGACACTTGTAGTTTTTTAAGTCAAGTATTTGTTGGAGCTTGACATTTTATTTTATTGTTCAGGATAACGTTTTGCTAAAGTGCATATCTGTTACAGCTGATCTGTACTTGGGATTTTATGCATTTTAAGGCTCATAGAAGCCAGTGAGACACTAGCATGCCTGAAGTTGGACATCTGCCTTCTGGCAAAACATTTCAACTGACTTCTTCCCTCTTGCTGAAATAAGTTCTGGAAGATAAYAGATTGAAGCCCAGAGATTTTCACTGTAAATCTGTTTTTATTGACTGCTTGTTTGAAGTCCGTATTGATCTCCTTCAGCACTGTAAGCCTTAACAAGAAATCTAATTTGAGGTTTCAACTGTAGTTTGAAATGAAGTATATATATATATATATATATTTTTGAGGGAAAATCTTCAGATGAGTCTGCCATGTACAGTCGTGATTCGGCTGAATTGTTGTTTGAATTAGCTTTTGACTTTGAAGGAAAGTGCATCATTTCTCTCTCTTGGCAAATGGCCTCTGCAACAACTAGGGATTTATGAGTACAAAACATACTTCACACAAGATCAGGAGAAATTTGGATGACCCAAATATAGATGTGTGTCTCTACCAAAACRGGCAGTCCAGAATTCACAGAGAATCTGTCAGTTCTCAGAGGTCTTTGTACAATTCACCCGTGAAAAATTGCCCATTCTTCAGCTGTTAGAAAAAGCTGGTTGCTTTACTCCATGCAAGTCACTAGATTGCAGGGTGCCTGTGCCCCAGAGGCTGTCCACGGAAACTCCTTTCTTTGACCTCTTTGATCAAATTGTTTTAACCTTATGTGATTTGTGTACTGCTATGAAAACTGATGACATTATAGACAGCAGTGTAAGTTTTGACACAAACAGATTTTTTTTTTTTTTTCTCCTGAGCTTTACAGAGCCTTGCTAATCCTCACCTGGTCAGTGCTTGGCGACCTCTGCAAAAGCTAGGCAAAAACAGCCACTTAATAATCTAAGATATTAATGCTGTTTTAAAGCAAGCAGGTGCTAGATTCTGCCTTTAAGTGCTATAATGTCTGATCTGACTTAATGAAATCAACAAGTCCTCTCCTGCAAACTCTTGTCAGTCATTCATAGGGCTTTTCACTATACACTATACTATATTCAGCTAAATTTCAGATGTCACTGAAGTATTGTCCAGTGACAATACTTCTGATGTACATTTCAGCTATACTGGTTATGCACAAGATGGGCGAAAGGATGTTCAGATCAACCTTGGAAGACAGATTTCTAGATTAAATTGAATTTGGGAATCAGCTTATTGCATTATTGGCGTTAGACATCACTTTGAATCTGTAATGTGAAGTAGGGATGTGAGTAGCAGCTGCCCTGACCATCACAAAGTCTCTTACAAGCTTATTTTCAGCTTTATGGCAGACAAACCGTTGAGTGTGATAACCTTCACCCACACCAGAATGGTTCATGCATAAGCTATCCCACCTGCAATGCAGCTGCCAATGGCAAGTTATTGAAAGACTGATTTTTTTCATACAGGTGATGAAGCACCTTGGGAAAAGTATATGTTGTTTCAGGTTGCTTTCGTCTCTCTATCACACTGTTGTGTCTGCTAGGATGCAAACACTTTGCTCATGGTTCTTCATACAAATTAATTCTCTTTCTTTGGGTAGAAAGTGTCCAGCTCCCAAGAGTTTATAGGATAAATGTACAGTTTGGAGGGAGATTTCCCTTGGCCAATATGATGTGCAAATTGTGGCCAAAACTCGCTTTTCCTTTACCGACTACAAAGGGAGCCTAAATGACTAGCTCATTTGTGAACATCTACTTTGGCGTGAGTGGAATTTTCTTTATGCTGTCTTTTGTACATCCAATGTAGAAAAGTATTTAAACTCATTACATGCTTATGACAGCAAATCCCTTGTAGCTTTCCACCACAATGGTAGCCAAGTAAAAAAAAAAAAAAAAAAAAAAAAAAAAAAAGGGGGGGGCGGGTAACAGTGTGGAAACGGAGGAGACAGACGATCCACTACCAGCTTTCATCGCTGTAATGCTTCATGACACTGCTGGGACAGTGGCTTTAATCAGTCAGTCATGCTGTAGTAAAGCTACTTTTATCACACTGCTATTTTCAAGTGAAAGCTCTTATTTAAGCTGCCTGCTTTTTATATCATCAATGAATTCAGCTTCACTGACTACAGAGAGCTTCCTAATGGCAAAAAAGGGCCGATCCAGGAGCACAAGGGGCTGGCGAGAGCAGCAGCTCCAGCACGTTCTGGATGATGATTTTCCGCTTAGCCAGGAGCAGTGTGGAGAGACTTGCAACAAGGCGAGATACTGCCTGCCAGTTCACTCCAGGGCCTTCTTGCCTGCGGATGAGGCTGATGCCGAGCTCTGCCATCAACTTCCTGCCTTTTTTTCAAGCTGTCAGCTGGAACTTGTCACTTTGGCATACCCTCTACCGCCCTGTGAAAAGCGCTCCCTGAGCTGTCATCAGATCATGAATTTCGTTATTTCTGCTTCCTTCTTACATTCGACTTCGAAGTGACACTGTGAAATCGTTTTCAACTGCTTGTAAACATATTTCCCCGTATTCAAAGAGTCTTTCTTTCCTTGCCCTCTCATCTGTTCTTAAACATGAAGGTTTGTATTTAGGTTCTCTGGGCAGCTCCATCTTTCATTCACTTTCTGTCTTTGTCCAAAAAAAATTGGCATGTCCCTGGAGAAGCGAATGCTGAGCTGAAGTCCTCTTAGGTTCAGAAATTGGTCCTCCTCCGTTGTCAAAGAAGAATTCACTGAATATAAGGACTCTCAAGTGAGGGTTGAAAAACAAAGTTACRAGAGTCTGGAGAAGTGCCTACCTGGCCCTATCTGTCTATAAGCTCAAAGAGAGAGAGCAAATTGCACCATTTAGAAAAGCGAGCCAGACTGAATGGCTGTGCATTTCCACACGTTGTTCCCAGGATCCACTGCAACTTTGGAAAACCAGGTTAGAAGCCTTCCTGTGCTGTTAGCGAGGATGCAAAAGAAACACACTATTAGCTTAAACGRATGAATGAATTATACTATCACTTGAGATGTCCAAACATTTGGAGATCTTTAAAAYAATATATTTAAAGCATGTACACGCTTTCTGTTTCATTCTGTACTTCAGATGTTAAGAACAACACAGTTTTTATTTTATCCTGCACCCTGCAATTTGTCAAGCCAAAGGCTTTCTTTCTGACATACTGTTTGCACATTATGACTTATTATGGTACACCATACATTTAAGACACGAGGGAGGAAATCTAAAAAATTCCAACTTTCCTTCTCCTGCCTCTAGAAAAGTCTCAGAGTAAGTTGTCAACAAATGAAGGTGGGGAAGTTTTCTTAATTTAAAGTCAGTTTTAAAATGTTCTTAATTAGGAGATGTTCATGTATTGTCAGCTGTAGCTGGTGTAGCTGGAGTATTTGTGGGCAGTTTTAACACAATCTGTACAGTTTTGCTATAATTTGACAGACGCAGAGAACATCCTTCAGAGGAGAAAATGACTGGTAAAATACATAATTCACGGAAAGGCTTTAAAACAGCCGTGTTGTCATCTGCCAACGTCTATCCTACCTGTCCCCTAACTTCATAGTATTGTCCATGAGAGCAACGCATGCCTGAAAATGATTCCCTGATGCACTCTTTCATGACAGCAAATATCATGGCCAAGTCCATAGCCTTTTGTGAGCAAGAACACTGTTAAAAGCATAGATTTAGGCAGACATGGTAAGAGGAGGAACAAAGACAAACTGCAGCTACACTTGGAAAAGAASTTGGTTCTGGTTTAGGATTGAGACCAGCTGGGATTGTAGATTGACGGGAATTTAAAACATTTTGAACAAATTTCAAGACTTGTAGTGAATCTATCAGCTTATTGTTCCCATACTGAGTTTGTGCCTGAAGTGGAAAAGACATGTATATGTTCTATGTGCCCTTCGTCTTTTAAGAGAAAGACAAGAGCAGATCTCCCTGCTTAGCACGAAGCAAGGTAGGACTGCTGATAGCATACTGCAGTATCCTGRTCAGCTCTGTCGATTGTCTGCATTGGTGGAAATATTCTGCTATGAAGTGAGAGAAAGTAAAATTAAAATCCCTTTCCTTTCCGCATTTTGTAAAGGGGATCAGTCACACTAGTATCCTCCTCTGAACATGACTTATTGAATGATTCTGTCTTTGTGTTAGACAASACTATGGAGAAGCCAGACTCAAGTCATAGCATTTGTGTGCAAGTCATTAAGTTTCTTGCAACTTTGTAAGATCTGTAAGTTTCTTCTGAATTTGACTTACTACTTACTTCTTCAAAATAAAAAGTTTAGCTTTTATGCGAAAATCTGTCCTTCTCCTTTACGTCCTGTGCAGCCTTTCTTGCATGCGCATCACGTATGCTTGAAAAAAATTCCCAAGTTTCAGCTTGTAATACTAATGTGATTTACAAATTTTGATTTAAGAAAAAATGTGAACCAGGTCATAAAGTAGTCACAGGCTGCATTTCTATTCCAAAAGAAGTCCAAGTTTAAAAACAAATTAACACTTGTTTTAAGTTCTTTTTCCTTCCACTGTGGGCTAAGCAGGCAATGCTATATGAAGCAGGTTTCTCCTTAGCATGGCGTAACGTAAATTTAGAACTCTCACTTCATTTGTTTTTTTTTTTTTCCTGTCTAAAGCACAGCCTTCAGAAATGTGCCTTTGGAACAGACTGCAGGTTATTAATTGCCTGAAAACTGGAAGAATTCTTCCAGCGCATTAACTGTGAACAGTTAAAAGGTGACATGGGACCGTAAGTTCTATTTTTAATGCATTATATGCTGTACACAGGCTAAAGAAGCTGTTTGTTTGTCTGAAAGATGTAGTCTTGTGAGCAGGAATGTGCAAGAAATATACCTTCACAGGAGTGATGGTAAGTGTATGGATTTGAAAGAAAAAAAAAAGAAATAAGTTTTTGTGAAGAAAAGTAWAAAGACTCAGACACAGGTCGGAATTTTGTCCATCTAGGCAATATCAGGACTGATTTTCTATTTCCTTAAAGTCCCTCTAGTAACAGTAAAATAAACATGCTATACATTCATATCAGTCTATGAGACTTTCAGTTTACCACTGGAACCAGGAAGGAATTTGAAGCAAAAAGATTCCTATCACTTTAATGATTTGCATTTCTCAATTTGTAGGTAATTAAATCCTGAATATCTGAATTCCATACGATAGAAACCCTTTTTCTTTCCCTCCTTTTTTTTTTTTTCTTTTTCCCTTGATGCTGCCCTCAGCTTTCACTGCTTCAGTGCTCTATAGGGATTACAGAATCACAGAATGGTTGAAGATTTGTTGAGGTTGGAAGGGACCTCTGAAGATCACCAGTCCAACCTCCCTGCTCAAGCCAGGTCACCGAGAGCATGTTGCATGGGATCACGTCCAGGTGGGTTTTGAGTATCTYCAGAGAAGGAGACTCCACAACTTCTCTGGGCAACCTGCTCCAGTGCTCTGTCACTCTGACAATAAAGAAGTTCTTCCTCATATTCAGGTGAAACTTCCTGCGGTTCAGTTTGTSCCTGTTGCCTCTTGTCCTGTTGCTGGGCACCRCTGAAAAGTCTGGCCCTGTCCTCTTGACAGCCTCCTTTRAGGTATTTATGAAACCCATCCTCTTGACATCCTACCTTCAGCTCTAAAGCAATGAAATTTAAGGTCATGTGAACACTTGCTGAAGTAACTGGTGTGCTGTCCGGGAGCAGTGCATGTTAATGATATTGTTAGTAATGCATTACATACCATGACTAAAGTCAGTCAATACCAGTTTCTGTGTCTTCTGCCCACTGAGACAGTGTGACTCACTGCCAGGTCTCTGGACAGGTCAGCAGTCTAACGCTTTTCCACTGTAGAACTTTCCCTCCAACCTGATGCTGTAATTTTTGTTGTTGTAAACATTACACTGATTGCCAGTGATAATACTAATCTGACCTTTTTTCACTACACTGATCACATACAACTAGTTAGTAGCTAATAACTCTTTACGGGAACTAGAATCATACTATGTCATTCGTGTAGCGCTGCGTTGAAACGGACCTGACACACCAAGACCCTCAGGTTACATGTATTGCAAAACCAGACTCATAAATCTTTCACGTTCTTTAAATCAATAATTAAATAAACAAATAAGCCCTTTCATCTCAAGGTTAAAGACTAATGAGTTACAGCCTGAGGTGTAAGCTGCTGTGGAAGAGCTTGTAAGTTTTATCTGCCTGTATTTTCTTCCCTAAGTGAGTGTAAAGAATATATAGATATAAAAGAGTAATTAGTCTTTTTTCAGCTGCAGAAAGAATACAGTGGAAAATTAGTAAAGCAAAACTACTACTTTGCCTTACTAATTAGTAAAGCTAAAGTGAAGGAAATACCTTTCTGGAGTCTTTTATGCATGTTTACAATTAAGGCCAACTACCCTCTCAGAATCACATAACTCTTCAGGAAATAAAGATAGGACAAGACACATCAGCAAGCCCAAAGTAACATTATCCAACTGTATATAAATACAACTCATTTCAGTACATCTCCAGAATTGTGAAACTTAAAGGGGAAAAAAAACCCAGAAATATGAAGGGATAACTCTTCATAAGAGCATCTGCTGTGGACCAGCCCATTGGCAGTACCTGTCACTTTTCTCGTTCAGTCTCTTTCAGGTACATTCCCTTCAATTTTCAGGCTGAATTTTGTGCCTTTTAGTGGTTTCAGTGGCTTCTTGGTCTCCTCTGAAAACAGTATTAACAAAGACATTTTCTTCGTTCTTGTTCTGGGATTTCATGCTACAGCAATCATAAGCAATTTTTTTCTTGGATGGAAGTTTGGCTTAGGAAGGTCTCTGGTGAAACACTAATTATGCAGAACAGTTTTTGAAAGGAAAGAAATATTAACAGTTTACACTTTGTGTTGTTATTTAGGTGTCTGCAGAGAAAATACGCATTCAGAAATCTTAATCTCTGAGAAAATTACTTCTGTAGGGTGTGCAGAAAACGTGGCCAATGTGGAAAACCTGAAAGAACTGCAGCATTTTATTCTCTAAAAAAGAAGATTGAAAAAAAGTGTCTGCAATAGTCAAATACAGGAAAGRGTGAGTGTCTAAAGGAGAAGGGAGAAGGATAGAAAGATCGTTGTAGCCTGGGAATGAAAAATGGGGAGGAAGAAGGCCAGAAAATGTAAGAACAATTGATCATACTGAGAAGGGTTCCTCTGAATCAGCTCCACGTGATCCTTGTAGACGGTCCTCATGCTGGGAAAAGTGCAGAGACGTGCAGYAATCTTTCRGCTTACTAAATGAAAGGRAAAAAAAAAGAAAAAACACCTTGAGTCATTCTGTCCACTGAAAACATTTTCCATTACACAACTTAAGTGGCAGCAAAGTCCTCCCCAGAGTGGGAGCATGTGTCTGCTAGTTAGAGGTATCTCCACAGAGCTTTGAGGACCTTTGAGGCACTGTTGGCACTTCAGTAGCCAGGGTTTTTGCTTTAACATAAGACTACTGTTGCTTCGGTTCTGATCCTTCCTAGGCAGCCTTCTGCAAAGTCCCAGGTGCCTTCAGTACCTTCAGCAGAATTGTCCTGGCTGCATATCTGCTCTTCGATAAGCCAGAGGGCTTTGTGATCTCCTCTGATGGAGCAGCAGGATGCAGGGCAAAAATTGTCTCTAGAGCTGTGAAATAGTCTGCTTCCCTATGAATGACTACGCACTGCGCTTCAGGGTCTGTGTTTGCAGAGAGAGGTTTGCTGCTATAAGCAGTTTGTGACATACAGGCTGTTGCTGTATTGTATTGAAAAAAATGTCCATAGTCTGGGAAGATGACACGGGACACAGAAGTGATATGTGAGCAGGATGCTGGTGTTCCTCCCATAGGTTCAGCCTCTTGTGGGCTACTTATCCAAATTAGGAACCRAAGGTAGAGCTTCTGGTTTGTGAATAGTTTGTGCTTTTAAAAATAGGGTTCACTTTGCACAGGACAAAASCTAATAATTGAAATTCCCCGGTGACTTTGCTTGAAAACAGCGGAGCCCCTGATCTGAGGCTGCCCTGAAAATAATCTGGCTGGTTCATCTGCAACCTATTTTCCAGTCTCTTTCCTTCGAGGCTCAATCAAGCTTCATTTGAAACCCTATAAAATCTCATTAAAATTCAGCTATTTTCGCCAGTACTGAGCAATGACGTTTACCCTCATTAGAAACAAYTCCCTTGACTTTGGGCTTGTCTTTCCTCAGTCCCACATCTTGCCAGCTGAAGAGATCTGAGAAGAACAAGGGCCCTGTTTTGGTGATAGCCAGTCTGGCATGCTGGACCCAGAGCCTTAAATGCCGTAAATATCCAATTCCCAAGCCTCAAGACATCTACTAGGAGTCCCAATTCAGGGGAATGTAAAGTTCCTCAATAAAAAATAAAATAAAATAAAGTAAAAAGAAAGGAAAAAGAAAGGAGAGACTAGTGCTTAGGGTTCAGACAAATTTCATTTAAAACTAGGAGGTTTCAGGTTTGATACAAACCTGAATTGTTTACATGTACATTTTTTTTGATTTTCCTGGTGGCTCAGGAACCTCATTGAAGCATGCAAACATGCAGGTATCCTTCATTTGCTCCCTGATTTACCATTATTAAACCCTTCCTTGGGCTTGATGCCACCCTTCCTGGATGCCGGGGCTTGAAGCCCTGATGCCAGTGAGAACTTTTGGTTACGAGCTAATAGTTTTGTGCTTGACCTTAAAATTTGCTAAGGTGACAGAGAAGCATACAAAACAGTTACAAATTATGCATAGACAGGATGTCAGAGCTGCTATTGATCAAAGTTTTAAGTATTCAGGAAAGAAACATCTCYGGTAACCACATACAGCCAGCTTCACTGCCGAGTGTCAGCTACTTTTTGCAGTGCACACTGATTTTGAAAAGCAGAGAGGTGCAAACTCAGAGCAACTGAATAACCCTTCTGCAGAAGCCCCCAGAATTTGCAGATGTCGGCTGGCCCTTAAGAAGCCTTGACTCGTGTGTGATTCAAAGCAAGGAATCACGGATACAAAAGGGACTAGGGGCAGGGTAAGGATCTGTTCTGTCAGAGGGAAATTCCCCTCTCTCTCTCTCTCCTTTTTTTTTTTCCCCTACAGCTTTTTAGCTTTTTTGTAGCTGTTGTCTTTTCTATTTGGCAGGTTAGCTGAAGGGGCCCCAAGTTGCTACCCTTAAGAACAGTAAGTAGGAAGGCAGCAAGACCTTTTTATTTTTTTTTCAGTATAAACAAAAGAAAACACGTAGGCTGAGAAGTAGATGTCACTGCTGTAGACAATGTGCTTTCCAAGCTGATTTCGTAAGTTATTATAAAGCTTCCATAACAAAGCTTTCTGATAGACTTCACACACAAACAGTTCGTAACCTCTCTAGCTCCACGAAAGTAATTCTTGCCACTTAAAATATGACTGGCTATGTTTAATGTTGCATATTTTCAGATCACTTAACTAAATTATGCTTTAAATGGAGGCTGCACTAAATCCCTTCCTATTACAGAGCACACGGAGAGAACACATTCAATTTATTAACTTTTCATTCGGGTTCTGCTGGGGTTATTAATGTAGTGTTCAAGTGTGCTTGACGCTTTATATAACAGGTTGCTTCATGTAGCTAGGAAGAGGGCCAAGCCAGGCCCTGAAGAGATCTTTTTTAACAGGATTCTGGAGGTGACATTAACAACAAGCTTGGGGCAGGGAAACACAAGGATGGCAAGGTAACTTGGATGAAATGTGCTTTTTAGAGRTTTGATTAATGTGTTTTTGCCCTGTGTGCACCTGCTCAATAGAAGCTCTTCCTCACAGCCTCCCGTGCCTGGAGGGACAGCTGCAAAAGTGGGCCGGTGATGACAAAGATCCTGCCYCATATGTGGTCGGGAAACCTCTTCTGGCATCTGGGAGATGCACATCTGTCACTCTCAGTTTGTCCTCTGCTTTCTGTCCTGCCACCGCATCAGCTACTTACAGATTTATTGGGTGATTTGGAGTGAGGGGGACCTCTGCAAGTCTCTAGTTCAACCTCCTGCTCAAAGATGATGAACTTCAAACTTAGTGTTCRATGCTCAGGACCTTGTCCAGTTGCATATTGACTATCTCTAAAGATGGAGGTTATCCAGTTACCTGTTGCAGTGTTTGATCACTGTTGTGATGATGGCAAAACCTCCTTATGCAACATTTAACTATCACTATTTAACTTTCCTGAATAGGTGATGGGACACCGAGCTGGGATTTGCCTAGACATTTTCCTTTGCTTTGAGTTCCCCTCGCAAGCGGCAGTAAGGTCTTAAATTCAGAGAAAAAAAAAAAGAAAAGAAAAAAGCCGTTAATTAGAATATAAATTAGAGACTTAATGGCTTTCTGAACCAGAAAGAAATTCAAAGTGATTAGGTAAGACAGACTGCAGTAGGAGGAATTTATATGCAAATATCCTGTTGCTACTCTTTCCTTGCAGAGTAGGTTCTTGATTTCAGGTTAGGCTTCAGTCAATTCAGTAGTTTTCTGGGTAGCAGAAAACTCTGAACATCCCATTCTGACCACTTCAAAGGCCCTCCCTCCCCACCTCCCATTGGGTCTGTACTTCGGATTTTGCTTTTTTTAAAGCATCCAAAGGTTGGTACAAAAGCACCAACCAGAACTAGGCTGCTATAGGTTGCACTAACAAATTGCTTAAGAAAATGTGTATGTCCTTGCAGTGCTAGGTTGCACATGGTGCCTGACCCCAGAAGTAAATGCTGGTTTTCATGAGRCTGTTTCTTGGGATAGCAGCTGATTTCACAAGCAGTAGACCCATCTCCTCCAACAGACTGACCACAATTGACCCTGGGGTGGATGTTCTGCATTGCCCAAAAGAGGCAGGCGATGGGTCAAATGCTTTGCATCACTGTCCTCCAAATCACAGGCAGGAACTATGAATACTTCAGTGGTGCTTGTCTGAAACGTGCCCTCCTCCTTAGCCCGGCTCAGATATATTTTGCTGAGTAATCCAGCTTTTATGCTCATTTTAGCTGCTGTGGATGAAGAGAACTATTAATTCCCTTCTTTCTTGTATAAGCATTTTACTTATTTAAGACTTATTAGGACTTCCCTAAATCTGTTCTTTCTAGACTAAACAGTCTCTTATCTTTTCCTCCTCTGTATTGTTACACTTTGCAACCATGTCACCAATCCCATAAAAGCTCACTTTCAGAGGTATTGAGCAAATCCCCTTTGGTYTTGCTTTGCAAGCCGACACAGTCAGAAAAAGCCTGCTGGTTAATAAAACAGATTTGAAGAGGACTTCAGGGAAAATCTTTGTTTTCTGAGAAGCACAGAAACCTGGTTTTGAAGCACACTTGCAAAAACAGATCTAAATCTCTTTTTATGTCCTACCTCAGCTTCATCAGAATTGTCTTTGCAAATAAAGTAGATGAGAATAAACTGACAATTTTTATCTCTGACTGGTTAGTTCTGATTCCAGGAAGGAAAAAATACATTTTTTGGACTAAACATTTTTTGGCTGGCTAAAGGGTGAAGAGAACATCTTCTATCATCGTTATAAGGATAAATTTATGTAAAAGACTTTCCCGATGACTTCTGTTTTTCTGGAAGATTTGTTAAAGCAAACTCTGATTGAACAAGCATATTTGTTACAAATTGCTCTCCTGCAGTTGTTCAGCTACCTCCATCCTTAGAAAATTTTTCTGAAGCTGTTGTAGGGAACGTCTATTACATAAGTGCTGCACAGCTTTAAAAACATTTTTCATGGCAACAACTCTTGAAGGCAGGAGAGCACTGTTTTTCTCTATTGATTTCAAGGGAGTCATAAGACTGGTGCTTAGTAACTTGTGAGAAGCTTTAGGGGAAGTTAGTGATGGAGAACTGAATTAAATGCAGGATTCCCACGTCCCAGGTTAACATCCTAACAGCAGGGACATTTCCCTCTGTGTATCTGAGAGGAGATGTCTCTGCACTCCAGTGTGTCAGTGTGTGCCAAAGATGGTTAAGACTTAAAGCCTGCTGCTTTGGGATACAGAGCTACTACTCAGAAACGACAGGAAATCAAGGCATCTTTCTCCTTGTGTTTATTAAGGAATGCCATTGCATATTTTGGTTGTTTTTTTTTTTTCAGGAACACTCTTTACAGCATTCTGGAAATTCCAGTTTAGGGCTCTGTGCTTTCTGCCTACCAAAATTCCCCATATATTTAAGTAGCATATACATATACACCTTCACATCCTGCTTGTATCTGCTGCTGTAATGTGTGTTTTTCACTTCAGTGTTAGCTATTCATCACCCTTTTTGGGTAGAATTAGCTTAGTGAAGTTCTTGCTAGCCTAAACATTTTAAGTTTTTTCAAAGTGTTTGTAAAGCGCGATAGTACTTTAAATTGACTGATCTGAGCTGAAAGGCTCTATATTCAAATATTGAAAGTGGCTTTACAGTAGTACCGAGTTCTCTAGTGACTAAGCATAGAATTTAATCTAAAATTTCATTTGGAATTTAATGTCACTTACTCAGATATTTTTCTTCACAGAGAAGAAAATTATTTGAAAATAAGTTCCTATATATGTTAGCTGTGTATCTACTGCAGCTAGCAGGGCATAAATGCTCTAACTAGGTAAACACATCAATGATTTGAACACATGAGTCAACCCACCTAGACATTAAATATCAAATCTGTAGTCTAGAAGGATGTTCTCATGTAAAAGTTATCTATGCTGTGGAAATGCATAAATTAAAGTGACAATGACACATGTTGTTAGCAGCCTACTCACAGTTTAGTAACATATGTTCCAAGTGGGTAAGGGAAGAATACCAAAGTCCTTGGAGATACTGGTTCTACTCTTTACTTAATACCAAAGTCCCAACAGGAAGAAGAACTCAAAGATCCACCTGAGACTTTCAGAAACTAGATAAAATGAGGAAGAGACTGCTGTCATGTGCAAACACTAATTCACTACTAAGCTCAAAAGTTTAGGCTCCATAGAAGTGCCTACAGGGATGGACTTTGTTTTTCTTGCAGTATTAGAATTGGTAAAGCAAACTGAAATTAAACAGCRATAGTTATTTAGGACAATTTTAGTTGGATTAGGTAAAGCATTGGCATAGCCGCAAAATTTTATATCTGAAATAACAATGCTAGTGATGTTGATCTAGCTAGAAGGAAATCATTGATAGAAGCTATAACAAAGCATATCATACGAATCATGCATGTACCTACACCAGTTTTGGTTTCTGAGATTGAGACCAAATCCATGTAGTTCTCTGTATTCACAGGAAAGAGATATAGATGAATAACTGTAAATCACAGGAGAACAGAAGAGAAAACGATTCTAGAAAGTCTAGTAATGCCCATTACCACAGTGTTTTGGAGAAAGAGAAAAAACACAAYCAAACAACAATATTTATATGACAAATACACATACACAGCCCCTGCCTCCCCCTGCATTTTAAAGAACATCTTTGCGATGGAAATTTGCATCTCAAGGAGTGAAAAACGACAAAGGGATGATTCCCTGGTCATCTCATTCTTGCCTCCATTATGTGCCCATGTTTTGATACAGTTTTTAAGTTGTAGAAGTTAAGTTATATGTCTTGCTTTTCTTTCCACAGGAGCTCTGTCCCGTTTGTCACCCAGAATAGAAAACATTTCCAAAAAAGGAGCTATTAAATATTTATCTTTTTTTCCCCCCGTGGAGATCCTCCTGCTTTATTTATGACACATTGTTCAAAAACATCAATTTTCTCCTGGGCTTTACTCTGACTCGTATTGATACTGTACTCTCACTGCCTTCCAAATATAAATGTATTTAATTTTCACAATGCCCTACTGAGGTGAGCACAGGCTCCCTTGTTATTGGTCTTATTTTGCAGATGAGAAACTGAAACACAGTAAGATAAAGACCAAATGTATCTCCTAACCTGCGGTCCTGATTTTCGGGCTTGTTTTTTTCATAATTTCCAAGGCTGGGAGAGGCCATGATATCTATTCTGACCTCCTCTATATTAAAAGTTATTAAATCCTATCTGGATATCTTTATGTAGACAATGGATTTCAAGCAGATGYAGAATTTTGTGTTAGCAGGATATAAGACAGTTCCAGACTAGACTTTCTATAGCCATGTACTGAGCCCATGCTAATTTGAGTACAAAAGCCATGCAGATTTGGGATTGAGTTGAACTGCCTTGCCAATGAGTGTTGTAACCATAGACATGTGAGTAAAGTCTCTAACAAGGTATGTTCCCTCTCTGCCGTAGAGCATGCTGACCTGCTCTGTTCCCTGTCCTTCCTCCAGCTGTAGACARTGAAAACAAATGAAAACAAATCACATATACACAAACATATCTGCCCAGTTCTGTACCAAGGGAAATTTAAACCCTCTACCCACCTGGGGGACATGAAATTCTGAGACATGAATATTCATTATAATCATTATCTTAAGCAGCAAGTACTCCGAGTTTTTTGGAGGCAACGCAGGCATCTTTTGTTCCACCTTTAATCYGAAGAATTAACATGTAGCTCAGACTATTTTAAAAATATGTATTGAAGTAATTATCCAGCTTTTAATAAAATGACATTGATTGGGCAGTGTTAGGCTTAAGTAGAGATTCATGCTAAAAGGATCAYGAACACAATGTGAAACAATTATATCCAGTGACCTTTTCTCCTAATTCAATCTCAAATTGAAGATCCTAAATGAATGAGGTGGCTGATTTAAGTGGTGAGCTAATTTCTCCAAAAGATTTGCATGTTGATGGCAGAATCAGCTTTCCTAGGCCTGTGATGTTCCTCTGTACCTGGTTAGAAAGTTCCTGTTTAATGGTAATGACTTCTCTTTTTAACTTCCAATCTGAGTGCACTGAATGGATGAAACACTTTTATCTTCTCAGTATAGGGCATGTTTTTCTCTCCTTGAACCATTTGCACGACTTTCCTGAACATTAAAATATGATTGCTTGACTGGATGCGGCAGTCCAACCATGCTTAAGCAACCTGTTCCTCAAAGGAAATAGCACCTCTTTGATATTAATCAATATTCTTTGTTACCAATACAGATTTCTATCTGTGCTTTCTCMTGTAAAACATATGCCTCCACCTTAATCACAAGGAAGACCTAAAAAAAGAAATGTGTAGGTAGAACAAGTTGTTTATCTACTTTTTGCTACAAGACTGACCTGCTAATTATCTGCTTTTATTCAGCTGGTCTGTGAAGAACAGTTGGGACCCCATTGTCTTCCAGAGCAAAATGGGGTTGTCCTAATATCTGCTGAATTATCTCATGGTCTGCTTCTGAATTGTGCCTTGCTGAGCAGAAATGCTGGCAGATCCTTAAAAGAGAGAATCTGTGGTTTATATAGAGGACAACTAGAGGCTCACTGACGTGAGAGCAGAGGAACTCACTGCTGGGACTTGTGTGCAGAAGGTCAATGGTGGAGTTCAAGGTATCTGCAGGGATGCTCCAGCTGTGGTGGCAGAAGGAAGGAAGCAGCAGCCTCAGGTGCTTCAGATGGGGTTTTTCAGCAGCASTTTGAAGAAGCAGGTAGGGCTCCTCTGCTGAGTCCTAGTGAAGGTGGAGGAAGTGGTTTTTACAAAGATGCATCTGAAGATTCCTGGACTGCATCTGTATGACTTTTGTTATCTATGACTTAACRTGGTTTGTCCATATGAAAATCTTGCTGGTTCACTGCAGACCTAAGTTTGACAGTAATCCAACAGACAGCAGTGCAAAGGACTGGAGAGCTTAATCTCAAGTAATTCCAACCCTGAGTTTATCTGGCAGTAAAAAAAAATGTGCCTGTAGTGCAGAAATGGACATCTCTAYTCATGATAGATTTTATATTAGTTATTGGAGGTCTAGAAGCAAAGCAGTTCAGCCAAGTAGCTTGCTGAAGGTTGCAAGAAAGATGGTGTAAATCTACGTAAGTGCCTTGAGAGTTCAAAGCAAACAATTTGAACRGCTAGTGTGGTGGTGGTGGTGTCCCAGCTACCTCAGTCCACACAATATGAGAGTCACTGCAGGAGCAGACATACTCATAAGGCAATATTAAAACCATTGCATATGCTAATGTTGATAGGTGAGATGGRGAGTGTTGTAAGGCCTCCAAGAGCTCTGTCTTTCTCAACCACTTCAACTAGCTCTATTCAGCTTGCCGGAAGAACTAAGAGGTCTGAAGGACACTTTGGAGGCCAGCTTCCTCCCTTCAAAAGGGGTGACTTGACATCCAAATYTGGAACTTGTTTTGAATGAAATAAGCAGAGCATTTATTTGTACAAACTGTGCACAGACCTTCASGTTTATTCATTTAAGAACAGAGTTTGCTGGAAAAAAAAAAGATATTTTCTAGTTTTAGAAATCTAAAACTCAAGTTTAGTGAGGAAACTTAGGAAACTAAAASCAGAGATTTAAAGACAAATCTGCCATGTTGTATTTGTATCCTTGTTCTTACAATTACAACCACCAACAGAAAAATACAACAGACTTTTAAATTTCATCCTCTTGGTGTTGGCTGAAACTCTTAAAAGATGACTATTAATGATATAAATAGCCTAGTGTGAATAATATTTAGGTTTCATTTCAGTTCTGTTTCCAACATTTGCTTTCGCCTACTCTACTGATGTGTTTTGGCTCTTATTTTATTTTTATCAGATAAATCAGTTGTTTCTGACATCATTTCAGTGCCTCCAAGGCAGAATGCTAGTAACTAAACAGCTGGTCCTCTCCATAGCAATATCCAAGTCCATACTGAGTTCCCTTGTTGATATTCAGAGAGGTAACAGACATAAGGCCAGTGAAAGGATGAATTTCAGTAGGGATTCACTTTGAGAAGGACACTATTGTTTGCTGTGTATCCACAATTGCATTCATACTTACAGATTCAGTAGTATCTCCAGAATGATCATTTTTTATATTAACCAGAGACTTCATGGCAAAGACTCACCAGAGTGCTCAATCTCTTTCCAGCTTTCCCCAAACACAGGAAGAAGTTCTCCCCAGCCAGATGTCCTGTGACTAGGCCAATGGAAAGACCTTTCTYCACTGTCTCCTTGTTGTGGACCTTCACTTCTGCATACAGGTGGGGAAAATCATGTTAATCTCTGGTGTCCTTTGGAGCAAGACTGGAGGGACCATGCAGAGCAAGGCGTTGACTGAATTCACGTTTGTGGCACAGATTTGTCATCTTGTATCTCCAGTATATACCTGTAAATACTACTTCTAGACTTCTGAGGCTTGTCCTTAGACTTATTGCTTCTTTTAAGGCTCCCTCTTCCTGATACCCATTAGGACAGCAAGGTTGAACTCTTACTAGCCAGCCAATCTAATTCAACGTCATGCCTAAAGAATCTCTACAGTCCTAGATATCAACACATGCTGACCCCTGATGGGAATGTCAATGGTTATGAGAATTTCTGCAGGAACCTGCTTACATTTTTTTTTTCTGTAATCTCATCGCAGCCATGACTGTAGGTGTTTCTGTATCAGATTTTGCAAAGAACACAGCTGATTGTCATTCTGTCTAAATTGAGAGATTTTAAGACAATTGCTTGAAAACCACCATCAGGAAATCCCAAATGAGAGTGTTTTGCTTCAGGGAAAATCACAGCATGCTGATTCATGGCACTGGCTGCATCTGCTAACAGAAACTTTCACAGAGGAGGTTCTGCCATCTAAAATTTCTGTTAAGAGTGCCCCGGTTTTATTTATGCACTTAACTTTAGCTTGACACTTCCAACTTTGCTTTTCCTCTGCAGAAACACTCCAAACTTCTTAATTCTTTTCAGATACAGAGAAGAAAGGATGAAGTCCATTATTATTYACCATGGTAAGGCTTAATTTACCTCCTAAATATTAAACATTAACCACCTCCTAACTTCTTGCAGACACGAGATGAACTGGAGGTTTGTTTTTAAATAAGCCTATTTCTTTAGTCTTGCTGTTTCTCCATACTTAAGATGAGTCACTCCTAATAGCAAGCATAAATGCAACAGAGTTCTTGAAACTGGCCTTTCTTTGTCTGCGGTCCCCTGATTTATRTACTTAATTGCAGCAATTATTTGAGCAAATCAACAGAATGGATCTGAAAATAGGTACAGTGAAGGTGCTGACTGAAAAGAAAGGTCTTTATGTCACATCTGAAGGTGTTTATGCCAAGAGATATTGAACTCCTTCAACTCTAGTTAACTCCACCAAGAATCAGGGCAGCCTGGCACTTTGCTGCAGAGCTCCCAYCCAGGCAGGCAGCACTGATTTGTATTCATTTGCTCTTTGATATTCGTAGGAGGCCTGATAAAAGGAAGGGTGGTAGGACTGAGGCTTGATTTCTCCTTTGAACTTCTGTGAGTTTCTCACTCCAAATACATTTGCCAACTACAACTTGGATTTCTTGTAATGCTTTCTCTCCACTCAAGGCAATCAGTGGACAGAACAGAGCGAACTAAGTTTGAACAGAGCATTTATCTTGATAACATTAGCGTGCCAGTATTCAAGTTATAAAAAAAGGTCTTTCCAATTATTCCACTCTTCTAATTTTTTCTAGCTAAGTGAGGATAGTTAATGTTTATAATACTACTGGCAGCCTGGTACAATAATACATTCCTGATTTCTTTTGTATATATTTAGTGACTTTTGAACATCGGAATTGAGAATGTATGACCTATTATGGCATTATATAGATGAATATATGACAGTGTTATCTGGATTAATTTGCTTTATATTCTGCTGTCAGTCACACTGTGTTTTCATTAGTTTAAATCATCTTCTTGTTGGTTGATGCTCACGTAAAGTATGTCYTCATCTTACATCCGGAATGCATGCTTTTCCAAATACTGATTCTATTAGTAATAAGTAATTAAATTAGTTTATTCTTTTCCCTTTTATCTCTGTTAAGTTTATGGTCACGGCTTTCCTGTTTGGAATGATAGATACCAACATTGCCTAGTAGACTGCAGCCTTGGTTCCATCACCACCCCATGGTATATGTGAGCTACACAGAGTTGTGACTTCTTCCATGGATAGCTCCGTTATGGGGCAATTAATCTGATGCTGTCCTCTTCAGTAAGGACCAATGAATCCCATCTGCAGTCTCCTAGGAGACACAAAACAAATAGTTTTCATATTCTCTGTCCATCCAATAATCCTCCAAAATACTTTCCACATGGAAACTTTTCCAAATATTTTAATATTTGATCTTTTCTCCATGATCGATGTCAATACTGAACTACACGCTGAACCATATGGGGATAACTCAGACCATGCTCAGAACTGTTTACTGCAAATCACCTCTTAAAATATTTTCAAAAAATCATCACAAAATTTATCTGTTGTTGGAAAAGCTGTGCATTATGCCTGAAATGCAGGGTTTAACTCACTGTTGGCAATCAATACCTCTTCAAAAATGTTGCAAATAAGTGAAAACACTCTTGTTGATCATAGCATTTCCAAAGTACCCAATATAGTGGGGGTTCGATTTTGAAGACCAGTATGTATGTATATTTTKGGGAATGGGAGGTATTCAGTTATACWTTAGTTAAAACAGCCCTTCTTTGCAGATGCTAGTCAGCCTTTGAATGTTCTTTAGGTTCCTCTAAAGTAATYGGAAAACTCTCATAGTCCATTAAGAGACAGACTTTTTTAAGCTAAATGTGTGCCTCCAGTGAGCATCCAGGTATATCCAACAGGCAGATAAATGAATCAACTTGCCCATGCAAATTGTGCATCGATACTGTAGGTTTCTGAAAATTGCTACAAAATTAGAAATACGTTTGATGGAAACAAGGTTAAACCACTCTAGTACAATGATGTAAGCCCCTCTATACGTGAGTGCCTAGTTCTCGTGAGCTGAGTATGTGTACTACCAACATGGAAAAGATTTGCCTTTAAAAGTAGGAAAAAAGAGAGATATAGCACCTTCTCCAGAAATCTATTCTCATCTTCCTAGTTTGCTTGTATGAACTCTCTTTCCAGAGCTATGAAGTTTTAAAAAGTCATAAAGCTCAAAAATTTCATGAAGTGTAAGAATTTCATGATGCAGATACATTTCTAACATGGAATCACCGTATGGGATACAACACCTTCARTCTGGAACCAAATGTGTGTCCTGCAAGCCATGGGTATGAATACTATACAAACCTCTGCATATCACGTGGGGAGCTGAGAGTCCATTAAAAATAAACAAACAAAAAAAACAGAAAACAACCCCCCCCAACTCCAGCTTTGCAACTCCATGAACATATGCATCCATCATGAATTAAAGAATAAAGAAATTTTCCCTTTATTTCTGGTTGGATATTCATTTKTTTTGCTGGCTAGAAGGTAAAAGACCTCATCTGAAAAATTTACGCATGTCAATTCTTCCATCCCTCAGCAAGGCTCATTTCCAGCCTCTGAGATATATAGACGATGGCATCTGAGTGAGACAGGCATCTGATATACTTGCACAGACTTTCCTTCTATCACACATCACGATTCCTATATGCTACCAGCTTRGCCTAAAGTTAAATTTTAACTCCGGAGTGGTGACTGTGACAGTTTTGAATATTCATTTGTTGTGTGTATTATATCTCTGTTGGAAATTGTTTGCCTTTCTGTTGTTTGTATTTCCAGATCTGTTAAAAATCATCTCATTCTTTAAAAAAGGAAAAAATAAATCTCTGCTACATCTATTTGGCTTCATTTTGAAAGAGACTGGCAAAAATCATGACTGAATTAATATCTCTGACACTAGGCAGCATAGCAAAGGAGAAGACTAATCGTCGAAGAAAAGGGCAAGGAGTTAAAATCTCACAGGCTTTCATCACAAAATGTGCACAGTGAAAATAGTCGTTGGAGGGCAAAGGACTACAATAAGAACATCCTAGAAAAGGCTCACCATTGACCTGGTGGCGCCCTCCATTACGTCTTCAAACTGTCATTTCTCATGGTATTGTAGGAAGAAGAGTGATTCATGTTAGTATGTGGAGAGATGGCTGCTGAGGGCTCATTAGGCATTATGACAAGAGCTGATACTTCATCAAGTATTCTTTTTTTCTGCTGCTCATGTAAATCCACAGTGGATTAAGAAGTGCCCAATAGATTGTTAAATAGTGTTGAAGATGTAGCTTGATGATTTATTGCCAAGGTCCTTAAAATGCCATGAGTCTTTGCTAGCACCAACGTGCTTGATTCTTYTCATGTATACAGTCTAAGTAGGATAACCATTTCCTGCTCATTAAAAGAAAAAAGAAAGTAAGGGAGCAGTTTGAATACATATGGTTCATAACCTTCTCTGAATTATTTGTTGTTGGTGTCCATTGCTTGATAGTCTGTTGTTACATCCCGGAGGTGTTTACAACTAAGGAAGGAAAAGCACCAAGGTAAGGAGGCAAGGTTCTCCTCAAGAGCTCCAGCCCCTAGACCCAGTGACTTCACGTGTGCCCCAGCAGGACTTGTGCTGAGCCCATGATAACAAGTTATTAATGAACTGTGAGTTGACAGCCAGTAACCCTACCACCTTGGGTGTCTCCATGCCAGGCATAGTGCAGCAYTCTCTGTTCCAGGGAGCTTGGATCTGCGGCAGCTGAAGGCTTCAGGATACAAGACTTGAGGAAGCTTCCAGGCTTTATCTGGCTGTGGATGAAAGCCTGCTGTGCTTGTGTAGCACTGTCTGAGCAGCGGCACAGACAGGTCGGCCATGGATAACAGAGCTGGCTGTACCCAATAAATGCTACTCCGTTAATTACTTAGATTCACAGAAAGAGCTGTGAGGCAACGCTAAGCTATGGAGRTGGACACACACTATTAAAAACTAAGATCTATGTTGTGAACTTTCCTGAGGCTTGTAACCATTAACGTTCAATATAATGGAATTTYAACCTAAAGGCTGTGTGCATAATTAACATGATAACCAGTTGCAGTCATCAGACATAGTGAAAGAAGACCTTCCTTTGGATGTGCTAGAGAGGGTTACATGTCAGCAGACAGTCTGCAGCTGATGCATACTTACTCAGGGACATCCAGGCATCCCAGCTTCCGGCATGCTCCTGACATCCACCTGCTAGGTAGACAATTTCTCATAGCTGATTGGAAAGAGTTCTTAAAATGCACCCTGTATATGATTCTGCTCTTCTTTACACTCTACATATCTTCCCTGATCATAGAATCAGTAAGGTTGGAAGGGACCTCTGGAGATCATCTAGTCCAACCTCCCTGCTCAGCACGGTCACCTAGAGCATGGTAGACAGGGTTGCAGCCAGGCGGGCCTTGAAGATCTCCAGAGAAGGAGACTCCACAACCTCTCTGGGCAACCTGTTCCAGTGCTCCATCACTCTCACAGGGAAGAAATTCCTCCTCATGTTCAGATGGAACTTCCTCTGATTCCTTAATTTTTACGTATATATACTACTGAGTTGGGATTTCTCCCTCCATTCATTTCGTCTTGCACATACTCAAGTCTGCCTTTGAAATCTTTTGTTTTTACTCTCACCTTTTAAAGAGAGATGTGTTTCCTGCATTATCCACTGTGAAGTCTGATTGATATTAGAARGGTCATATTTATTACCTCATTATAATTTTCAATAAATCTTGCAGGTGATATTAATGTAAAAATGTTGAAAAGGCAATGAATTGACTTTGACTTRAAAAATAATAAATCAGAAGTCATAACCAAAGATAACTATGTTTTTTAGAGCAAGATCAGACAGCCATGTTTTCCTTTTGTTGTGATGCATAATCCCATTATATTAAACAACTAATAGAAAAAAAATCATAAAAATAGAAGGTACAAGATACAATTATTGTCTCAGTTTGGCCTGAAGGAACAGAACTCTGTTTCAGCCAAGCAAGATAGCATCAAATTTTTATTCCTTGCATTTTGTTACTTATGACTCATCTCTAGCCAATTCAATTATCATTCTAAATACTGCAACTGTTTTCAAAAGTTGTTTCATATAATTTTAGGCAACTTCTCCTGTACTATTCACAAAATTAAACAAGTAGTAAATTAAAGCAAGATGCACTACCAAAGCTTTAAGAAAGTTCAACATCAAAGACTAATCTGCCTAGAAAAAAAGCGGAGAAGATGAAATGAAATGAAGGAGACGCTCCTGGAATCTGTGTTAGAAACAAGGTCATGACAGTAGATGYGAGAGAACTCAGAATGTCCTGTTTTCCTGTGCAGAATACTTCTTTTTAGGAAGAAGGAATTGAAAATATAGTAGTTAAGACTACTATATCAATTCAAGAACACATCACATTATTTAAATGTTTGGACGCTTGATAAAATTCATTATTTTAGTTTGGATGGTGGGACTTTAGTTTGCATTGTTTAGAAGTGACTCCTTGCAGTGCAGTTTTTCCCTTGGTAGCAGCATAGGAGGTGACTGCACATGGACACAAAAGTTTGGAAGTGGGGCTCCTGAGTCCCACTTTTCAACTCACTAATACTGTAATCTTTGATTTAGTGCAGATCCCTAGACCTGATGCGACCCATTCGCAGCTCTTGGAGTAGGAAGGGAAGGATATTTAGGATGCTGTTAACCATGCCTTAGCTAACCCAGCAGCTCTGTGCTAGACTGCTCCTCATGCCATGGCTACTCTAAATCTGCTTCTTAAGGCTGTTTTCCACAGGAACCTGTCAGCAGATTGATGAATATACTAACCACATTATTATGACTTAGCTTACTCCTAGTTTGCTTTATCTATTTGGGCTTTTTTTTCTTCCCTTTTGTTAATCAGCTCCTAAGCTTTTTTATCCAGGATAACTCAGAGTTGAATGTATAAAATTTTTCCATTTTCCTTGGCTATATTGAGAGTTAGTAGTTTTAATTTTTATTTTTGCTCTGAGACAGAGAACTCTCAGCTCTTGTTTACAACAGCAGAAACCCAGAGCAGATAGCTGCTACAAGTATATGAAGAAAAGGATGAATTGGTTGGTTACACTAGAACCAACATTCTGGTTCATTGATATTTATCCTCCAAACTTGGCAAAGAGTGTAAGTAAGTGCTCAGAAAGGTCTGCATCCTTACACAGCCAAACAGTCCATAGCTTCCAGTGATGATATAATTTAAGATGCTGTTTAATTAGGCTTGTGTCACTAGGAAGAGCATTGCTAAGCAGGTAATGAATAGAAGGGTTTTATCTGCATTCAATTTTGAGGCCTTTCAAAGGGTGCTGCAGAAGTGCTTGAGCCATCTCCAGACTTTCCCACAATACAGGCAGGATAAGACCCAGATTTGCAGTTTCAGCTTGTTTTATCCAGCAATTTTATTTTTCTTTTTTTCCCAGAAGTAAGCTGTATAGGGTTTGTACTTACAGCTCTTGTACATATTCTAGTGCCTAGGCAAACACAAACTAAATTTGTCCTCCTTCGTAGAGTCACATAATCTAACTCAAAATATGGCATGGCTGTCCTGGGGTAAAACTATGTATAAGAAAAATTATAGCAAGGTATCTAATGGACTGAGAATGCATACCTGCTTAGCTTGTAGTAACTTGTTCTTGTGGCTCAATTCTGTCTTATGGTGTTTATTTTGAATAGTGTCTTCTATACGTATTGGACGAGAGTTGGGAGGACAGCATGGCTCTTGCATCCTTGTTACGAAACAGGAAACATTTAAATGCATTGCAGACAGGAAAAGTAGGTCCCACTCTGGCACACCTTGAGTTTTATACAATTAATTCATTGGACGAGCTCATAAATCTAACAAATAAGTGTGCCAAATGTGACAATGGTTCCAATTTCCCCTGGGTGTATTACCTGATTAGCATTGATTTACTATCCGGATCCCTTTTAAATTAAATAATGTTCTCTCAAACACATCATATTTCAAACAACTATATAAAACTCAAAAAAAANCCTTGCCATGAGTCATGCCTTTTCTTCATTACCCTGAGAAGTTACAATCCAGGATTCTCGTAAAGCCAAATGACATTTTGAGAGAAGACATGTACCATAAAATAATACAGAAATGTTTTCCAGAGAGCTGTTTTGATAGCTTGAATACTACCCCACACAGACTTTATGCTCCACTTGGCACCACAAAGACAATTAAATGTATTGTTTACTAAACTCGTACAAGCCAGTGTTTCTGCAGAGAGCACTACAAAGGGACAAATAGCATTTTTAACAACATGACATAGGCAAAAAACGAGTGAAGTCTGATTCTTTATTTAAGTAGATAGCCTTATAAAGGGTACAAATCTCCAAGGCTGGAACATTTCATAATTGAAAGAAAGCAAAAGAGGCTTTAAAAATATGATGTTTAAAAAAATACCATTTTCCCTACAGTTCAATCTTTGTAGAAGCTGGAAACTTCTTGGGAAGGGCTGTAAAGGTTAATAAATACCTTTTTCAGTGAAAATAGCTTTAAGCACTTTCATTCGGTGTTGATCATAGATAATTAAAATCCCTCTGAGAATGAAGTGTAATTAAGGTCCGCATAGAAAATTATAGTGAGTAGATATGGGAAGCACAACGACAAGCGCTTCATCTTGCCATCTTTCGAAGGATGGGACCAGAAAGCTGTTGATTGGATGCAATTGTCACATCCACGATCTCCCACTGTATCCTCTGCTTTTCCCAGCAGCATCGTCCTCCTCTCAACTGGTGCAGTGACTTTGTTATCACACCTCTCCTGAAATACTTTTTTCTCTTGGTTGGTTAACCAGAGCCAAGAAATCTTCCTTTAGTTTTTATAAATATTCTTTTAAAAATATACAACACTTACTTACATTGCTGAGAGCTGCATGGACTGAAACACATCTCTAAAGAGCTGATTATCAATAAGGAAAAATAAAACAAACCCAAACTGTTGTGCTGCTCACTAATATTGCTTAAAGTTTACTCTTGACCAACTGGTTGCTAAGATGTTATGTGCTCTGTCTCTGAAATCGGAAAGAGACAATTCCAGTATGCTAGTGGATGGTCATTTAAACCAAATCATTCACAAGTTCTTCAAGCTAYGACTGATAGCAGAGAGGCTATGTTCTATTGACAGTTTTTTTATTTATTTGTTTGTTTTTAAATTAAGAGAGGGTAAATCTTGTAGGTCAGAGAAGAATGAGTAATATCCTCTTTTCTATGACTCTCTACATTAGCTCATTTCRATGCTTTACTGTTAACTGTTGCAGTAGATAGTGCATTCTTTACTGCATGAATATACTAGTCTACTCTTAATTACTTTTCTTCATAGAAACATAGGATCCATAGAAGAAATATGTACCCAAAGTTTTGGGTTTGAGTGACTCATGTTAGCTACCAATATATTTATTTTTGGGTGGCTTTAGTAACCAATAATCTCTGTTCAGCTTTCAAATTTAGCTCATACATTTGTTAGGATAAAGGCCTCTTTGTACTTCACTAAATTAAAAATCAAATTTCCATAATGCTTAAATACCTATGTTAAGAGGCTTAGCTAAAGTTTATATAACCTTTAGATTGCCATAGTGTTTTAAAAATCCGTYTAAGGGAGTTTTTTTGGATTATCTGTAGATTACAATGTATTTTGTGGATTTGTCTCTACCTTTTAAAAATGCAGACATGGAAAAAATGGAACATTAGTTTTGCATAGCTTGCTTCTAAAATAAGCWGAAGGTGGTTAGTTAAACCCCTAAAAATTGTACTTCACAAAGAAATACTGTATAAATAACTCAATGTGCAAAATTCTGTAGTAATTTTGTTTTGACTACTGCAGTACCACAGCAGGCTAAAGACCAGAAATGCCAAATTTTAAATTAGTTATGGATGTTTATAATAATAATTAGTATAGCAATTAAATTGTATTTAGTCTTTTGGGCTTTAGCTACAATCAGGTACCTGTAGCTGGTTGGTTGGAAGGATACAAGAAATTTCTACCCCTTAACTGTAAGAATGAAATACCACCAGATAAGGTATTAGAAAAAGGTTGGGGGTGGTTGTCCAGATTGACTGAAAGAGTCATTTCCCCCTAGGTGTTTCCTGCTGCGGAATTGGCCATTGCACACAAATAAGACACTTGTAAATTTTAGAAACCATCCTTGCGGCTGCAGAAATGGTCATGTTGCACAGACCTTTGTACACAGTTAAGACAATTAGGAGATATTTCCTATGTAGTTTAAGATGAACGATGGATGTGCAGGAGTTGGCGTGCAGGGCCACGAGCCAGCCAGGATGAGAATGGAGCAGAAGACCAGTTTGAGGGGTCACCCTCGACCCAGCAGGAGATGTCAGTGCAAGGACCTTTGTGACTGACCCCACTTGGGCCGTGACCAGCCATCATGCTTGGGAGATCTGATTTGCCACACAAGTGTCAGCCAGTGCAAAGATCTCAACAAACCTATGAATAATACCCTCAGTTAAATTGCTTTTAGGGACTCAGGGTACACCTGGAAAAAAAGATTTGTTTCTTAAATGGTGGTCTAAAATATAAGTCCTTAGACTTATCATCTCTTTTTTTGCACTAGTGCTTAGGGACTTCATGTAAGTTTTGTCCTAGGCAAGGGAAAAAAAGCATAAAGGCAACCCTTGCTCTTAGCAGTCTTAGAAAATATTAGCAGAACTGAGATGGGGAGGCAGCTCTTGGGGATGGCAATGTTTGCCTGCATAAAAATAAGGTTACAGTAAGCAAAACATCTGAAATTAAGGTAGGTATCTGGCTTGGGAGAAACTAGGTGTCGTACTGCTCGCTCGGTGCAAAATGACCACTACACAGCATATACTCATTTTCTATCATCTACTCCAAAGTTTGTATGCAACAAGAAGCTCTTTCTTCATGTATTGCGGATGTTATAAGCAATGTCGAACCAGCCCTGCCGATGACATGGGTTTGATATCATGGTCTGCACCAGACTGAAACTTAGCTGTGTGGCACAAAAACAAACAAACAAACAAACAAAATCCACAAAAACAAGCAAACAAAAAAACCCAGCATCATTTGGCTTTTCTGTTACTGTAACTCGAAGGGTGACAACTGAAATGAGTGTCCGGATAGAGCTCAGTTTTGAAAGGGATTGGGATTTTTAACAGACTATTATGTATCCCCCCAAAATATTTTAATTCACTGTAAGCTGAATCCAATGTTATTATATGATGTTCAGGTAAGCAGAAATCTAGCTGTGAAGGCAGGCAAAATTCTCCAGTAGTGGTTTTGTCTGAGCAAGCGAGTCATGACTTAATAAGAACTTCATACTTTCCCTTCACTGTAGGATTTTATTTGGCAAAATACTTCAGTGCTTAATGACTGCAAATACTAGGTGTTATTCCTTTATTCCCTACCTCCTGAACTAAATGTTATCATCACAATCTTAATTACTTCCCAGCCAAGTAATATTTGCCATTTATTACTATGATTTAAAACTTTTCTACTTGAGTCTACCAGCTAATTTTTGCTGTCAGATAAATCTCTGTGGATCAGGAGCTTGCCAGTCTATTAGATATTAGTATTATGAGTGTTGAATTAAAAAGTCACTGGGTGAAATATATAACAAATGCTAGGATGAGCATCCAGGTGTCCCCTGAGCATCAGGTGTCTGAGTTAAAACAATACAGAGGTACATCTACATTTCTGAATTCTCTCATCCAGTAAACTCCCCTTTTTTCTTTCTTTTTTTCTTTTTTTTTTTTTTTTTTTTTTTTTTTTTATCTGGATTGTTTTATCACTCTCCAGGGTCCAGACTGCAGGTTACAACTTTCAGGGACAGCCAGGATCAAAGCCTTCCCTCTCCTATCCAGATAATCTAACTACTAGCATATGGGCTGTGAAAGTGAGCTTGACCCCTGTCTTAAAAGAAAACAATGGTCACCACCGCATTTTGCAAGGAGTCTAATTCTGGTGTAGATTAGCTGTACTCTCAATACGGCCTCTTAGGGCTTTTGGAGTCAGGCAGTGATTGATTTAGATGTCTGAGAGCCTGTAGCCCTCCCTTTAGCATCTTCTGAGACACAGGTAATCCAGGTCACTCACTTGGATTCTGCCCAGCTTGAACGTGGTAAAGGGCTGAAATACCAGGACAAGGTTTCACTGCCATTTTCTTGGCATAACTTTGCCAGACAGCACAGTGTGCGAAAATTCACTTTTTCTCACTGCCTTAGGTACGCTGTAGGCAGATGCAGCCGTATTAGCCAGCAATTGTTTTTGCTAGCTTATGTTGTGTCCTTGGGTGGGGGTTACAGCCATGGCAAGAAAACTTCTATCAGCCTGTTTTCATTAGCAGGCTCTGCAGCCCCTAATCCTGGCTGCAGTCTCGTTACTGGAGCAATTGGGACTGGTCCAGTGTAGACAAGCWGTTGAACGGGGGCAATTCTGCACTTGTATTGGTGCAGAAAATCCTAGAGCARAAGAAAGGAAGCTGTGGATTTTGGACTAGACAGCAGTTTAAGAGGTGTATTTTGAAGAGCATTTTTCAAAGTCTACATTCAAACTATTTTGGGGCCGAGCTGCTTCAGTTCTACTGGATGTGGCCCTTGGTACACACAGGTGGATGATGCCATGATTTAAGTCAAGTCAGAATTGCCTCATAATATTTGTGCTATAGGACTTCCAGGTACATATCATTGCTTTCACATTTATCCTTGATTTGTGGAATGGGCGATAATTCAGTCAAATGAGAAACTGAGACCAGTATTCCACTCTGCTAATGATTAATCAGTATTTCTTTAATAGTAACGCTTTTTTTTTCCCCCAGAGGAAAACAAAGAAAAAAGAAAAAATAGCACAAATGGAGTGGAGAATGACTTTAATTTTATGCATTTACTTCCAAGGTAGCTTCATAAGCAAATTGAAGATTCTTACAAAGTATGAAATAAGCATAGTGCTCTCATTTTTTAATAATATATAATTGCTTCTCATTCAAGCTGTGACATAATAGAGTAATTAATTAAACCAAATGTCACTGTAGCCATATCTACAATGAATCTCAGTGCCCTGGAACACTCCAAAGATTGACACAAGAAAGCAGGAAATTACTCTAAAAGGCTACGACATTATTAAATGCTCAGGAAAGGGTAGTGATATATGTCACATCAAGGTCTTTAGGTACTTGAAATAACAGCTGTAACATCTGGAGGCCCTGGCTGGATCTGTGGCCTGCTGTAACATGGGCTGTGCACTCTTAGCCTACTGCATCCTACACCCCTCTGCTCTCTTACACCAGATGCCTTCAACTTTCCTCTTCTTTTCTTGGATCTTCTCAACTTTAAGTTGCAACGAGAAAACAGAAATTCAGATGTTCATTGACAGCCTTATCCTACCACAAAGTAAAGTGATGAAATGATGAAAGACTGCAAGCCATTGTTCTGCGGTGACTTAAATTCCCTTTGCAGCTGCAGATTTGGAAGTGTSTTCTGATCCATCTGCTGTTCTGCTTCTGGAGAGAAGATAGGTGTCTTGCTATTCTGGATATCCACAGAGATCATCCCAATTAARGTAACCAACAGCATCCTTGTTTCTGTCATTATCTTCCTTTCTGAACGTAAAGGGGTCTCTGCCACCTTCCTCCCTGATGGCTCTGCAGGAGTTCTTGATGGTAATTTGCTAATGGTGAAGAGAAACCAAGGTGCAGCATGAAGCTGCAGAGAGGAGTTTAAMTATCCTTCATCTACACCTGATCCGAGCCCTGTCTTTTCGGACATCTGGCTTTTCAGTATCTCCAGCAAGTAACTACTTTACGCTCTAGTAGCGAAAGGAGAAAAATGTTAATATTTCAGTGAGACACAACATCTCTACAATGGACACATCAGAAAATTGACACAACAGAAARTTGACAAAATCCATAATTTTTATGTTGAACACATAGTTAACTTGGCTAACCTAGTGAGGTCATTGGTTTCTTTCCCTAATGTCTTGCTCTTCCAATTCTTCTAAGTTCTGCCCCGTTTCTTGTTGAATTATTAATATGCTTACCTTGAGGACTTCTGCAAGGCAGCCTCTACAGAGTAGAGGCTCTTCCCCTGTCTCTATAGACCGGGATGATGCAATCTGAACCAGAGCCTCCATAACAAAAGTGACAGTAACAAAAGGAGTTTTGGTGGTAGTTTGGGAGCCTCTCTCTTACTTCYAAATTCCAAATATGAGACCAGCTTCAGCTATTGAAGAGTAGCTGTCACGAGCATGGTCACAATATCATGGAGCCCAAAATTTCTTTGATGAGTCTTGCCCTGTACACTGGCATTGACCATGCAGGTCTCCTGGTACTCTGAAGGGGGCTGGGGCCACARAAGTGTGTCAGTCCTGTACCATCCCAGATTCTTCAGCCTTGAAGTCTCTGGTCAAGAACATAAACTCTTTTGCCTACAGAATAGACAAAAGGGCTGATTTTCCTGACATTAGATGGAGTGATTCACACAGCAATTATTCACACTGAACACAGTATCAGAAGCTGGTTCATAGTGCTGGRTCTGGTATGAGAACAAGATATAGAGGACTGCATGAGACAACTCATGGAATCACATCCAGAAACATGGAAAYGATGTCATTCACGTATATGTCGTATTGCTGTATAGCGATCAGTGATGCAATATATACCTTAGGAATCTTTAATCTTTCCTTGCAGTGGAGCAATCAAAATAGAGCAAGGTTAGCACATATGTTCACATATTTCAGTTTGTACCCACTTTTTCACAAGGCASAGCTTTGCAGAATTCAGCTAAACTCCATATGCCTATCTTAAAACCAGATGTATAAAAATATCTAAGTACCAGACACAAGTTATCATAACTAGTATCCATCTGGCAATTGTAAAAACAGAAATATAAAAAGTTCAATGCAAACCGCTCACCAAAAAAAAACTTTATAAAATTTTTTTAGAAATACTTTGCAAAATAAAATTTAGTACAAAATTTAGCTMGATCTCTTGACATGAGCACTTGGACTATCATGGAAATTTAGTTTACAGCTTTGCATACAATAAGAAAGACATTTAACTTTATACAACACCCTAGTTAAACCAGTCTTCAAATACATATCATGCAATACAGAATAATCTAAACTATATAGATTAGCAGACATTCTTCTAATTTCCAGTGTAAATATATTCTAGGTCAATTTATATGCAGTTGGTCTTCTGCCAAAATTGTCCTACCATTATCAGCATGTACACAAACTTTCAGAGTTAGGACACTATAGCCATACTCACAGCTATGAAAACAAGTTAATAAGAGAAGAGGAGAAGTGCATCTAGGAAGAAGCTAGAGGATGAGTTGAAATGAAAATGTCAAATAAAAAAATGGATCRTATTTTCCTTTCAAATTACTCCACTTGGACTGTGACAGGAGAAGTTTCAGGTTTAAAGACTTTCTTGTTTTGTGAAAGTTGGGAGCATATAACAGTCCTGAGTTATACTGGAAACTCTTTTGCTTCTTTTAGCTGTGCTGTAATTTCATGAGTGGCAGACAGCTTAACAATAACACTTATCATGTCAGGCAGTTCTTCAATTTCTTGCACAAATATTAAGGAACTCTCTGGAAGATGGGGAGAAAAATCATAGTTAAGCACAGCTGCATCTAAATTAATGTTTTTAAATGTATGTATTTACAAGAGATGTGCAATTAAAACAGGGAGGGAAGAATTCTGATCTCGATAGGGCACAATTGTCAGTCAAATCATTTTTAGACCTTGGTCTGAGCCCGTGTCTATGTGTAATACTTAAGATTGACAGGAAAGTTCCATCTCTGTGGATGCAACATCCTATTTTTGAATAATAATGTGGGTTTTGATTGGCAACTCAACAATGGCAGAATTCAGCTACCCGTGTACCCTTTTTATACCCCAGTTATTTGCTGCTGTTGTTCTACATACCCACGCTGTCAATAATAAAATGAGTTTAGTGCTCAACGGTTTGCAGCCAGCACAGTCCAGGGAATCTGAACTTCGAAATAAGAATATTAAAAACCAATAAAATATAAAATAATATAAAATATTAGTACTCTACATTCCATGACTGATTGGCTGTATCCCGAGCAGTGTGAGTGAATGTTTCCCCATCATTTATAAAGTATATGTGTTTCTTCTACCCTGGCATATATATTTCAAGGATGTACAGAAATGCTAGAGAGAGGTGGAAGGTGAATGTTTTTGAAATGTTCAGTAAAGGCACGGTTTCACGTCTCTTACTGCTCACATTCCCTTTGTATGCTGAGTGTGTTGCGTTGGATGACTACAATATGTCAAACCAGCCCTGAGTTCCACACCGTAGTCTTTACAACTTACTTCCCTCACAACAAAATGTTCCTTTGATTTACCTTGATTTAGAAGATCGTGGCTAGTATTGTAATAATAGAGCTCTTTGCATCTCTAAGATATTTCATACGTTTTGTCAAATATTAGGCTTAATTTCTTTGCCAAGTAGTAATACTGCATTTCAATTACTCTTAGCTTTTAATGGTAGGTGAGTAGAGCTCTGCTGGTTTGAAAGTTGGTCATCTTGTATAGGTTACTCATTTAAGCCTTCTTTAGTTTCAATAGTTAGAAAGAGAGAGCTAGCACTGGAAACTGGTGCATTTCATTCATCTAAGCCACTTTTCGTAGGGGCGGTGAATTACCACTGTTTCTCTGGATATTGAGTGTTAATGTTCTGTGTACCCACTCTGGTTTTCTCGTGATTTCTTTTCTTGGATGCTATGAGCAATTACTGACTAGACCACTGTCTTATGCCAAGAATTGCTTGATCTTAACAGTACATTAAAAGTTTGCTGTATGCTTTTATATGAGCAATTAAATATAGACACATATGCCTCTTATCACTTCTGGATGCTGAAAAGACTCGTGTGATTCAGACCTCCATCTTAATGCTACCTCTCTCATACAGACAATTTCCTGACAGATGCTCGTGAAAGAATCTTTCAAGAAATTTCAGGCATTACCTTCCTCATCTCTTCCTCCATTCTTAGGTTTAAATTGTAAAAATTGTTCAGTTTTCCTGCTCACTTGCTATCTTTCTGATAAGAGGTTAAGGCAACATTTGTATGTAAGGTCACAGAAGAAGAACTACCCCAAGTTAAGGTTACTTGAGAACTTCATTCATTCATTTATTACAGATCAATCTTCACACCATCCAAAGTCAATCCTGGTGGACCCAGACCAACTTTGACCTCTGTTCTCAATCTACGCAAACCCTTTGAATTGACAAGGGTATGGAGTGAACYGAAAGAAGATGAAATGTTGTCAGTGATCTCTAGTAGGGGATGGAAGAGTCCCCAGGAAGACGTTTGTGTGAAGGTACAGTTGACACCATTACTTTGGGAAACAAGTTTGGAGGAAGAGAAGCGTGAAATGTAAAAGTATTGACAAWTGTTGGAAGGAGTTCACATTAGGAGAGCACATTACCTGAGGCCGTGAGTGAGGAGCATGGTTGAGTTCCTCTTGTCTTGCCACAGGCTAGGAGGGAATGGGCCTTAACAAGCAATCCCTGGTCCTTGCTTGTATTTGACTATCAAGATASCTCCAAAGGGAGGCTGACTTCTCTTTTGCTGGAGACTGCTTGAACTGGTGCTGAAAAGAGGCTGACACTATCAAAAGAATAGCAGGACATAACAGGTTGGTTTACTGCCTAATGCTYGGCCTTCCTAGCTGGGAGCGACTTAATAAACTAAGAGAAGAAATGCACAAGCACAAAGCCCCCAAACTACATTTTCAGATACTCAACTCAAAATTGCACTGGGATGTAGTTACATCTGGTAACATTCCCTCAAGATATTCAGAKTTTTTTTCTAAATATTGTATGCRAAATGAAGAAACAAGGCTCCTACSTAAATTTTTAAATTAGCTCATTAGATTTGCAACAGTGCAGGAAACTCAACAGTTTCTAATGAAGTATCTTTGAAAACTTGGTAGATTTGTTCATATGCTTACAACCTAACTTGGATGTTGAACTTCTGAGCTGAAAATTCTCATGTTTCAATCTTTTGGATGTGGATTTAAATATTATTATTTTTTTTTGTTTGGGGATTTTACTTCATTGGGGGAAAGAGGATTCTGTGGCCAAAGAGGGCATGTAATTTTGTGTATATCATACTGAGCACACATCAGAGGTACTGTTCCCACTCTACTAGATGTTCAAATTTTGTTTTTTATTTAGTGTACTTCTTGATTTCTCCCCTTAAAGTAAATTCTGGCTTATATTTTCTAGAAAGGCTGTTAAATTCTGTTCCTAAATATGTAGAAGGTATTTTGATATCTTTGGGGAGCACTAACCACAGGTACATAAAAAAAATACTGGTTCTTTTATTGGAATGATGTGCCTGCATGTTTAACTTCAATCACTTTGAGTAAAGAGGATTTCTTTCTCTTTTTCTAAATTAATATCTTGAGTATAAATGAATGATTTATGTCTTGGTAATAAAATTTTAAGCTGAGAAAAGCTAATGCAGGAGAAATAATTAAATTTGACAAGCGTCAAGTAACTCAGAATTGCACTGGGATGCAGTTACATCTGGTAATATTCCCTCAAGATATTCAGAGTTTAGAGTAAGGGATGTTTTTGCTAAATACTGCAAGAGTTTAAGTAGAATAAAAGAAACATTTGAGCCAATTCTGAGTGTGCAATAAATTTATACACCAAGTAGTTCAGTCTTTTAATTTCCTAATATTGTTCAGGTTAAGAAATGAAAACAAAGGCATGTCATCTCGTAAGGTTTGATTTATGATGGAAATGTGGGATTTGTACTCTGTATGTGGCTTTTATTTAGATACTAAAGTGAGCTAAGCTATTGCTTAAAGTGRATGGAGAGATTTAGAATTGATCCTCAAATTAATAAAAAATGTAGTGTTTACATGATAAATAGTACTGAAAAATAAAGTGTACCTGATCTAGTGATTGGTCCACCTACAGATTAAGAGCTTAACATTTCTGTCAGTTGAAGAAATTAGTCTGTTAGCTCAGCCAGCAGAATTCTGTGTTTCAATCACAAGGTCTTATTCTTGTGTTTAATCCATCTTTGGTGAAGCAGAAAGGCTTTTTGCTCTAGAAGATACTCTTTGAATTGAATTGCTTACAAAAATCTCTTTAGGACTGAATGTTTTTCCTCCAGAGGTGTTATAGTTCAACTCAAAAAGAAGAGTTTTCATGCACAAATTATTCCATGAAAACCGATCTCTAGAGGTATCAGAGTAGAAGACTATGAAATGTCCTCTGTCCATGAGATTCTTGCCTATTTTTATTTTTTTCCCTCAACATAAATCCACATACTTTTTATCAAAAGGCAATGTTCACAGTGAAGCCTGTTTTGGGCAACGCAGTACTACACCTGTGCATTGGTCATGGCTCTAGGCGGATGGCAGCAGCAGGTCTTGAACTGTCTTTTGTGTCTTTCCAGATGTTGACCTCCGATGGGGAGTCCACCACTGTCAGGGGTCTGATGGGGGACTCAAACTGGTGAATATGGTGATAATACCATATTGATGGTATATCATCTTCTCTTACTTCCGGATATTCTCAGTCTCTAATAGGCACCCTCAGAGACTGTATTATTTACTGGAGAAGTGAGAAATAATTCTTATGGATAAGATTTTAAGATACTGTAAAATCTTTCTGGTAAAAATAAAAACTTATCAGCAAGGAGAATTGGGTACTCATGGGTCTGTGAGCTCAAAGTCATTGAGAACAACGTAAGTGGTACTTAGAATCCATTATTCACAGAAGATTGAATTAGCCAAGCATGAACACACAGTGTCATGCAGCYGTTGTCTACCGTGACAGAAATTCCCCTGAGATATAACATAGAAAAAGTGATATTAATCAATGATGTGCTGAGGCACGTGCTGAGGACTGAGGCACAGGTCTGCAATAGTCTCTCAGTCTTGCCTAGAGAGCTTGTGGTATGTCTCTCATTAGATATTTTTAGGAACAGGTGAGACAAATGCGGATAAGGACTGATAGAATTACAGTTGAATTACACTGGATAGGGGAATGGACTCCACAGCCCCTTAAAATCCCTTCTACCCTCTTTTTCACTTTTCAGATTGGTATGTAAATCTGCCACAGAAAGCTCAGGGTGAGCTCCAGGCAACTTGCACACTCAAGCACTCCAGAAATGTGCTCGTCTTTAACCTGTGATGAGCAAGCATAGATAGGTTTTTATAGTGATTAAGGATRCAAACAGCTCTCTGAATTGAACTCATTGAAAAATCAGGCTAGGAGGCTTTCCTGGTTACCACATTTAACAGTACAGACAATAAATAGCTCCGGAGAGGGTCTGTGCTGGGCTAGAGAGAGCTTGCAAACATGAGCTCTGCTGAAAGTCCATGATCTTGTTACTGGCTGGGGGWTTCATTGCTTTTTATGTGCACGTTCTGGTGAAGCAGAGAAATAACTAGCAGGTACTTGCTAACCATGCTATCACTGTTTTTCTGATTATCTATTTTCTCTCCCATCTGTCCATTTTTGTTCTTCTTCTGGAAAAAAAAAAACAATATTCCTCTGGGCTAATGTTGAAACCTAACATGTTCAGATTGGGAAGGCAAGGGAGAAGAGATAGTAGGGGGGTTTTCTCCTCAGGCTGCCACTTTGATTTTTATTTTTTTTTATATTATTATCTTTCATAGGTTCCCTGCCAGTGTTTCATAATGCTCATTTCTGTTCCAAGCAAAGTAAAGGGGAATAGGTGGGAGTGAARCATGGCAAACACCTGCTGCTACAGAACAAGCCATTGAGTGCATCATCAGGATCATCTATGCTCTGCCTGAAGAGCACCATGAGCCATAACTTACATTTCTTTGCATGAATGTGGTGCAGCATTCAGGCTCTTGGTTCAGTCTGATTCATATGGAAAGCTGTTTATGTCTGTGTGGAGTTATTAGGGTAAAAGGTGCAGTACAAGTTTTTATTTCAATTGCACTTTTCACTTTTAAATGTTTTAAGTGTTGCGTATGTTTTCACACAATAATAAAGRGAAGTGCTTGATGGCTTGCAAGAGGGATGAGGGTTCCTTCTCTAAAGATGACTTGATGCAGAAGCTGTAGGACTTGTGCTGCGCCCAACAGATACATGCTGTTAGAGTCTGCTTATGTATGAAAGGATCTGGYAGTTGCAGAGAAAACTAAAAATACTCAGCCATTTTGATGAACTAGAGGAAACCCCTAACTGACAGTGGTGTCCATGGAAAATATGTGACTTGAGGCCAAAGGAAGCAACAGGCAACAATGGGAAGAAATGAATTAGCTGCACTGGAAAAACAGACAGGGGTGGAAGCAGCAAGGGAGACGGGATGGTCCCACAAAAAATGACAAATAGAAAATAGAGATAACCAGACATTAAAGCCCCCCAGAAGAACTGGAACCACAGAAAGAACAGAAGAACAGAGGGAAGGAAAACAAACAAACAAACAAAAACATGGAAAGGCAATGACCAACGGTTCRTATTCAGTTTCAGGAAGGAGTAAGTCTGCTAGCCAGGCACTCATTAAGGAGCGAGATTCACAGCCTCTGAGTGCATCCAAAACAAGAGTCTCCCAGGAGAAGGAGCACAAATGTGGGCCTGAGGCTGGAAAAAACCCTGGAAGGAGCAAAGAAAAGTCCAGTTCTGCCATCTGGAACAAGTTATGTTGCCAGATTCCCAAATAATGACACAGGGATAAACATGCATCTCTGACAAAAATACTTGGAAATGGAGATTATCATGGCACTCTGCACTTCACAGAGGAGGAAGAGAAAGTGGCAAGAYGATGGTCAATGAATGGCTCAAGGGCTAGTTGAATTAGGAAGGTTTTGGGATAGATTGTTGGAAAGAAGGATCTTAATGCATATATACTGCTAGAATAACTCCTTTATTGGGAAAAGAATCATATGATTGATAAAAWACTTAGAGAATAAGAAAAGATAGGAAAAATTTGGTATTATTTCAGAGAAAGAAAATTAGACAAATGATGCAAGAGAACAAAAGCAAATCACTAGACTGAAGYGTAAAGAATAAGATTTTTAATGAGAACAGTAGCTACGTCATTGATTAACTTAGCAATAGGTATTTACCTACTTTGGGACTGCTCACTTGGTCATTTTAAAACAATTGCATAAAGGAAGCTAAGACAAGTAAAAGGGAATACACACTACTGATTCGGGCMGACAGCAAGAAGCTATAGGAATAACACATGTGACTGGAAAAAAATGTTTTATAAAGATATAGGAATGGAAAACCAGACTGAATTGTCTTCTTCAGTAAAAATCATTTAGGAAAAGATCAATACGATGGTAGCACTGGAAGGTAGCAAGGACAAAAATAGATGACAAATTGGATTTAAAATTCCAAAGTAAAAATGTCAGTAACTGAAAGAACTAGTTAGTGAACTTAACGCAACTGAGAAGTTTGAAAMCTTGCATATAGAAGCTTTCTAGAATTTCTTTAAGTGAAAATGTAAAAATGATAAGGAATTCATACCTCAAGAAAAATGCACAATAAGGAAGAATTTCAGATGTCTTTCTGRCTAAATAATTACCTCTAAAAATTAATAAAGAGCGTAGAAGGAGTTGGAAAAAGGACCTACCAACAAAGAACAATAAACTCCTGGGATCAAGAAAAATATGATTATAATGCAAATTGTCAAATGTCAAGTGAAGGATTATGAAATAATTAGCAAAGGTTCTACAKCCCTATAAACAAAAGAAAACAAGAAAAGAATGAAAGAGGTTGCTATGTAGAGAGACTCAGAAATTATACTGAGTATGGCTAAGAGACAAAATCAACATTTTGCCTCAGCTTGCAACAAAAATAGGGAAGGGAAAGAATGGATGGGTAATAGGAATGAGAGTATGTAGAGTGACAAAACAGTAATAATGGTGGAAGGAAAATGTGGTGCATTTCCACCATTCMAAATGTGGGGGGAACAGATGATCTTAGTGTGATAACTGTATTATCAAGAAGGAGGAAGCATGAATAAGATGGAAGGTGATAAGGGTGTAAGAATGAGACAAAGAGTGAAGAACTGATGGAATGGGAAATAGGGTGAAAATCACAACTGCAATTTGCAAGCGTTTGCATTTAGAAATTTGCACTGCATAGCATTTTGGTCAGCTAAGTTGGTAAAAGACAGATTCAGGCATGGAGCATGCAGAGAGGACTACTGTGAAAATAGAAAGCTTATGAGTGGAAACCAAAAGAACTTAGCTTATTTATCCAAGAAGAACAAGGCCTGAGAGAGGATGTGATTGCTCTCTSTACGTTTGTCAAGAGGATGAACAGCCAGGGGTAAGAGGAGTTGCTGGTACTAAAGAGCATGCTGGCACAAGAACAAAAGGCTATAAAATGGTCATAGATAAATCTGCGAGGAAATTAGAAGGCTCCCAGCTATTATACTTCTGGGGCTCTGAAACAGTCTTTCTGTAAGACTATAGGGTAATCAAAAGCTACATTTTAGTAGAGATTCATGTAGAATAAGGYGTTAGAGTTCTGAAGAACCCAGACAGGGACAGTAAAATTCATCTCACAGAAACACAGAGTGGTTGAGGTTGGAAGGGACCTCTGGAGATCATAAAGTCCAACTCTCCTGCTCAAGCAGGGTCACTTAGAGTACATTGCATAAGATTGCCTTCAGGCGGGTTTTGAGTATCTTCAGAGAAGAAGACTCCACAACCTCTCTGGGCAACCTGCTCCGGTGCTCTGTCACTCYGACAATAAAGAAGTTTGTCCTCACATTCAGGTGGAACTTCCTGTGGTTCAATTTTTGCCCGTTGTCCTCTGATCATCCAGTATGGATTCTCTCCAGTAGCTCCATGTCTCTCTTGTACTGGGGAGCCCAGAACTGGATGCAATACTCCAACTGTGGCCTCACCAGGGCTGAGTAGAGGGGCAGGATCACCTCCCTCGACCTGCTGGCAACACTCTTCCTAATGCACCCCAGGAGACCATTGGCCTTCTTGGCTACATGGGCACATTGCTGGCTCATGGTTAACTTGTTGTCCACYAGCACTCCCAGGTCCTTCTCCACAGAGCTACTTTCCAGCAGGTCAGCCCCTAGCATTTCCTGGTGAATGGAGTTACTCCTCCCAAGGAGCACGACCCTGCACTTTGCCTTTTTTGTTTCCTCTGATACAAGAAATTTTTGGAACAATGCAGTATGGCACAGACATCCCATAGGTTGTGCATACCTGCCCTCTCCATGCAAATGCCTCGTATATCCTGAGACATCCTGAGTAGTCAAACTTTATTTGAAAATTGAATCAATCCCCTACACTGCAGACACTTCCATCTGAGACACTGGCCCATGGCTTTCTTTACAGTCAGTGATGAACTCCAGAACTGCCTATTTCTCTTTACTGGCTTCAAAGAAAGATCATAATAATTAGCACAGATGCAGGTACCACTGTGTAGTTGGGTGAAATGAGCTACATCTGGATTGGGCATCTCTTAAGCATTTTTAAAATCAGTTCAAGTTTCTAATAATTAGTCTAAACCTGTGGATATTATTGAAGATGGAGAGAGGATGTAACAAGGGTGTTCCACTGAGTTAAAGGTAGCAACAAATGTAAAGTGGAGGGGCTCTTGTCCCTGCTCCCTGTATGTATCATATTTTGAGACACATTTTGAGGTTTAAATGACAGCAGGAGAAATTTGTATGAGCCATCAGGGAGACTTTCTAACAGTAAAGACAGTTAAACCCTGGAATAGGCTGTTTTGAGAGAAATTCTACCACTTCCCACCAAGAGCAGCCCTGGAAACAGTCTGAACATGCCTCTTCTAGAATGAGCTAGACACTTAGTTTACAGTTTTCAGGCAATGGTTRGGATGATCCTTTGAATCTCTTCCAGCACTGTTCTCTACCATTTCTATAGCTAAGATCATATCAAACTTGAAAATCAGTGTTTAATGTATTGCCTCATTTTTTCTGTTCTCTTTTGAGTAATGCAGGCAGTATGTACGTCTTCTTATCTGTTCTTATTTTGTATCCAAATGATTTCTTCCCCAGAGTCCCAAACATCTTTGATTTTGATGACACACCAAAAACTTTTCCTTCTAGTCCCTCACAAATTCTTCCTTGATTATTCAAGCTACTTCTTCTGTAACCTCTCTCATCCACTCCTTCATCTGCTTTTTATAAAGGACTCATCTGTTTTGACCATACTTTACTACTACTCTCTTCAGCACTGCAGATTATTAAACTGGCTTTCTCTTAACCATTTTTAGCATAAAACCATGAATGTCAGATAGGCTTCTACTGCAAAGGCAAGATTTAATTTTCATTTACATTTTCAAGTTAAGTTTACAGAGGAGCCTAGGGTTTTTACTCAACTTGCAAAGTTCTATGAAAACTCTGTACTGTGTTATTTTGTCCTCATTTGGATTTTACGTGAAGTTACATAATTCAAGCTTAGAAACTTGAGAATAAAACTTAAGAATGTTGTATTATCCTTAGTGAAGACCCAGCTGATGAAAACATGGTGGAACAACTCTTTTAGCCAGCTTATTTTAAAACCCTGCCCCAGCTCTTTGCAACAAGACTTTCAAAACTGTTAGCTGCTCAGGGTCAGACCCTTCATCATGCAACATGGTGGGAGAGCTTCCTTCATCCACCCTTTAACTAGAGCTGCAGCCATATGGGACGCGGGAGAAGCAATCTCGCAGCAGAGCAGAGGTTATGGTCATATGTCTGTGTGGTGACTCAGTGCTTTATCCACCTCAAGTGATTCTCTGCGATTAAATATGAATTGCACTTAACTCGGTGCTTGTAGGCAATTATTTTCCCTTAGTCCTCTGAGTCYTCTGGCGGGAAAGCAAAAGGACAGGCACTCCCTCTAGCGTCCTATTATTTAGAGCCAAGTTTAGTCACTTTTCCTCCTGCGGCATTGTCTATCTTTTTTTATTATTATTTAGTCCATGTATTCTGCTTCTGCTTTACCATTTAAAATCCTTTCTGCTCTAATTGCTTCAAAATGATGGCACTGAAAGAAAGAGGRGCCTAACCTACAAAAAAACCCCTCTAAATCAGTAATATGATTAACAATAACTATTATCGGCATTGTTGTAGGACTTTGGTGGCCCACTCGTGAGCTGAGGGGATCCAGAGCTGTAATACCAGGAATAAAAAAGCTGACCCTACTTTAAGGAACTTAGATATGTGCAGAACAAAAGAAATTTCCCAGAGCCCAAGGGGAGCTGGCTCTAGTGTTTAACTATATATTCAGAACAGGTCTGAATTGCTGAGGGCACACACTGATGGGGGTCAGTGGGCTCACGAGAATAGATGTCCCTTACAGCTGGCTCCAATGGGCACAGAGAACCTTCTGTCTTCATACCCAGCACTCAGAAAGAAGCTTATTCATGCACTGGAGCTTCAAGGTTGGTTTTGACTTACATCTAACACTGCCTGCTTGTGTGAAAAAGCTGASCAAATCCATGGGGCCATAAATCCACCCTTCTTGGATCACTGGAAATGTTTTGAATCTCCTGGTCAAGCCTGCTTCAGTTTCTCATTTGACACAAAACCTAGGACAAAAAGAAGACTTTTGCATGCATGCCTTGGTTGTAAACATTCAAATTTAACAATACACAAATTCTCCACAGCTGCTCAGGTCAAACTTGTTTGTTCTCAGTACTCTGTCCCTGTAATTCTTTGTGTAAATGCATTTTTTGTTTAAGGCAGGGGTTTAAGAAATAATTGTTTTTCATGCAAACATTCATATTCAGATGTGGATGGACTGATTCAGATGGAAGAAAGAAAAATCATTTTCCATTGCTGACTGTTTACTCGGCTTTCATTTAAGAAGTCAGGGGAAATAAAACAGGTGACTAGCATGTAATTAGCCAGCACAGAGCAGTAAAATACTGTAGTTGAAGAATTTAGGGAATTGGTGACTTCTTTTGTTTATCTCCAAGCAGCTAAGAACATACAAGTTTAGAAGACAGAGATCCCCTGAACAAACGGCTTATTGACACTTACCAAACTACCAGTTCCAAAAATTATAGGTTAACTCTCAGAGGAAGAAAGAGAGGTAGCCATGAACACCATCATTTGGACAACTAAGTAGCCTTTTGTCTGGGATGTTGGAAGATCCCAATCAAAAGTTTGAAAAAAAAACCCAAAACATGAAATACAGTAAGTTCAACCATCTCCAAAGTGTTCTAACAGATAGGACGTTTTCAGATTTCAGATCAGCTTTGTGCCAGGCATCCAGGGTTGTTTTCTTGCATTAGTAGGGACAGAGACATATTCCTTCCAGCAATACCTTCCTTGCACAACTTCACATGTGTGTGCAGTCAGAYTGATTCTATCATCTCCTGCGTGCTCCATAAGACAGATGAGCTTTTTCATGCCTTCCCATCCTTTTTATGTCTGATTAGTCCTGTAGGGAAGAAAGATACGTAGTCATTTCCAGAGCAGCCTTTTATTATCATTGGGCACTGGAAGAGATCAAAATGTCAGTCTTCAAAAGTGGCTCTTAAGTAGTGGCAACCCTCTCATCCCTTGTAAAATGCAGTCACGTCTCCACTCACCCAGGWCCTGGAGTTCGTCCATCTGGCAGCGTCAGGGTGTTGTTTGGGTCACACGGCTCACAAGCCTGGCAACAACTGCTATGACAACTGACTTAGCATAGTCATCCCGTCACACGAGAACTGGTAATTTCTTGTGCCCCTTAGATAGCATCGAGCCATGTAGGGGCCAGATAAGTCTCAAAATTGGAATATGGGGTAGAGGGGGAAACAACTGAGAAGAGATTAGAGGCTTTGTGTCTTCAGAATTTCTGTCAGTGTGTGATGGAAAAAAATGCCTTTGTGTGAGTATAGATAAAAGAGATAGGAAGCAACAGAAGTATTGAAAGTGTAAATCACAGTGGAGGGAGGCAAGAAGAGAAAAGGGAAAAGGAACGCATGGAATAGAAAAGGAATGAAGAAACGGAATACAGCAGAGAGGAAGTGGGTGTTAAGATCGATTAAACATTTGGTTCTGTTGAATATTTAATTTCATATCTGCCTGGTTAACTTCCTAGGACACAGAGTACTAGAGGAATAGGGTCAGGTGCTTAACAATGGGGATCTTTGCAGTCTTGAGTCAACTGGCCACTYGGCACTTTGGTTTCCCAGCCATAACATGGAAACTATAAAATAGAAGCCTGCTTTATGGGGCCATGGAAAGGTCCAGCATATCGAAATCATTTGAATAGTTTCAAACAAGAAGAATTCCCTGAGGAGCAGCAAGTCCTTACCAGGAAAAGGAGGCTGATGGAGCCAGGCCCTACCATCTCCCAGAGGAGGTGGGTCACTGCCAACAGCAAAGCCCACTCCTGAGCAGGACTCTGCTCCCAGATACATCTGCTTTCTGTTCACTTTGAAGACAGGCAGGYGTGGGGAACTGAGAGACTGATATCGTTGTGAAGCTTTCATCTTCTGTTTTTGCTGACCTTCACTGTTTTGCTCTCATCTAGCTGTACCTATTTATCAGTGCTTTGTATAAGGTTTTTCCCAATGAATCCTACAGTAAGAACACACTCTGGCTACTGAAGTCGTAATAATGGTGTCATTTACTTATCTAAAACATATTCCGGAACAATAGCGCTTTATCAGTAGATATCCACTGCTGCAAACCAGTCTAAATCTATGTCACACAGGAGCCCGATAGCATGTTATTTTAAAGGGACAGAGGAGGCTTTTCTGATTTCTTTTCCTTTTTCTTTCTTTTTTTCCTYGGATTTGCAGTACCCTTCATTCTTTCCTGTTCTTCCCTGGATGAGAAGCAGCACATTATGAGATACTGTCATTTAGGTACAAAAATTTAGTACTAGCAGAGACTTTCCAGCCCTCAGCTACTGCATGCAAGCAGCCCCATCATACCGTCTTTTATGTAGCGTAATTAAACTCTACTTCAAAAGTATTTAAGATTTGTAGTTTTATAATTTAAGACTGTCTTTAARCTGCTCTCTGTGGCATCAGTTGTTTGCCTTATTATCCCTTGCCTCTTCCTTGCATCCCCTCCCAACTGTGCTGGTAGAACTGCATGGTAGCACCTCTTCCCATCATCTACCTTTTTCACTTGAGACTTTGAAAAATATATAAGAGAAAGGCAGTTTTCTGCCACAATTTGAACTTGTCAATAAACACACAGGAAAGAGATTTGGCCTATGTGTTCACTCTTATCGTGTATTAAATTTCTTAACACTGTGCACTAACTGAATCGTGACATCCTCTGGAAATGCATGAATGGTCCACAGCCTCTCCTTGTCCAAGATAAGATATAAAAATCCAGTAAATGACAGTTTGGAACCAGCATGAGTTTGTCACTATTTTTCTTCAAAGTGAGCTGGTGTTTAGGGGAAATTGTTGCACTGTGCTGGACAAGTATGTAACGCAGGACAGCCTGAAAGAGCCTAGGCAAAGGGAGCTGCCCACGCTTGTAAGGCRGGATATGACCCCGATAGGGAGAGAGGCTTTTGTCCTGATTCCTGATCTGTAATCCTATCTACCAGCCAAAATTGTGTCTTCTGAATTATCACATGTGATGCTGATGCTACAGYTTGGTCYGGCATGTGCAGACAGGGCACTGGASAGAGGCTCCGGCCCTCTTTATTTACGCTTGAGTTTTTGGGCAGTATCCTTATCTTTGACACATCTCTCTATGCTGATAATCTAATGTTCTCTGCAGAGGCAGTGAGGATAGGCTGAGATAAGCAGCAGCAYGTTCGACAGCATCTCCTTGCCCATGACCAGCTGGTTTCCCTGCTTTGCCATTTGCTTTGACTCCTATGTTTGCTTGCCAATAAATGAAGGGTGCCTTGGTAGAAATAATCCTTTRTGTAAAATGAGCCTCCGGGAAATAACCTGCAGGCTTAGTACCTTGGAGATTACTGTGTGGACCTAAACAGTCTTCTGGCATTGAGTACTTGTATCTTCCTCACATTAGCAATCATAAAATCAGTAAGGGTGGAAGGGACCTCTGGAGATCACCTAGTCCAACCCTTCTGCTCAGCAGGGTCACCTAGAGCATGTTAAACAGGGTTGCATCCAGGCAAGCCTTGAAGATCTCCAGAGAAGGAGACTCCACCACCTGTCYGGGCAACMWGGTCCAGTGCTCCRTCACTCTCACAGGGAAGAAATTCCCCCTCACGGTCAGGCRGARCTKCCTGTGCTTCAATTTCTGCMCATTGCCTCTTGTCCTGTCACATGGGACAACTGAAAAGAGTTTGTCCCCGTCYCCTTGACATCCTCCCTTCMGCTACTTATACACATTGATCAGATCCCCCCTCAGTCTTCTCTYCCTCAGGCTAAACAGGCCCAGCTCTTGCAGCCTTTCCTTGTAGTGAAGGTGCTCCAGCCCTYTGATCATCTTYRTAGCCCTCTGCTGGACTCTCTCCAGTAGCTCCATGTCTCTCTTGCAGTGGGGAGCCCAGAACTGGACACAGTACTCGAGATGAGGCCTCCCCAGGGCTGAGTAGAGGGGCAGGATCACCTCCCTCGACCTGCTGGCAACAGTATTCCTAATGCAGCCCAGGATACCGTTGGCTTTCTTGGCCACAAGAGCACATTGCTGGCTCATGGTCAACCTGTCATCCACCAGCACTCCCAGGTCCTTCTCTGCAGAGCTGCTCTCCASMAGGTCWGCCCCCASCYTSTACTGGTGCCTARSGTTATYYYTCCMTAGGTGCAGGACTYKGCACTTGCCCTTGTTGAACCTCAGGAGGTTCCTCTCTGCCCARCTCTCCAGCCTGTCCAGGTCTCTCTGRATGGCAGCACAGCCCTCWGGTGTRTCAGCCACTCCTCCCAGCTTGGGATCATCAGCAAACTTGCTGAGGGGGCACTCTGTCCCCTCAWCCAGGTCACTGAGGAAGAAGTTGAACAGGATGGGACCCAGTMCTGARCCCTGSGGGATGCCACTAGCCACAGGCCTCCAACTAGACTCCACRYCATTGATGAGAATCTTTTGCAAACAATTTGGTTTCTTCCTAGGTCACAAGAGCGTATATGTGGGGCGAATGATGATTGAGGGATCTTTGAATAAYTACAAGCTTCTTTCTGAATGACCCCGAAGGTAACACTTTTCTCTGCAGCCTACACACTTGCTCATTTTTGAAGTTGCTAGATCTGGTGACTCTGTGCCATGGTATTGCTTATGGCAGTAAGTTATTCTTCCTGATGTTGTTTCTGATGAMAGTTGCTTGGGATTTTTGTTTATTTTTTCCCCTTTCATGCTGATTTTTTGTTCTTGCTTCTGTTTCTCCTTTTGGCAATTATGTTTTGCTGATGGGCTTCATTAATGTAAAAGCTARTTTTGGTGTTAGTTATCCCTTCCTAGTTTCTGTTAGTCATTAGGGTAGAACCTTGATTATCAGTCTAGCTGGGAAGGGGATCCATAAATATTATGGAGAAAGGCTTTGTACAGATTTGAAATAGATTTTTAAAAAGGACACGAGTGGGACAACAGTAGTACTACTAGCCCCGTTTTACCAGTAGGAAATGAGACACCATGCATGGAAATCACCCACATATTGGCAGGGGAAGCTCGCAGTGGGACTAGTGACGCGGAAAGTGTCTGTCAACTGACCACGATGCTGCCCACTCAGCTATTTGTGCCTTTAATGCAAAGTTCATTCTTCCTCCTCGTGACTTCTCAGTCTGACTGGGTTTCTATTCCATTACCAGGGAGCATTTTAAGTAGAAGTCAGGACTAGGCAAAATTTCTTGCAAAACTCATTTATTTTGAGTGAACTTTATATATCTGCTGTCATTCTTCCTCCTCTTGTCATCAGTATTGCAAGAGCAGTAGCCTCAGATTTGAAAGTAGCTGGTGAACAGAACCATGAAAAGCAAACAAGTGTGCACAACTAAAGTGCTCTGAGCATAGATGGCGTTTAGCACCGTCAAGCTGGCACTTTTCAGCTGTACAACCACTATTAAAAAAAAAAAAAAAGTCTGCGTTGTCTCACAATCAGCAAATGTTCCTCATTTTTCATTGTGTTGGGATAGAGGAGGGCAGCAAATTCTGACTTAGTTTCCATATTTCTTTGTCCAGAAATTGTCAGGCCCAATAGTTTAAAGAGATTCTAGCTAGCCTTCCTCACAGGTTTTCTGTGTCCAGAGATGCTTTTTCCAGAACTGCTGTTGCCATTTAGCAACATCATAGTTTGTTAACATTTTAGATAGGGTGAAGACACATAAGCCAAGTTTTTATCAGGAGAGTTATGATGGATTTATAGCAGGATAAGAGAAAACAGAGTTTGGATCATTTATTTTTAAACTGGGATTTCACTCAAAATGCCCCAGGGCATTTTGCTATAATCATCAGGCTCCTTCTAGGGGCACGAAGCAGTCTCCAAAGAGACTCTCATTTTGATTTACTTTGAGTGTAAAGTCTTCAGGGCAGGTGCCAGATCTTAATCTGTGGTCTCTTGAGATAAATCCGCATTTCCCACTTTGAACTGCAGTTCAAACTTCAGCTTGAAGCCAGCTTGCAACCTTAAGGTCCTTTCTGTTTTCACTTTGGATTTTGAGTCCATTAACTGTTGGGTAGCTTTTTATTTATTTGTTGCTTTATATGTCTAATTTAAGCGCCTCATGAAAAAAGAAAAATGAAAGAATGTCAGATGATCTTGCAACTTGAGGCACTGTAAGATTGTTTATTATTATTATTATTATTATTATTATTATTATTATTATTATTATTATTATTTAATCTGGAATCTCATGGCTGTCAGCAACATCAGCAGTGTTTCCTAGTGTTAAAGCAATTTCTACCAGGAGGACTTTTTCATTCCCTTTATATAGATCTAGCGTGCAAATTATCCCTTAATTGTAACTTAGAAGTTTCTTAATTCTRCTTTAAACACTGAGCAGACTTTCTTAATGTTACTGTCTTTGACAGTCCTGTAATATGTGTCTTTCTTGCATCAGAAAGACTTGGAAAAAATGTGGCAGATGATTCAGAAAAGAACCCCCAAAAAGATTCTGAAAGTTTACAGTGAGAGGAAGAAATTGCTCAAATCTTTTAATTTATCCAAAAAAAAAAAAAAAAAAAAAAAAAAAAAAAAGAAAAGAAAGAAAGAAAGAAAGAAAGAAAAAGAATGGAGAGCTGCTTTGGTTAAAGTGTGTAAGCACCTGCATAGAAGGAAAATATAACAGAGTAAAATGTTTTTCAGCTCTCTGCAGAAAATCTGAACAAAGTAAAACTTCACGCAAATTCAGAGGAGAAGTAACGCATCTATTGGAAAATTCTACCAAGGAAAGTAGCAGATATATCAGCTTTGGATGAAGACTGGGCACATTTTGGGAAAAACAGGTATTATTCAAGGGCCACGCTGGAGAAAAGAGGGAACTCCTGAGATTTCTTTATGTAGAAGTGCCCAGGTGGTATCTCAAGATRGTTTGATGAAGTTTTCAAGCACTTTAAAGTACAAGCTCCTACACCAGGGCTGTATGGGCCTAYGTTGACCTTGTGACTTTTGGCTAATTATTTGCTGAAAGAGGAATAAGCACAAGAAGGTCTACTAGGTCTCTGTAAATCCTGATTAATGGAAACTCTCCTTCCCCTTGGCAGTATATGTCTTGTGGTCACAGGAAGATTTTACTGATGAAAATTTGGCCAGCATCTGATCTAGATGATCTAATGGTCCTGTCTGAACGTCCACTGTCTCAATTTGTTAATCACAAATAAGCACTTCTCACTTGGAATCCTTCACGTTTTGGCCACCTTCAAGATGTTCATTAATAATACTGATTCCAATAAATAGGGAATATCCATTCAGATCCAAGGCGCAACCTCCAAGGGACCAGCACATTCACTGGATAAGTTGATAGCTTTCTCCTCTAAGAAAAGGAGATTGAATCCAGAAAGAGGAACACTATCTTCCTGCCTCTAGTAGTAGTTAAACATGTAAATCTTCTGTCTCATACACACACACACACACACACACAAAACCATTACCTGAAAAAGCAAACCTTGATTAAGTCTGTATCTTGGCTTGTTCTAAGCAGAAATAAAGCAGCAATATTATCTCAATTTTATTTAATCTTCTTGGACCTGTCAACTTCAGATCTTCAGGAAATGTGACCAGTTCAACTGAATCAAAAATAACAGTATTCTGAGTTTCACTAATATTTGAGGAATCATGTTTTCAAACTTTTACTTCCATATCCTAGATTAGAAATAGTTTCTTCTCCAATTGAAAACTGAGATCCTTTACAAGACRTCAGGTGACTGTGAGCTGGGACATAGCTTATAACACTAAGATATCTGTAATAAAATTATGAGAGTTGGCAGTTCTGCCACTTCACTTATTTTCAGTGCATTTTAAGGAGCAAGGGAGCTTATGATCCAGAAATTGATCTCAAGTCAGGGAATATTTTAACTATTGCTTTCTGCTCCAAAGTACTGATCTCAAAAACTTATGCAAATAAATCGTTTTTAGTTTGAAGTTACAATATAACATGCATCACTGATACAGATGCCCTTTTGCTCTTGTAAAATAAGCAGCGTTCAATCATATCTTCTACCTGAATTTGCAAGCCTAGCAATTAGCAAGAAGAGATTTATTTATTTATTTATTTATAGGTATAGATCTTACTGAAAGGCAGGAAGCACTGGACCCTCTYCTGGCCATTTTTATAATAATGCTTTTCAAAGAACAATCTCTTTTCCATTTTTTTCCAGAGCTATACATTGCAAATATGAAAAGCAGCAGCAGAAATATTTCTGTTATCAGAAGTATTCACGATACATATATTCTCTCTTCCCCAGTTTCTGTGTTAGCTCGTCCCAAAATGTGTCTTGGAAAAATCTGTTGTTGGGTTACTTGACTGACAAATGCAAACTCATTGTGAGGCCATAAATCTCCAGGAATCACTGGAGAAGTAATTCCAAAGCTGAGAGCCAAACAAGGGAAGAGAAATAAAATATTTTTCAGAAGAGATAAAGACATGGAGAAATGGAATATTCAGTTTAATAATCAGCACTAACCATTCGGGTTGCAGGTAAATATACACACTGTCAATCTCAATATGGAAAAAAAAAGACTAAAGGTAAATAAAAGATTACTGCTGGGGAAATATCATGAAATGTTACACTGTGATAGTCAACCACAAACTATCTGTTTGCTCAGGTAGTGGGAAGTAGGATAGAAAAAGTCAGGATGAAGGAGCTAGTATGGGAGCTAGTTTTAATGCAGCCCAGCAGATGTGCCCCAAATGTTTATGCACAAAATAACATTTTCATGCTGATTTCACACGATGAAAGAACATGCACAGCATGTTGTGGACATTAATTTTCAATCTGAAAATGCATTTTAGAGGAGTTGTTTTTAATTCTTCACAGCAAATGACAGTAAACATTAYGGAAAATAGACCTGTTAGTAAAATATGCTTCCATGTTTTATTCTTTGAAATGTAGTTATTTCAGTTTTTCTTATACGGCACATTAAATTTCCCATCTTGCAAAAATATGTACTTGTGCTCCCCTTGCATTTATCTGTAAAGTTAAGCACATGTCGATGTGTCTGCAGAATCCAGGATTACAAATCTCTTAGCCTAAATATCTAGAGAAAAATTTAAGGAGAAAAGGCCATATATTTAAATATTTTAAAGTTAATGAAATAAATATGATAAACAGTTTTTCTGACATTAAATAAAGAAAAAAGGTTTAATCACCTGTCTGCAAGTGGCTYGATGGCAAAATATGCAAAATATCCAGGGAACGAAAGCTTACAGTAAAAATACATATCTATAGAAATACTGTCTGAAATATGATATGCAAGAGAGTGAAGCAGAATATGTCTTTAGGWTAAAAGGTGATGGTCTTTTGCATACAACTTCTATGGGAGAGAAAACATGGTAATAGTGAATTCATTCCAGTTATCTGATCATGTAACAACACCAGCAGCAGCACTTGCAAGACTTTTTGTTCTTTAAATAACTTTTCTTTAAAAAAAACTTACAGTACATTCTGTACTACCCTAACTGACAAAATAGGAAGAACTAACTGATGCGTAGTTCTAGGCCAAARTTATTGCGAAGAGCAAAATCTCAGTCTTCTACTCTATAAAAGAAAAGATTTTAGCTTTATTACAATCCAAAGAAAACCTCAGTTATTCAATAGTATACTGGATTGGCCTTTGATGATAGGCTAAAACTAAGAATTTAGTCCCAGCAGCAGTGAAGCTGCTTTCCATACTGCTACACCTGAGCTAATAGTGCATAGGATGCCCCTCTGCAGTGCTTCATAAGGCAAAGAAGTTCTGGGCTTAAATTTGGCTTGTCCTGGATTCCCGGTTCACCTTCATCTGGTGAAATTTGTGCTCCAGCTATCTTTGTACCTTAGTCTCTCTTTTGCCTGCAGAAAGTGACAGGTCTCTGATTATATTCTTTTCTTATTGGGAAGTATCTTTCACTAGCAAAAAWAGTCAAAAACCTTAACTTAAGCCCTGAAGTTCAACAGAACTATTCAATCTATTCAAAGAGGGAAAATTAAATACCAATTAGAGATGAAAGCCGTGYTTTGCTTGCATAACCCTCAATAGCACAATTTTCCCATGACTTGCTACTCATAAGATAGTCGACCTTCTAACAGTTAGCCAGTTCTTTTACAAATCCACCCAATGTGCTTTTAATTAAAATTTGCCTTTGAAATTGGGCCCAAATGAGCTATCCTTCAAAACAAAATAATGAAATAAGACCTATCCTTTGGGTTATACCCTGAATCAAGTCCTGCCAATTTTATTCCCACCATAAACAACATTCCTCTGGGTGTCATCCCACTTTTAAAACAAAGCTGTGAGCTGCAAGTCAGTCTTACCTGGAATAATAGTGACAAGAAAGACTTGTTAAAGTTGGTTAGGAGTCCTGTCAGGCTTTCTTTAAAATTTGGAAGGAAGGAAAAAAATGTGGCAGTGTTTGGTATGTTTTTCTTGTTCTGGGTTTTGGGGTTCCCTTCCCTTCCCTTCCCTTCCCTTCTCCTTTTTTCAGCTTGTCTTTAAAGATCTTTATTGTTCCAGTCTTTAACCGCCTAGAAATATGGACATGGGAGCAAGCCATTGCTCTGAGCTTTTCAAATACAGAAATAAATGTAGAAAAAAAAATGTGCTGAAGTTTAAGAAGCGCATCTTGGCCACCTCTGGTGAGGGCACCATGTGTCAGTCAAAGGTGCTTGCAACTTTAAATGTTGGAACTGAAGAAAACAAGTCTAAAGAAACACAAGTAGCTCCACTGAAATGAAGATGAACAGATTCTTTTTGAGTAAATAGCTGTCTTTTTGAGTAAACTTTTGAGTAAAGAGCTCCCAAAGTGAGTTAGGTTTCTCTCTTTTATTTAGAATAAAAAATAAATCTGGATTAGCTACTTGTTTCTCTCCAATAACACGGTGTCCATATTTGAAAGCTGTAACGAGAGAGGGCATCTACACAGTTCACAGAAGAATCTCCAATATTTGTCCTGGATGAAAAACCCACTGGAAAGGTGGATTCTGTGTTTTTGTGAATAAAATCCAATTGCAAATTTAGACTGTGGAATCATTCACACCCACTTCCCACATTCAGCAACATAGGAGCTGGGCACAAGTGAAATAAAATACAACTTTCTTCCGGTGGACTAAGAGGGCGTATAGCCTACCCRTATGTGTGTGTGTGCGTATACTACAAATACATACACACACACACACACACAAATAAATATATATATATACATACTGTGCAATTTATAGAGTTCTCAGCCAGGGAGTACGGACCAGGGCTAACCACACAAGAGCTCACTAGCACGACCGAGAAGTGTGCAGTCATCCCCGTGGCACATGAGAGAGAAACCTTTACCCATCATATCCTGCCATAAGAAGGTGAATGGAAAGTTCTGTAGGTGCCATGAATTCCTACCCTATAACCTGCCAAAGCAGAAATCACTATTGCATTACTCTGTGRATTCAGAGGAAAATATTTAGCCAGAATTTCCTAAAACTAGATAACAGTACGCTGCTGAGAAGAAAGACCTTTCTGTGTGTTTATGAAAGAGATGAAACCTACACTTGAACCCCAAATGGCAGCTGTTCCAAAACCAACTTCTTTTTTATCTGATTCTATTAAAAAAACTGTTCCAAAACTTCACCAATCTTATAGTAGTAAATCTCTCTGTTATCAGATCAAATGTACTCACAGAAATTGAATTCAGTTGTTCTTGTTCCAAGATTGCTCTTTTGCTTAAAAAAAGTCTCTTCTTTCCTTGGATTTTATTGTGCTAATCTACTGATAGAGGAAAAAAGGAAAAATCACATCTCTTCTTTGCCTTCCTTTTACTTGACTTGAYAAGCCTGGCTTTTTCCTGCTCCTTCAACACAGTCTTGCAACAAATTCTTATTTTCCTTGATCATCAGGATTGTCTTTCCTTGCATTCCTTCCAAACTGAATCTTTCCTGATAGTGAATGGCCAAATTTGAACACCCTATTTCAAATAATATTCATCCTATTTCTTGTACCAGAGCAGAAATACTTCCAAGTGTCTATTGGCAATAGTTCTTCTTGACCATTGCATACGGCTCCCTCATAGCTGCATCATCACACCAATGTTTCAAAGTCATCCTGTGATCAGCTACACTACAAAGTTGTTCCTCTTTCTCACTTATTTCCAACTGGTAAACCTGCAGTTTGTAACAGAAATGCATCCAGTCCATATACCATCTTACATTTTGTTCTGTAAAATTCTTTTCAGATTTTTATTTTTAATTCCAGTCTTCAAGGTCATCCAGCATTTTGGTTAAGAYGGCCTCATTTTTCTCTTAATAGAAGATTCTTTGAATTAACTCAGTCTTATTATGTGCCAGTTCATAAAAGAAACCATGAAATGAGGTCAGGCCTCAGACTTATTTCTTGGGGAACTCCACCAGTGATTTCTCTGCAGCCTGATCCTTCCCTTTTCAATGTTGTCTATCATCACCTCACCTTTACCTGGTGTCTTCTCATTTCAGAGTTCTGGTAATGTCTCTACAGTGTTGCTTCAATTGCTTCATTTGCTTCAATTGCTAAACCCAGCTAGAGTAAATCTGTAACACTTTTCCTAGAAAATCTCTAATATTTCCAGAGAAAGGTATCACGTTAGTGTAACATTATATACCTATGGCAAATTCAGCTTGCATTTTATCTTGTTCTTCATTTGTCTCTATGTCTTCACATACAATRCTCCAAAGAGTCCTCCAACATTTCACACAGACCATGATGGGACCCAAAATTAGCCAGATCTTTGAGAGGGCTATGATGGCACTTTTCATCTTTGTGAATACCCTAGAACACTAAAAAGGCTTTGAATCCTAAAGGTCAGCTTCATGATAAGACTTCCAATTAGAGAAAACTGTAACCCACAATAAAAGAAGGGTTGCAAAAAAATTATCTGCCCTGCTTACTTTGTATTTACAGGTCAGATTCTTCTCTTCCAGCCTGTCTGTAATATTGCAGACATTCTGTGGCTGTCTGAACTGCTATTAAATCTACAAAGTCCTCTCCAGTTGCCTAAGAAATTATCTCCAAGATTTCTGTTTTTCTCAGTAGCTTTCCCATCCAGGCTCTTGCTGCAGATGTCAAGCGGGCTAGATTTCCCTCTGGTTCTCCACGTTTCTCACCTTGTCCTCCAAAAWATCCTCCTCTTGTGTGTGTTCTCTACAAAGAGCTTTCTTTCTCRTGAGAGGCTTCCACTACTAAGAGTATAATTGCTGCTAAGAGCATAATTTCCAGGACAAGACTTCTAAAACATAGACTACTCAGTGTTCATGAAACGTGAATAAAGACCTGAAYTAGTTGTGCAATCTACCATAAGGTCTTGACATTTCCTGGGATATATTTTCTTCCTCCTGCTCTCRAGTGCAAGTATTCAATTACTTACTCTTTCATTAGACAGTGTCACCCACAACTTCAGTGAAAATCCTTGCTCTTGGACCTCTGTATTCCTGTGCTAGTATTTTTCAGAAATCTAAAATGGAGATTATTTGGATCTACAGCTTTACGTGACCTTTTTGTGCTCTTTGGGATGCTAATTTTCTCCCTTTGTCCAGATATCTCAGTGTTTTACAAGCAACACTCTAAACACTTCAGATAGGTTAGTCACTTAGCTCATGACATAAATGTGGGTTGGAAAATGACAGTTCTCCACTGATTGTGAGGTACTTAGCAATGCAATAAAAAAGTGCTTTAGACGTGGAAATTGTTCTGTTCATTGATGAATCATAGTCCTTTAAAAGAGTTTTGGCTGAAGTGAATATCTGCGGAGTATCTGCAGGTCTGATGGATGTGCAGCATGTCTACTTTTAAACCAGCACTCTGTAATTTTTGAGATAGGCAAGCAATTATTTTGTGAGGTGAAATAACTTCTTATTATCATGGTCCATATAGTAAAGGATTTAATATTACTCTCTTAAAAGCCTGCATGTGGATGTCCAAATTGAGTTTCTAAATGAATATGATGAATATATAAATAGACAAGTTAAATGAAGCTAACAGCTGCCTGTTATTCTTTCTGAATATCTGCATCATTCCTGCCACAGGCCAGTATCAACTATTTTACAGAATTATGAGCAGATTCATACTTTTCATCAGAAGCCTCCGTAGCATCAGAGTGTATTTGTAGCAGGAAATATCCAAATATGTGCAAGGTTTCCAACCCACTGTTACTGTAGCATCTCCATAGCTGTAATTTGCATTACAGCAGGTAGTGATCTTTCTTTCTATCTCTTTCTTTTTCTTTATTTCTCTCTCACACACTTCTCTCTTTCTCACTCCCCCCTTTTTTTTCTTTTCCTCTTTCCCTTTTTTTCCTTTCCCTTTTTTTCTCCTTGCTCTGGAAGTCTTCATTTCACTCTGGAAGACACTGAGGACCAGATACACTGAGGCTGCACACAGGACTGGCATCATTAGATACCACAAAAGCTAAAGATCAAACAGATGATTTATTTACTAGTTGTTCACTGCTGCATCTGAGCTGCAGCAAATGACAGAACAACAGCAACAACAGCAACTATGGATACTGGTTTACTCAAATGCAAGAAAATCTTTCTGCCAATATAGTTTTCTAATGTAAAACTGGTTTTTTTGGGGGGTGGGGCAGGGGTGTAGTTGCCTGTGGGAACAGATACCTATGATGCCTATATGATACCCAGGTGTCCTATATGCATGGACAATTCTCTCCAGTTTTGTCACAACTTTTACCATCTTTGAAAGCTCAATCATCATCCAAAGGCAGTCAGAAATAACTGCTAACGTCTCTGAGCTCTCTGTGTCCTGGACTGAATTAATTTAGCCCAATCCACTTAAAGACATTTAAGGTACAAAAGGACTGCCGAGTCTCTTCCTTCCCTATCCACCRATAAATCTTCCCTGCATGCTCCATTTGAGGAAAATAGTATTTAAATGACAAAATCTTTCTGAAACTAAATTTCTTCAGATCATTTTAGCTGAAATTTTTAAAAAGATATTTAAGAGAACTTTCTCCTGTTTTTGGCCCACTCTTTAAAGTGGCATGTTAAATATGCTCTTCCATAGTTCTGTGGGAGGCGGTTGTATTTCATTTCTTTAATTTCTAAACTTAACTTAGCATTTAATTATATTCATTTGATTTCAAGCTCATAGTGACAAGAAATGAAAGACAAAATGAAAAAAAAAAAAAAAAGGCTGAAGTAAATTAAACACAAGCGTGGTCAATGTGCCTGAGGATGTAACCTCAAAATCTGAAACCACAAAAGCATTTGTTTTGAACTGTCTTGCTCTTCCTTTTAATCTCATACAGTGGCTGCACARTAAAACTTATAAATTCTACATGAAAAAGTAGAAGAGAAAAAAGTAAGAATGCCACTTGATTATTCCACTGGGGTAATAACAGAATCAAATAAACTAGTTCTGAAACTGGAAGATTTCATGAAATATCCTGATGCAGGTAGGAACAGCAATTTATTAAACTCACTTCAAAAGAACAAACCAGAAGCAGGTAAATATTAGAGATATCCTATCATATTTCTCCTAAATGTGTTCAAGCAAGGGGCTACATGCATGCRCTGCAAATATACCTCTTAATTCTTTAGCATTCTCTCTCCTCTTAGCAGGAGCAGCCTGGAGTATTTTGATCCATGCTAATTTTGCAAAATGAAGAAACAGTCACCAGCCAACTTCTCCTTCCTTCCCTCCAAGGCAATCATAGCCACTGAAGCCTAGTTGAAGTCTGCAGCATCAAAACACTGCAGCACTGTTTAATTACTTCTTTCGCAGCTCATTACTTGGGGCGCCGTACGATTCTCAATGCCAGCGTGCTGGAGGACATTAACACAGGGAGAAAATAATACGGAAGACTGAAAAACAACAAAAAAAGGAATAAGTATATGCTGAAAGGCACATTCCATATAACGAAGGACAGAAGATAAACAGGACATAGAGAAATATAAAGCAAATAACAGAAAAGCTTGCAGTTGAACGAATATTRTTGCTTTTGCATCTGCCTTCAAACATGCAAATAGTCTCCTACGAAGATGGAGAAAAACAAGTAAAGCCTTTTTCTCCGTGTTTACCATGCTKGCACATGAAACAAGCTGTCACTTTGACTGCATCAATAAGATGGAAGAAGGAAGTGTTGATTGTGATGAGATAGTGGTGGAGGAACTCATAGCAACCATGAACACATTGAAAAATGTTAGGTAGCAACATAGGAAAAAAAACAGTCACTGGTYTTTTCAAAACAAACAGGTAACAAAAATCTTAGAAGTGCCACTGTAGTTCTTCAAAAGAAAACAGAAAACAGAAATCAATTCAGAATGGGGAAAAATAGCTTAAAGGGGGTATTTGTGCATAAATGATGTAGGACCATGCCACTTGCAAATAACAGACATTTTTCTGCGCAGTTTTTCTGAACAAGACTGGCAATTCAGTGAACAGCAGAATTTGAGGATAACGTTTTGTTTTGCCTCCCCCGATMATAGTTTTACATTATACAACAAAATGAAACAAAGCAATGAATGAAAATTACTGGTTGGCCACAATTTTTTTTTAAAAGACTTTGTGAATGAAGGCATAGCGGTTTCACTAGCAGATTTCAGCAATCAGTAGATTCCTCTGCAAACTGTTTGAATTTCCTATTCTTTATCAACCTGACTGTGCCCAGTCTGATGAGAAACAGGAGTCAGATAGCAACAGTTGTGAGCTCTCCTGCATTGCTCTGTTTTGACCACAGAAAGATTGTCTSTTTGCAGCTTTGGACCTTACTGGTGCTATTTCCTTCCTGAATATGTCTATAAACAAACTACAACAAATCACTGATAAGCTACTCMGAACTACTGATTGGACCATATGTTAGACCATATGTTCAACAAGTTAAGAGGAGGAATTAAAAGGGCACTTTGTATCTTGGAGGATCCAACAACTGGTGACTTACTGTTATTTACTCATTCCTATTGTTTTAGCTATCAGTTTGTGGCGATCATGGCAGTAACTGTATGTAGGCATACACTTCTAACAGCAAAATCTTCCAAAAAGTGGGATGCAATTATCTCCAACACAGTCAGAGCTTTTGTACATCTTCTTTGCAACAAATTAGTTAAACAGTAGCAAAGGCATRTGTAGCAAAGAAAACATGAAGATGGTAATTAAATCTGACAGGAAGTAAAACTAAAAGCTATTTATATAACATTAACAAGGAGATGTTTAAATGAGCAGTCAGGTGTTGTGGGAAGTTGAGAAGTGATGCAGTAAATAAGAAAAAGATCCATAAGGAACCTAATGCAGCTTCTCCAGCACAAGAAAAAGAGCAAGAGGACTAATCCTATTGATTCCAGTGCAATCTCAATCAGATAGCCTTCCAGTTCAGAAACTGATATTCTATCTTATTATTGCATGAAATACCATAAGAGCCAAAGGACGAATGCGATTACGTGACTGTTTCTATAGGAAGCTGAAGCTTCCTTCCACAAATAACTAAATATCCTCACTGGAAAAAGGTGTAGATACATCTCTGAAAGATGGATATACTGACAGGAAGAACTAGGGATCTCCTGTAAGAAATTTGCAGGAGCCAGATGCTTAGCTAACAAAAATTAGCGTAAAAGTTACTATGACCCCCAAATTACCTGGGATTGATTCATAGAAGAAGATGCACACATGGCAGTAAAACTTCCCAAGATTCTACCAACATCCATTAATTTACTGAACTTTGCATCAGCATGCATCAAGCCATCAACATTATTTCTATTGTTTTTGATCAATACTGAATCACAGCCACAGGGCTGGGAAGAGGGGAAGCTATGAGGATCTTCTTAGCATCTGTTTCCAGTGATATCAAAGTTACCAAAAATTACCCAGTGGGCCATTGGATTATGTGATTACTATGGTAAGAAAACTGTAAAGGTGTTGAGAGTAGCTGCCTTTCCAAGTCTCTTCCAAGCAATTTCACAAAATCCATCCTAAATGTTTGCCTTGATTATCCAGAAAAAATGATAATTTATCCTGAAGGCCAACTGTGCTTCCCTGGTTTCTAGCTCCAAAATCTTCTCCCTTGGATTGATCTTCGCTACATACATGAACCAAAGCTCAAAGCCATAAGAATGAAGGTAATACATATAACAAAGATCAACTTTGGGAAACAGCAATTCTAGCAGCATAAAGTGGTGAGAGGTATCACTCAGTTAATAGCTTTTATAAATGCTGTTGTCCCMTTAGTTTCCTAAGATAATCATAGTTAGTACCAGAATGAAGAGGTCAAAGGAGAAAAACACACATCCCAGGTCTTCCAAGGAGAAGTGGTTACTCATTTCAGGAGAGGTGGTTAATGTTCCATCATGGCCATGTGTGCTGCAAAGCCRATGTTCATGATCTCTTTTTGTGCCAATGAGAAAATCCTATTCTGAGCAAACCCAACTCTGCTAGTCTTGCGTGTTGAACACTTAATGACTTCTATTMAAATGTTATCATTTCTTCACAGAACCTTCCTATGAAGCCAATATCCCTATGGTGACGTTGCTCTTCAAAGTGATAGAGACCTGCATTTTTCATTGTGTTATTATCTTCGTTGAAGAAATATTCAGCCCGGTGGTCATCTTAGCCCATATGTGGCTTACAGTCACCACAGCATGCTACTTRTTTTAAGAGTACTCCCCAAGGAACATCCAAGTGGTTGAATATTGATAAATTCTTTTAATGTGATCAGACTGAATTTAAAACTTCAGTTTACCAAAGAAATCAGGTCTGACTGCAGTCAGAACAAGTAACATCTCCCATCAGTAACAGGACATCCGTTGTTCTTCCTTGTATTCCAGTGATATGACAAAGATAAAACCATCAAAGTTTGTTAGACACTGCAATACTGTTGTGATGTAGCTATTCAAAGTATTTAACATTGTACGGTAGTTTATAAGTAAATTAACACATTTTAGTCTAGCTGTTTATAGCTGGGCAATAGACACTACAAAGAATTGATAATACAGGGAAAGGTTGCTAATTTGGCTAGACCATCATTCTTTACAAATATAACAGACATTTTTCAAACACTTAACCAGTATTTCTGTATTCAGTTTCTGTTTCTCTGAATAACTCGTATAATCAATATTATTGAGTTGATTTTTCTTTTTTAAAGCGATAACTGTACTGTAAGAGCACCAGCTTAAATAACCTTGAACATTAAGTTTCTTTACAGATGTTAAGAGTTGTAGTTCTTAAGGAATCATTGACAAAAGTCCCCAGGACACTCTTAACTCTGCTATGTTTAGAATAGAAAGATATAAAGTACTTTAGTACCTACTCCAGCTAATTTTACATCAGTGATAGCATAGCCCTATCTTTAAGATACTGCTCATATGTTTTAAACATTTATGTAAATTTTATTTTTGTTATTGCTCTGCTTACTGCTTGTTAATACCTGCATATAAAATCCAAGTCTGAGAAATTTGTATAGATTGATGTCTCATGTAGGAGACAGATTGAATTTGAGACTGTAATAGTTTTTGTTCCCTTCACAGTTGGAAAACACTCTTTCCATTTGGAGTCTTGAAATGTATTAAGGTTTCCATTACTTATTCCAGTCATCTCAGCCAAAATCATCTCATCCAGAAAAAAGAAAAATGTTCTTAATATTCTTAAGCAGTCCTACCAAAGTATCCTTTTGTCCTTATAAATAATTATACAAATAGAATGGTAGACAAGAAATATCTCATTGTGTTGCCTATTTGCACAGAATTTCTTTACACAAAAACAAGATATAAAAATTACAGCAGTCTGCCACACTCACCATAGTCTATAATGTGAACTCGTCTCAATGGTGTTTGATGAATTTAGTATTATGAACAGGTCAGRTCCTTGTTGACAAGCAAAGACTATCTATTTTAATAATTACATCAGTAAATATTATGCATGAAAGGCAAAGAGAGAGGKTTTTTTTKGGGGGGGGTATTTGTTGAATGGGGAACAATTCAGCCCTCTACAGGAAGAGGAAAAGAAAGGGAAAGGGAAAGGGAAAGGGAAAGGGAAAGGGAAAGGGAAAGGGAAAGGGAAGGGAAGGGGGAAGGGAAGGGAAGGGAAGGAAGTCACTGGAAGTGTTTGTATTGGTGAATTTATAAGTATTAGATATTAATGAAATTAGACCAACTATATTTGCTCTGTATAAGAGCAACTGCATGAAAGCCTGGGGAACAGACAAACACCTTGTCTGCTCTCCAGCCCTCAGCCAGACATGGCAAAGGGGGCTTCTTCAGCCAGCACTGGTATTTTTCCTTTACTGGAGAAATGCTCCAGTAAGCGACCATCACACATTAGAGTGAGCTACTGTTGCATTAAGCTAAAGACTATGATATGAAAGACAAGCTACTGTATGCCTAGTGTATAGGAATACTTACTATAGGAAAGRTTATTTTAGAAAAAGTAATGACACCAAAAATAACAGTTATTTTGTGGCTTTTCCAATTCTCCAGAAATGAGTGTGTCACTRTACCTTCTACTGTATCGTCTCAAAAATCCTCATGAGTGATGACTTTCTAAGAGTTTTGTTGACTGAATTTTCAGTATTATGTGCTTTAGATTTGAGTCTAATTAGCTTTTGGAACTTTTTTGTCAAATAAAGTATCAGATGGATTCTCTCTACCTTTTAATATTTGATTTCAAATCACAGACACCCTGAAGCATCTTGCTGCGCTGCATGAGTCATCTATCTGCCAAGGTGGACGTGYGCATTCTAATGGCCTTGGTGCATTTTTAATGGCTCTGGAGGTCTCTGTTTGCACACCAAGGCTGCTCCATAGATGTCTTTTTTAGGTGAATTGAGGCGTATCTTTTCAGAGATACATAGACGTGCTGTTCAGCAGGCAACGGGATAAGTTCTACGACATGCTCTTAAAGCAGCAAAGTTCTCCTTGGTCCTTGTTTGTGAGAAGTATCTCCAAATGCAGAAGAAAGGACGTTCCAGTGGTGTAGATGTATTCAGTGCAGGTTCATCCTGCTTTCTTGGCATGGTAAGCTGTTAAGGAACACTGTGACGCTGAGAAAACGGGTATATTTCAATCAGCAGAGGATTTCTGTAAACCACAGAGGTACTGCTGAAAGACAGGGCGCTGTCCTAGCAGAGTGGGGCATCCTGCTATCTGCTGACGGCCGTCAATCAGCAGTCCTGTTCTCCTGCAATCCTCAAAGGCTTTGGCTTTTTTCTCTGAACAGCTTAAATACACTCTTCCTGCRCACTGCACTGAGATTCCACAGCACTGTAGCTTCATCCATAATATTCTTGACTAAAAAAAGAATTTTTTTATGTATAAACGTATAAACTCGAGGAGAGAGAAGAGGGGCGAYCTTTGCAAAAAGAAGACGATAAACAGCACACATGCCCAGAATGGATGCTAGCAGATAGTCCAAATAATTAATTGTGTAAAAAGTTAAGTTAAAGAGTGTGGCGATGTCCTCTTCAGGAAAAAATATATCAGCAAATATGTTGTTAAGAACAGCTGGCACCACTGTATTCAAAGTGTCATAACAGATACTTGATAAACATCGTTTTGCTTGACTGGTTTTCTAGGACTGATCTTGTCTCAAATCTGGAATTTTTGCTCTGGCAAAACCCCTACTGGTGTCAATAAGCTTCTGACTAGCAAGGATTTGGAAAGGCGAGTCCCCAAGGAGGTCTCATGTGTTGTATGAAGAATATTTATTGTATGTAATCTTTTAAAAAAGTAGACTTTTGTGATGTTTCTCATTTACATTTTTTAAAGTTCAAAGAATTGAATTTGGTTTATATCTATATTCAGATGAGACAAGGGTATCAAATAGTTAAATAAAATGGTACTGAGCACAGAGTACGTAATTTATATTCATTAGAACAAGAGCAGGTTCCAAAGCTTTATGATGTCACTTTTATTAGCCCRTTGCAATGAAAAATTAATTGGTATAGATGAAACGTTCTTCACCTGATTCAATTCAAGATTCATGGGCTTTGCTTAAGAAATCGAGGAAACCATGTTGTACGGAAGGTGAATAAATAACTGGCTGTAATACTGTACTCAGAGAGTTATTTTTTTCTTAGTTAAGCCTTGATCTTTTCTATCCTTAGGTTCCTGTAGGCAGAATCCAAGTATTTCTTAAGAAGACATTCAAAGACCAGGTACAATATCAGTCAGAATTATTCATTGTCCCTCCTGTTCTTTTTCAGTTGCCATGATTGCTAAGGCTATTCTTGGTTTTAAATCTTGCCTTCCCTGCTGCGTTCTGTACCTTTCAGTCTGCTSTCCTCCCCTTCGGGGAAGCCACCACTTGAGCAGCACTTAGCCTTGGCAACAGGATGAAGCTCTAAAAGGCAGCATACTTGGGAACAAAGAATCAAAACTTTTATTAAATATTACATGTCTCATTGATGGAGAATGATTACAGGATGATTCAACCTATATAATTGATATCAGATTGTAAGAATGGGCCTCATTCATAAAGTAATCCCTCYAGCCCATTTTTTTCCTGACTGAAATACCATATTTCCTGCTAAAATGWCTTCCTCCAACAATGCAAATACAATAAAACCAAAGCAAATAAATGTCTAGTAGGCAAAGCATTTGCATGTTCRCTGAACCTCGACACCTGCTTCTGCTAGATATGTAAAATAAATCCATTTCAGTCTGCTCACTTGGACACGTTAAGCATGACAAACCATGCAAACCGCTGAGAACTGTGCTGACATCGTGCTCTTTGGCTCTTCCTGAGGGTGCAGCTCCCATCTTCCCAAGAACCAGCTGCCCACTGTGTTTAGATTGAAACCCCTCCTGCAGTCCCAACCATCCTTCTGCCCATTTCTGATCCAGGGGAGGGTTGCTGTGATGTTATCATTTCCAAAGTGCTCCTGTCTCCTGCATTGCAGGCAGCTTTTTCTTCTCCACTTCTTAATGAAACCCCAAACCACCACACTGCGCTGCCCTATGCATCTCTCGATTTCTGCTTCTAGTTCAAACTCACTGATTCCAGCTTGGCTTTATCCTGTGTTATCCTTAACTTGGCCCTCCATGGGTAACAAACACTAGCATGATTGGGGCCTGGAGCGCTCCTCTTTGGGGCCTGTGGCGCGCGTGGTTTTTTGTTTTGTTTTTTTGCACTAGTAAATTTTGTAGTAAATTGCCTATTGTTTTGTAAGGTGCAGCCTCTTTATTCCTGCGTTACATCTTTTTTTCTAGCTGTCAGTCAGAAGGTTTTCTGGATGCTGTGGGTCGGACATTCCTGATGGCATTTTATATTCCTTGGAGCTCCAAATTATCTGTCTTCTCTGCTCTTGGGCAGGCAATAGCAAGACTCAAAGTCAAGACAAGGATCTGTTGGCTACATGGAGCAAAAGACACTACTCACAAAGGACCCAATAACTGAAGGTACTTAAGCGCCACAGCATACTGATAGATCTGAAGTGGAATGGACAAAGCTTTTAAGAAGGTGTCTACCTGCAACTTGAAATGTGAGAAGAGTAAAAAAGATGAAAAGTAAAAAGTGAAGTAAAAAAGAGATTTTGCACCCGTTTGTGCATAATAGCACAAGCATCTGAGCACATACTTAGGGTGTGAGATGTCTGGCCTCTTTGTCTTTCCCGCTAACCTTAGCACACTCATTTTCCACCAGACGGGGTTTTGTGAAGGGTGCTCACTGTTCACTCTTCTTGAATTTGAGGAGCGTAAGCTCTAAAGGGAGCAGGTCAGGGAAGGGGAAACCTGGTATCTTCAGCATGTTCCAAAGATCCTGCTGTTAGGATTGTTTTGTAGTTTAACTAAGCCTGGTATGGATTAAAAAAAAAAAAGGGGAAAGAAAAGAAAATAAAAAGATTCAAAAAACCTCTGAGACAGGTGTTACCAGAAGAATGGTTTAAGCTGACAGGCAAGACCTCCCCCTAGCATCCCCACATGCACGTAAAGGACATAGACTGGCTGCCTTCCTTCAGGCGAGCTCTGGCTGCTAGTTTCTGAATGAAACCCTACTCTTATTGAAACCAAACCATGCTGCTAAATTGAGAAAACATCTTTCAGRCTGTCTTGTGTCATAACAAAATTCCGACATTTCAACCTGTTTCCAGACCTAAGGTGAAAATTTAACATCAAAACAGATTTCCAGAACTTTGTGTCCTTTTCAGGGACAGTTTTTTGTTTTGTTTTGTTTTCTRTCTCAATGACTAAATAGAWAACTTCAGAAAGATTTGAACTTCATTAAGGGTAGGGAGGAAAGCSTCATTTGTTTGGATAATAAATTAGGGCCGAGTATGCCTTGTGATGTTCAGATTACCAATCAGCCTACCATGGTGGCTTTGCTCACAGGGGCTTACTTTCTCGTGACTGTGAAGTGTATGTTTATGTCTTTAATTAACGAAATATTTAGTGCATTTTGGTAATATTGTGTGACCTGCCTTTTCAAGTGTAGATAGTTTACAACTCTTTTTTTCWGCCTGTATCAGGAGGAATAGGAATATGGGCAGACAGCACCCTCTGCAGTGAACAACTGGGAAATAAGTTTGGTCTGTCTCTACCAAGTACCTTTATTAGTACTATGATTTTAGCTGCTCATGTGCTCTGCTTTCAATGGACAGGCTAAACTATGGGGGTTTGGTGCTAGCAGGAAAGCTGAAACAGGCAGAGAAATTTCAGAATACCTTGAAATATGAAGAGGTTTATCTAGTCTGATCATTTGCATATCTCAGGCTCTTCCCAAGTAGGAGTCCTCTCCACCAGCTCTTAAATAAAGCAGGCCAAAAGCAGTAGACGGAACACTGTGAGGAGCAGAGCAGTGGCAGATGTTCTGCGCCTCCAAAATTCACCTGGTTTAAGAAAACAGTCATGTGATGACAATGACAGATGGTGATTTCGGAGATYGTTGAAACTGCTTGATCGTGTCTCAAATCCTGTCTGCACTTCAGGGGCAGCAGTCCTGAATATCCAAGCGAACTTGGAGGGCGGAAGCAGTCCTGTGGACAGCTGCTCACCGCATATATTGTATGCGTGTTGCGGGGTACATTTGTCCGAATTCAGAGTCGTATCCCTGTGCTTTGACTCCCTCTGATACCTCAGTAAACAAGCCTGGATTTTTCTCTGTCTTGCAGCATTTTACACCATGGAGACTCAWACAAATTCTCTGTGTAAGTGGGTAGTTTTTGCAAACACTGTAAATGYAGCCAATTACTTTGTAATGAAGACTCTTTCTGGCTGGCAAAAAACATCTAAGTGACCGTAGTTATTGGTGGAGGGAATTAACTGGAGATCATCATGGGGTTCTTTTTGAAATACAGCCACAATTGTCTTAGAATGATCATATTTACTCTTATTTCTGGGTAAACAAACAGTGAGAAGGCTGTTATTAGGTCAAGACACCACAGGCACAGTCATCCTGAGTCACCTAGAAACTTTTGAAGATGCAGAACACGATGCCACCCAAAATTACTTACAAGGAAAAAAAATCCAAGGAAAATCCTAAAGTAACCTTGTTGTTCTGGAAATGTGTGTGAACAGACACCAAAGCTGTTCTTGCTGTATTTGCACTGATGAGTCACTTCAAGGGAAAAGAAATGTCATTCACATAGTAAAAGAATAATAATAAAAAAAAAATCACCTGGTAGAATTTTGCCAAGCTGTTTAGACTTGCAAATACTACTGATGGACAAAAGAAGTGTCCAGAACAGATTCCAAGAGCCGGTAACTGAAGGATTTCTACTTAAAAATCTTATTCAGTTGGCTTTTAGAACCTAAAATAGTGATAATCATACTGACCTCCTTTGTGAAGTGCTTTGTGATTTTCTGATGAAAAAGAATACATGAGCTAGATTGGTATTATTATTATTATTATTTTAAAATTATTAGTCTCATTCTATAGCTCGTGAGTATATCAAATGACTACTAAAATTGTCATTTTACCCTRAATTTCTCTCTGGCATCTATGTTTCTTCAATCTACACACTAAAAGCTTTCCTGATGAACTTCTCTTGATCATATGCACTCATAAAATGAGGTAAAAATGACAATTAGAAAGCAATCAAAGTCATAGCCTCTCAAAGAAACCTCACAACCTTTGAAAGTAGTAGTATTTTTATCTCTCTCTCCAAGGTGTTTTCTAAAAATTTGATTTCATCTTAGGTTGTCTCCTCTGGCTATATCTATACTAGTAAATTAAGCAGGGCTGGGGCACAGGCTCATCATACTCTTCAATTATTAGAGGATTTTGGCAATGTTTTGCTCTGGGCTTTGTTTACACTTTCCCAGTCAGTGCTTAGAGACAGGTCAGGGAACAGACTGGGTCGGGGGCTGTTCCCAAGAAGATGGTATGGACAAGGCCATGTCACAGAGGATAATGTCGTACCTCCTGGGCCAGAGAATAACCGTGGGCTCTTTTTGTCTGCTAATAGAGAGGTAGCCTCTCCAGACTGAGTCTTTCGGCATTCAACGTATCAGTGTCCAGTCTGTTTTCAGTCTAGTGTCATCCTTGTCCATCTCCACACAAGGTAGAAGGAGGAAGGATTTTCAGAGCTGGTCAGCTGAGTGGAAGAAATCTAATCTAACATGACTAAAAGGGCATAGAAAGGAAGAAAAGAGAGGCACGGGTGTCCTCAATATGTTTATATCCTTACTCGGTACAAGTCCTAAAGATGTTGCTAGAAGACTGCTCAGGTCATGATGCTCTACGTATGGACTGCCATGGACTTCAGTAGCTAAAATAGCAAGATAGGTATYAAAGTAACCTTAAGGATTCATACCCCTGGCCTTCTGGGAAGCTTGGATTTCTGCAGGCTTCCCATTTATTTTTTTCCTCTTGGCTCAAAACAAATAGTCATGATTTTTTCTCCTCAATAACCCCATTCCTTTGCTAGGATCGTCAACATTTCTTGACACTGGTACTGCCTTTTAGTTGAGAACTACCAGAATACCTTGTCCTGAAACAAATGATGCAATGTTTAGGTATACAATAAMCTCTTGTATTTATATGCTTMTATTCAGATTCTGGAACAGARGTGGGCATGGAGGTTTCGTATGTATAGCCTCCCATGAGAAATACCACCTCCAAGAACCTTATGTAAGTAACTCAGGAAAGCAAGTCTTTTCTGTCCCAAAAGCTACCTCACATGTTTAAAAAAAGCCCTCAAATAGTAAATGAAAGCAGATCGGTGGCTTGTATGTATCACTTGGTAACGTGAGCCGTTATCTGGATGTCCTAGACTCACTGGTAGAGGTCACAACCTAAAAACTCTGTTCTAACATCCTGAAAAAAAGGTCTTGAGGATACTCTAGGTCCCATAATTTAGAAATTGCATGTGGTTAAAGGACTCTGTAAAACTTTCGTCCAGGACTTTATATCTTTCTCATAGCACRTGGGATCAACCCAGCATCATGACAAGAAGGTAGGAGGCTGCAGCCTTCAATCAGCCTTCTCTTGTGTTCATCTGATCATCCTAAAGTAATATGAAGCAGAAATCAGCTATCCACCATTCAGAAGATGAAAAGGGATTTTATCTACCTTCTTTGGTCTGTTTACAAGTATTACTCTTTTTTATTTTAACCTCATGCCTTTCATAAGGGTAAAATAAATATTTCCATACTCAAGGTATTTAGATACATACCTTCATTGTATATAAATGCAGCAGTGAGACTGATAGGATACAGATATGTATCAATGCTAAGGACTAGGCTGTGTTGCCTGGGCACTGTCCGCCTTTAATATAGATAACAACTTAACGTAGCAGAAGACCTGATGACTGTTTGGTGTATTATTGCCTAGTTTGCCAGCACTAATGATCTTCTCATTGCTTCTCCATTTACTTTGCCTACCAATTAGGCTGTTACTGTTCTGCAAGTTACAATAATTGGCAGATTTTACAGACACAGCTGACAATCACTATACTGGGAGGTGGTGGAATATGAATAAATTTAAATACGTATGCATATGGAAAATGAGCATATAAAAATATTAAATACAGACATCCTTAAAATAACTTCTCAAATAAACAAAAATCAAGCAGAATAAACCAAATTAGCCTACTGGCAGCAATCTAGGAAGCTCAGAAGGAGACCAGAGGGGCACTCAGCAGCCAGGGACACAAAGAAGTTTTAGAGCATTTGGCTTCTTGTCTCAAATCTATCACATACTTTTTGTGTGATTCTGTACTAGTTATTTCTACTGTTACTTTTTAAAGTATGTAAGCAGAATGGAGCTCTTGTGTTGATTTTGATCCCATCTATGGGATCATCTGTCCTGCCCTTCTTTTTCTTATGCCATCAAAGCTGAACTACCAGACAGAACAGAAATGAAAGTCTGATGTTCCTAGCAGGTTACTTTGCTCTTATGCAAAACTCCYACTGAACTGAAGAGCCTGTGCAAACTGCTCTAATCTCTGATCAAATAATATGGAATGAACAGCAATAAATCACCAGGACCAGATGACATTCACTCCAGGGTTTGAAAGAACTCAAATATTAATTTGCTGAGCCTTCATGTGGGTGTCATGCCTATCATTTAACATGGCCTAAACATCAGAATTGTGTAAGACAGAAATCTGCTCTGCTGATGCAAAGCAGAGGGGTCTGGTTTTACTCAGAGAGCAGGCTGTGATTACAGGAAATAGATTTGGAGGCCATGAGGATGCACAGATTTTCCAACAACCTAGGAGAAAGAAAAAAGATACTGAAGTACGAGGAAAGGAAAGGAAAGGAAAACAGAAGAATATAATTTTGGCTTTTCCCTTCTCTTAATTGATCTATGTCAAACTTTCAAAGTCCCTTAAACTACCAAATAACAGCTATCTATACTCAGGGCTAATATTGAACAATTTTTGGCCTATTGAGAGTATGGTCTTGTTTTTACCTTTAGAGTATTTAAGGTAAGATACTAGGGGGTGGTGAAACTTGACATTTTTTCAGTAGTAGGTATTCTTCTCATACTAACTTGCATTGAGCTGACGTGACCTGAGAGCCAAAATAAATAAATAAATAAATAAATAMATAGATAAATATAGCTAGGATCTATCATCACTGTTCTGGGGACTATTTAATATTTCTCATCCACCCACATGGAAAATTGCATGCATTGGACCTTACCATGGTTGGTGTTGGAGTCTGTAACAGCAAGACTGGAATCATAAATATTTCTCAGAATGTAAGTTAGGTTTATATTTCCTGGCTTAATTCAGCTACTGTTTTTCCCTGATTTTATATGCCCACATGTTAACATGACAAGTCCATGAAAGTCACTACAAGTAGCAAATAGCAAAGGCACTTGGCACTTTGCTGGTTCATTTATTTACATACTGGCATGATATAACAAATTATTTTATAATGGCAAAATTAGACAATCTGCAATCTGAGCAGAGTGCTCAGTATTCTCTTCCTTATCAAATGACACTTGTTTCCCAGCACTGGTAAATGGAAAATCTTATCTATCAAAGAATAAAATGAAATTAAATAGAGCTTGCCAGTACCAGATCAGAGAAAATTGGACTAAAGTCATGTATGAGAAAAATATCAACTGAGTTTATACAGACAGAAACAAAGTATCATTTCCTGAAAATCTGGAGGGCAGTTAATGTAATTAAAATAGCCACAACACTGCACTGCACCATTACTATTTATTCAGATGAATTCCTCTAACAATACCAAAGTTGTCTAGCTGACAATGTCAAAATATGTTTCAGAAAATCTAAAATGCAACTTTAACTAAATATAAAAGAAATTTACAAAATCATTTGCAAGGAGTAAGTGGGGGGATACCATTTGCACCAAGCTGTARAATTGGCTTGTGTGTCCCATATGCCAGAAAGATTTCAATGTTAGCRTCTGGCAAGAACTGGAAATGTCATTAATAGACAAATTTTGATTGTTAATCAYTAATGGTAAATTGATTTTAAGATTTTGTGCCATTTTCACCTCCGTTAGCATTTGTGCTGCACACCCACAGGAACATGCTTTCTGCCATCGCAGCTCATGAGAGAATCGCTGCAAAGAGGGAGTCTAACTAGTTTTCTGCCTACCTTCTACCTACCAAGGGGATGTAGAGGAAGTACTGTGCCTTGCATCCCTCTCCCTACTAGCTGGATAGGGAAGATAATGTCTTAATCTTGGAACACTAGACCCCTGGGCTCTTTTAACCTTGATGTAGCTTGATGTCTTGATGTAGCTGAGCTAGTCATGCAGGCGTCTTCCTTGGGACCAGACACATCGTGCTCTGCAAGTGCCTCTTTCTACTGATTGACTATGTAGAGCTTGTGTACAGCGTGGATGGCTTGATCAAAGTTATATAAATCCTTCCAAAGGCACGACCGTCATCTCACCCAATTTTATCTACTTACATACGAGGAATTTCATCTGTGCCAGTTCTCTAGGCTCCTTCCGTACACATCCCGACAGGAGCGGATCCAGTTCATCAAACAGATTTCACGATGCAGATGCCTCCCTTTACCCATTGCTTGTCTTCTCATTCTAGGTAACTACTTCTCTTAGATTTTAAATGGCTAAAGTGATGTGGATCYCACAAAAAATAGGTGAAATATAGCCACGTGCCGATTCAGCAAAACCCTTTGGTCTGTGCTTCTGTTTAATTACGTGTTTATGTCCCTCTGACCCCATCTATGCCAAGCYAATCTATGGCTTCTATATCATTCCTAAACAGAAATCACTATAAAAAATAGGTAAGAAAGAATGAAAAAATGAAGTATCAGTTAGTCAAGTGTGTTTCTTATTTTATTTATTTATTTTTTTTGCAACAAACAGCAGCCCAACAGTAATTAAAGCAAAGATGCAGAAATCTAATATGGTCTTTTGTAAGCGGGAGCCACAAACGTTCCCCTTTCGCCTGAACCATGCTTATCTTTGAATTGCATAGAAATTTGCATTTTCTCTATCTCTGAGCTCAGGTTTTTCTTAACATACCAGAGAGAAGTGCCTATAGCTTACAAATCTAACCCTGAGGATATTCCCTGGGATTGCCTTCTTAATGACCAYCCGGCTTTTCACTGCTGTAAATCTGTCTTTGTTTTCCATGCATCACAAACTGCACGCGAATCTGTACTCTTTAGCTTGGGAGCCAATCATCCAATGCTTTTGATTAATTAGTCAATCTGAAGCATGGTCCACATACTTTGATTTTTGTTTTAATTTTTGTTTCTAACATTTTCTGGTGGCTGTCTATATTGTTTATTTTACTTTATTTTTTCCTCAATACAGCYTTTACTTTATTCCTCACAGGGCAATTGGTTTCCTTCTCATGCTTTCATGCAAAGAATAACATTGCAATATTTCTTTACAAAATGACTGGAGGGTTCCTGTGAAACCTTCCCGTACTGTAAGAGCGATTCAGCAGCAAAACTCCAACCTGTTATGGCAGTCAACCTTATCCATATCTTCTAACAATTGTTAACTTGAAATCTCATATTTCTGTCCAGGCATCCAAGAAAGCCACATTCTGGTAATTCTTCCGTGTTGCAATGGTTTTGTCTTTGGCTATGGAATAATGTTTTGAATTGTCATTTTAATGCAGTGGTTGCTTACAAGTTGATGGTGGGAAGGGAGAGGACAAAGGGAAGGTATTTGTTTTAAAATTCTTAATAACATATGACCCAAGGTGAAAAGATGTAAATACTGAATGAGCCTTGAGCATCAGCTTGCTTGAAGAAACATGTTAATAGTGTAGAAAGATTTTGGAGACTAAAGACTCACTGATGGCTCTGCTGATGGCTCTGGTCATGTTTACCTTGACTGGATGACGCACTGTGAAGTAGCAACTGGAGCCACGAGCTGAGGATCTGGCTTGAAATCCTTGAAAAGTGACAGATTTAGCGGCAGAGTGTTTTCACTCTCTGAGCTTCAGTTTTCTTCCTCTCCTATCACTCATCTAAGCTTTCGGGCTTAAGCACTGCACGCACAGTGACTGCTCTACAAGCAGGTGGCACAGTCCAGAGTCGTCATCTTTAACACCAGCTGCACTGTTTTTGGTTGCATGTGATAGGAAGAGCAGATTTAATCTATCTCACTATCAATCTAGAAATCTTCTTGCAATAACCTTTTTGTGTGTTGCCGTATGATTAAATGCCAGAACACTTGGCAAAGTAGATAAAAAACTTACAACCTACAATGTGAATACTGCACAGTCCTGAAACACAGATTGATCTTTGGCTGGATTATGCATTTGTTGTTCCTTAACAGAGAGCAAACAGGTTGCTCAGAGAAACACAGCAGTAAACAAATAGTTGTGCCATTGGCATAAAATTTCTGTAGGTTGATTCACCTCTTGCATTGATTTACCCCACCGTCATCAGTTGTGAGTCAGTGTTGATTTAAAGAGTCAAATCAGAATGAGGGTGGCAAAAAGAGTTGAAATTTAGGAATAAATGCAAGGAGTGCGGAGGTGTGGGACATCGTGCTGTGTGTCTGTGTGGGATTATTCCTACCTTTTGCTCATACAGGTTCTTACCTGTTTGATGTATGGCCCTGGGCAATCACACTGGTTGGCAGCTGTAGCACTTATTCATCCACCTATTTTTAACAGGTGAACAGTAGCATGGCTTTTTCCATGTTCTCACAGGAGAAATTAGAGAACCTCCAAAAAGTTACTAGCCTCACCCAGGGACTGAACCTTCTTCTGCCATTATCCATCTTTTCACCGACAGCATAGGGAGAGCAGTGTCCATGAGCCTTATATAAGTCCCTCAGTGCATAAACCTTTCAGTGCTATTCACAGCTGAAATACATACTGTAATCTGGAAAAGAAAGAATCTACTCGAGGGTTCAGGGAGTTAGTTCTTAAATAGGAAACTTTAGTTGTTAGCCTGCAAACGTAAGAAAAAAAAATCACTTTTACAAGTGTGGAATAAGAGGCATAAATCAAGGCAAAATGTCTCATGTTTCCTTGTATTCCTCTGTTAAGTTTATTTCCCATAAAGTCTATTTGTGCATTTAATATTCTAAATTCCGAACTGGCACATGTTGTATTAATCTTAAATAAGTTAAAAATATTGTCTGAGACTGCATGTTTACTAGAGCTGGCAAGAAAACATATCTGGTTAAAACACTATTAATGCTTAAAATGTTCTTCACAAGCTTTGCCTGATTTTTTTTTTTTAATTTCACTTAAATACTAGAGCAGAGGAAATTTATTTTGAACTACATCATTACTTTGCAATTACCAGGCTGTATACACATAATTAAATATATGCTTATAATAAACTATATTGAATATTTGATGAACATTTTTTTCTGTCAGAGAAGGAATTGTAGTCTCTGAACACTGTCATCTCTAAACATATCCCCGATGAAAACAATGATTTATTTAAGAAAACTCTATTAAACTCTGAATAATGTACAAAGTTTAGTGTGCATATTCATTATGCTGGAAGAATAAAGACACTGCTGTCTTGGGATTTCCTCTTTCTCCTTCCCCAAAGGGATAAATCCTTAACATTTGTGTAATGCCAGATTGCTKCTTCAAAGAGATTCTGTGAATCTCTGCACGAATACAGTGAGACCGAGGTTTGCCAGTTCCACATCAGTGGAAGATGTGGAAACGTTGGCATATGTTAAGAGGCGGCCCAGTTAGAGCCAGCAATCAAAGAAGGATATCCACGAATTAAGTAAAGAAGATAGGATAGYTATTCTGCTCGCCTCAAGTCTAAATCTTGTGCTGAATGTGGGAAAACAAAAAATGCTCAAACATATCYTTCTGGAAACTGTTATTCTAAGTAYCACATTTTCCCACTTTACCTTTATGCTTTATCTTTGCTTTGAAAGTAAAACTAAGGCTAACAACTGCTTCCCTAGGAGCTTGTAGGAACATGATCATTTGTGCCCGTGGCTGAAGTGTCGGCCTGAAAATGTTACAGAAAAGCAAAGCAATATGAAGCTARTGTAGTGAGCAGAAGAAGTTGGAATAAGCTGCAGAGCCCCACACTATCTTAGACAAGAGTCGGTAATGGCTCCCTGGTAGAGAAAGGCAAACGTCACAGGGGATGAAGCCCCTCACAGCTCTAAGAMGTAACAGGTTTATGCCTGGCAAGTGTCATGCAATCCATTACTTTTTTTAAAATCACTGAATTCCCCCAAAGTTGGATCTTTATGCAAACTTGTCAAAGTTTTCAGCAGCCTTGCATGTAAATAGAGAGTTTGAGGTTTATTTTTGGTGGTAGGAGCATTATAAAAAGCAAATTTTATTTCCAGCCATCTGTGTGAACTGACATACTTCCATATTCAAAGTTTTTGAGAATTATAGGATCTAAGTATTTTTTTTTTTTATTTTTATTCCTCTGCAAGTTAAAGAATAACAATATAAATGTTAACAAAATGCATACCTGCTACCTGAARGACTTTTGCCTGGAGATTTCTTATAAACTAAGCATGAAGATGATCAGACGATCATGTTAACGTTATTAAATCCTTCTCCTTTGATGCCTCCTATCAACGTGAACTACTCTCAGCTTGCRTCAGTTTTTGCATTTCTTACGTGCTCTTAAGAACACAAAGAACCAATTAATTGCACACAGAAATCAAAATTAATTGGGCTGTGGATTCATCAAGCCATTCCTGCTGCCCACTGTTAATGACCAGGCAATTTTGCTTTTTAGTTAGAGGATGMAACTGTCAAGAGTTGTCTCAAAGAAATAGGATGTGCCTACATCAAATTTCTTTCATTACCGCTTTATTTCTTGTGATAGGGTCTGCAAGCTCATCAAGCCTGGGAGGAGGTAGATRCATCAAAAGATGGGGAGAAACATTGCAAATGACTGACCAGGAGTCTTGAGTCAATTTTCTGCTTTTTTTTCAATATGATTCTCACAATTCCACTAAATGTTTATCTTTCTCACAAATTTAGCATTGCTCTTTAGCATTGCTCACACTGTCCAGTCTAATGCACCCTGGGGAGGCCAGGAATTTCCTGCAACATAGATGCATAATAGCAGGAAGGGAAACAGGCACAGAGAGGTGAGCAGCTCATCTGAAGTCATACAGATCGGAATTTGCCTGAGCCAAGGTGAGAATGCATCTGTGTAGAGCCCATGCTAAAGATCATGCCTTTTCTGTAAGCCTTTTTCATTTGTGATACTTCACACTGCAGCTAACAAGAAACTTGCATTTCTGTGATCCTGTATGATTTGACACTTGAACTTTCCRTCTGAACACAAGAAAACACGCTCACTGTGAAGCTGGTTGAACACTGGAACAGGTTGCACAGAGTGGTTGTGAGTCTCCATCCCTGAAGATATTCAAGATCCAACTGAACACAGTCCAAGACAACCTGCTCTAGCTGACCATACTTGAGCAGGAAGTTTGGACCAGGTGATCTCCAGAGGCCCCTTCCAACCCCAGCTAGTCCGTGATTCTGTGATTGAATTTTACCAAGAGTGGACCGTAGTTGACCAAGGGCTTTCTACTAGAGGTATGTAAAAGTGTGGACTTGCCACATCAGTCAATACTAAAGGCATCTTAAAATCCCCTTGCCTTCTCCTATCCACTTCTACTCACCRGATTGATTCATGCCTACTAAACAGAAAGTTAATTTGTAGAATACAAGTTATCCTTTTTTCACCAATATCAAAGAAAAAATGTTTGCATGCATTCAGAATGGCACAAGAAGAGGCTAATTTAATGAAATGCACGCAGCCAAAACATAATATGCACGTCTATAAAATGTAAGAACGAAGTGTATTGATGCGTATACATACACCAGGCTACATCCTTCTGTAAATCCCACTTGCTAATTAGAAACCTTTAAAAAAAAGGCTTATTCAGTGTTCTGTCAGTATTCTGGGATACAAACAAAAGCTATTAGGGCTGAAAAATGTAATATGTGTAACAACATATACTGGGAAAGGAAATCTAGAAAAAGGAAAGGGGAAAAGATCAGAGATTACCCTCAAAATGGTCCTAAAAAAGCCTAAAAATACCAACCCAAACTGTAAGATTTTGAAAAAGCACAGAAGAAGACAGACAAGTTGCAGCTCAGTGTTATCTGGAAGCCTTTCACATCACGCAATCATCTGATGATTAATGTATTCACCTAATAACAATTACTCTGTGAAATAAAAGACAGCTTATTACCTATGCTGTCAAATAATGGAAGCAAACACTGAAAAAGGAATATTTAAACTGAAGGGTGATATTCATTTGATTGAATGAGTCAGGTTATGTAAATAATTAGAGTTAAACTAGAAAAAAAAATTCAGGATGACTCAGGATTTACTGCAGCTTCCTTCTACTGAGGTTARGAAAAAGCTTTCTCTGGGGATAGTCGATTCTGTGATTTTCTCATGCAGGAGGCTATCCTGGAATTTTCTCATGCAGTCTCCTGTGAAACAAATATACTGACCTGCTGTGAGACAAAATGAATGAGTGGCCTGATCTAGCAAGGCAGAGCTTATAATCCAGACGTTCGCCAAGGCTTCAGTTTAGAAAGGCTCTCAGGAAGACCACTAACACTTAGATTGGGAGCACGGCTAAGCAGAATTATTATCGAGCTTGAAGTCAGGAATCTACTTAAAATATCTTGGGTCTCAAGTTCTTAYTAGTGCTTTTTCTGAGCACTGGGAGCACTAATGAGCTTGGGCACATTAACAAGGTTCTAGTAATGGTCTGTCAATTTTTCCTCTGAAACCTTTGCAGATAAATTTTCATATGTCCTTTTCAGCTTGCCTTTGAGGATTGAGAAATTTCTCTTCTCCTGTGATCACTTATCTACTTTGGGAGATGGCGATGGGCATTTGAAAGTAGCTTGCGATTAGGAGCCTTATTCAAACCCAATTATAATCAAAAWCAGCCTTTCTATGGACTTCAGTGAGCATCAGATCTGATGGCTGTGTATGCAGGAGTGTCAAAAAAGAAAAAAGAGGGGAAAAAAAAAAGAGAAAGAAAGAATAAAAAAAGGGGGGGGAACCCCTTTGCAAATATTTTAGACCCTGCTTTCCAAGGTTTCCAGATAGGTGATGGTAGATTCAGAGTTGTTTACATATCTTACACAATATTGTTTAGCCAATGGAAGATGTAGAAGTTATTGAAGTTACTTTCGTTTATTTATATATTCATTTATCTGTTTGGCAGTAGTAGGCACATACTTAATTTCAGGTTCTTCCTCATGACATTTTATTGGTCTTGAAAGTTAGATTTACTTTCTTTATTTTCATTCAGACATGAAAGGCATTGTGTACCATACTGCCACACCAAGGAAAAAAGAAAGGATAAGAATAGAGAGAGAGAGTCTCTACCTGATTTTAAAAGGGACAGACTAAAATGTCTTTCTTGATGAAATCTCAGGCTTCAAAAATAATTACGAGAAGGTAGAATAGGAATAATAGATTTTTTTTTCTTTCATCCAAGATTGATTTTTTTCCTAAAGGAGACAGATCATTTTGGTCTATTTTTAGATGCAGTTTTCTAGCTAGTTTTAAAGTCATTGTTCTTGAGGAAAAATCTGTCAAATCTGATTTAATCAGAAGGTTTCTTAGTTTTGGCAGGGTTTTTTTTCCCCCCCCTTCAGATGTTGATGAGTAAGGCTAAAAGGCAAGTATGATATTAAGGACTTCTGACAAATAGCATTAATGGGGAGTTTTCTGTTTCATTTCACTGGGAATTGACTTTGGGTTTCRAGTTGCAGCTGATGCTGGAGGAGGAACAGACCAAGCCTGTTATACTTGCATGCTGCCTGTCTCCAGTAGACTCCAYTATATGCTGCTGGGGGAATGAGAAGGGACTAGAGAAAAAAAGCATCCAAATTCTCCATTTGATAGAAAGAGCAACAGGCAAAGCAAAGTCTCAGTGGAGACTTATTTATAAGTATAAAAGTATAATAAAGTATAAATAAGTTATAAAAGTGATGTGTTAGAGGTCACTTCTCCTCCCAATAATTCRACAGGTGAATAATCTGATGGATGTATGAAGATATTGGGGAGATCTTCAAGCAAGCCACRCATGCTTTGGGAGCACTAAGACCTGGTCTGATCCCACCTGACTTAGATATCTTATCTCATATATCTGTATTATGCAGATAGGAATTGGTCCATAGTCAATGAGGAGAGAGGGACAGACAGTCCCAATTTTGAAGGAACTTAGAGATCTTCAGCATCTGCCTCTATCCATTAACCACAGCAAGTATAACTCAATGTGGTTCCTAAGTCTTGGTGAGAAGTCTAAACAATTAAAATACATCTGGCTGGAAACACTGGATCGAGGGAACTGTCCATTGTTGCCCTTCATYGCAACTTTCTTTGATCCTTCCATCTTTCCTCTTTGCTTTCCTACACCTTCCCTCCATCCCTTTATCTCTACCCTGTCCTTCAAGCTCTTCTTGTTTCTCACTGCCTACCTGTCCCTATAATAAAAAACGCCTCACCCTAAAAATACCAGGTAGGAATGAGAGAACGCTAACGGCCATCACACTCCGCTCGTGCGCTCTCCTTCCATCCCTGCAACACTTCTGTGTGATTTATAAGGTCCTTAGAGCAAGGACTGTCTGTTCCTCTTAGTGCAATGCCAAAGACAACAGGGACCTCTAAGTCCTTAAGCCCAAACATAATAAAAGCAGCTAATAGCAAGAAGGGAGTGAGTGGGTCAGCCAGCTTCCCTTTTCCTTTCATCTTCCTGAGTTGGAAGGTTCACACCAGTGCAAATGGGAACAGGAATGAATGAGAAAGCTGCTTTCATGTAGAGAGATGCCTGCAAGTAAAATGCAGAGCAGGTGTTCAGGGGAATTAAATGATTCTGAGTAATTTACTGTGGCAGGAACATCAATTTRAGAATTGCTGAAATGTAGAACTGAAACATCATTTTTTATTACGTTTTCAACTATAGAATGTCAGCTACTTTATTGGTTCTAGCATCATATCAGCTGTACCGATAAATTTACAAAGCATACCATTTGGCTTTTTAATAAGCATGGACTACAAACCTCAGATGCCATTAATTCTACTTCATTTGCGAGTGCTGTGAAACTAGAGATATATTCTTAGTTGTGATTTGCTCTCATACTAATCAGTTTCTTAGAAATTGTATAAATTGCCTATCTGTCTTGAAAACTGTAAGCAGTTAACAGTGCTTATTTTGTTTCAGCTTTTGTTCTACCAACAAATTTTCTTCACTCAGATTTAGGAGAATAAAAGTTAAATTTTACTCTCAAACATCAACTTTAGTAAAGTTACAGAGTTACAGAATAGAAGAGACATCCTCCTCCCCTCTAAAAAAAAAAAAAGAGAGAGAGAGAGAGAGAGAGAGCTGTAATAATATCATGAACCAGCTAAGCAATCAATTAAAGACAAGATGAATTCCAAAAATCAATTAAAAGTCTCCTGAAGAGCTTAAATTCTCAGGTAATGAAAAGGGAATGTTTCCTATTGCTTAGGGAAAAAAAAAAAAGGTAATGAGAAAAATTCATTAGGGTGAATATCCTATTTAATGCAAAGTAAGAACATGTCCTATCAATTGTTAAAGGGCAAATTTTGCTGTTTAAAGAGAAAACATCAGACCAAGGTCACCAAGATGTTTTTTTTGCTCCATATACATGATACTGGCCTTTTTCTGTTGCCTCTATATATTGCATCATTCATGGCTCTTTCCCAATATTAACGTCCTTTTCAATAGTCATCCCTTACACCACTCACATAACATCATTGTGGTTGGGTGTCTCTCATTGCAGATATTCCAGGGAACACTCCCTTTATATAAGTTTCTAWCTAGGAATTACTTTGACCAACGGTGACTTGGAGGAGTCTTCGGGGGAGAGATATGCTAACTTTTGGCTTTTTACAACATTATTATGACTTATCATGGAGCTGGAAGTCAGACTGATATTGGATTGCTATTGCAAGAAAGGTTGGGGTGAGTGAAGTGAATTCAGTGTGGGCAGTGGGTCGACATAGCAACTAATATAAAAACTTGTCAGTGACAACAAGTGGGTAGAATCTCTCTTTTTGCKCTCACTGGAGAGACTGCAATGAATTCAGAACTAATCAAGCTGTTACTTTCCTTCTGAATACAAAGTGAGGCTGCCATCTAATGAGCACTGGCAGAAATTCCTGCTATAYTGCAAGTTTTTCCTGTCTAGTAAGCGCAAAAGCTTAACGGGCTCTGAGGAAAACAAAATACACCTACAGTTTGAGCTCTCCACAACTCCAGGACCCTGTTCTGAAGCATTGAAGACCCTTGGATCAAAGGTACTAAAGCCGCATAAATTGCTCTTCACTATTAGTGCACTTTCAAGGAAATAGCCTGCAACATTTAGGCAGCGGATTGTGGTTAAAAGTAAGGTCATTCCATTGCCTCTCACTTAAATCTATCTAAATTAAATTCTCTGCAAGACCAAATGTTAATTTAGGAAGTGATTTTTAATTTCAGTAATGCTTTGATCAAGTGACCTCTGAAGGTACAAGTTAATTTTCCCAGCTGCTGCCACCACCTTTTCTCTCTTTTTTTCTCTCTTTTTTTTTTTTCCCTCCCCTCTTCTTCTGAGGATAAAACTGAAATTACTGCTGTTCATTTTTGCCTCTCTTAGGATCACAATACACATGCATGTGACCAGTATCAACCAACTCAGGAGTCCCATTGGAAAAAAGGAGTAGATTTTAACCTAGGAAATACCACAGGAGGACTCTTGCATTTGGCTTTGAATGAAAGACTCCCCAGAGCTTTCACTTAGTCCATAGACTGCACTGAGTCTTTTTTCCGCTTCATGGTCACCTAAGCAAGCAATCTCAGGCCCTTTCTGTTCWGCCCTTGCTGTCCATGGCTGTCTATCTCAAGCAGCAAGATTTAAACAATTTTCTAATATTCCCTACTCTGTCCTCATGCACACGTCATGTTAAGGGTGATTAAACCCACCGAGCCCCAACAGAAATGCCCACCCAGAAGGATACTGGGGGTATCAGAACATGGATGTGAGCAGAGTGAAAATAGAGAAAGCAGCTCTGGGACATATTTCTGTCTTTCAAATCATAAATCTGTTCTGAGATCACAACACCTGAGTTTTAGATGCCTTTATAATGTTATGTCTAAAGTTCAGCAATTGCAAATTGGGGCTGTCCCAGCTGAGTGAAGGCTGATAAYTCTGATCTCATAAGTCATGTAAAAGGCATCTAAAGTCCATTTGCCCACAGTCCCAAATTGACTTTAATTTTTTGTTTGTCTTACAACAACGCATCTTCCCTATAAGCAGATGTTTAGGCTATGCTCACTTGGCTATAGACTGTTATTTCATGGTGGAAAGCAGATGCTCTACCTATCTTCTAATTAAGATTTTCCTGGAGGAAAAAAGAAAGGAATGCACAGGTAATTTGACATAAGGAATTCGCATTAATGTAACAATGCGGGGGATAAGGCAGCTTCTTATTATCTTTGSTCCATTTCTCCTAAATTATGAGACAGTTTACTTCATCCCCTCAATGCAACATCTCCATCTTGTGCTGRTGAGTTGATCAGACTCATTGACCAACAGGTCTGTGTAATCCATATCACATCTGAAAGCTCACATTGGTAAAACAGTGTTTTTTATACAATAAACATAAGCTGGACAAGTGATGGTGTTGCCAGATGTAGAATTGTTCCTAGTTCTCTATTCCCACAGCTGCAGTAGGGTCTAATAGTGACTTGGTGAAGCAGGATGAGAAAGTCATCCCATACAARTGTTCAGAGACTGGATATGACTGCAGTATATGTTGATATGGATAAGGAACAGCTGATGAGACTTCAGGAAACTGTGGATTTAAAGGACTATGGAAGTGGTGAACAAAGAGGAAATCTTAGGTATTATTCTATATCCTGGTTGCGAGCTTCTGTTTGCTTTACAAATACCCTTCATCTACAAAGARGAAAGAGAAACACAGTACCTGTTACAGGAAATGAAACAGGGAGCATTGGATCCATCAGCAAAACATCCTGGGGAAAGGTAAAGCAAATATTTTACCATAGATCTCAGCTCTGTAAACTATTAGTAAAATGGGATTACAGGAGCAAGAGCACTTCTAAATAATGGTGAAGCGACTGCAGCATTGTTCAGGGTAGTAGCTTGATTGTACACTATGCCAGCAGCACTGTGTGTTGGATTTTGAAGTTCAGACTACCTAAGGCAGATTCAAACCCTCCAGGAAAGGCATAATCCAAACCTACTGTTTGGAATATCTGTACTATCTCTGGCCACCCAGGATATCACATTTCCCCTCTGTTGTATGGCCTGGCAGTGCTGGTTTTGGGAAAAGATGCTGAGCTTTACCCTAGCTGGGTCTGCAAGGCACAAGCTTCTGCATCTTCYGCAAAAGAAAATTATTTGGGCTAAAGCCCCAAAGGGCAGAGGTTCTTGAGCTAGAACGCGTGCTTAGAGCATAACAGACCCTTGTAGCATGGGTTACAGCAATGGATATGACAGGAGGAAAAGTTGTGCTTTTAATACTTGAGCCTAACAGAGCACTCAAACCTGTCCTTGGATGAAGGATACATGAATAATTCCAGAAGGGGCCAAAAGCCCAGCACATTCCTCTTCCTAGCTTAGTTCCCTGTTGTTGTCTTCAAAACTCTGGTTGCTACATCTCTCTTTCTGAATCACAATCTCTTTAGTGTAYGATGGCCCCTGAAATGTTAGCAGCCTTTATCCTGCCTTGCTCATGGCTTGAGGGAGATGGCATGCCCTAAAGAAGCTGGAGGTGGAAATCTGARCAAGGACAACACTGGAGCCCAAGCCATGCCTCTTGGGAGACTGCTCAGGACTCCTCTGGAGAAGACTTGTGAGGCCAGCAACCATAAGACAAAGAGTCCTAACACTTTTTTGAAAGAAGAGTTTAGCTTAARCCATACAACTTCATTTATGGAGCCTGAAATACTGCTGATCCCAGGGAAACAGTAAGTTTTGAAGCCCTGAGAGATACTATGTTATRGTCATGGTTAGACCATGTTATAGCCTATGCTATGGGCTATATTGTAATTTTACAAGCAAGTTAGAGGCTAACACTTAGGTGCTAGGACATCAGATACAGATGTAGCCCTTGATACCATTTCCCATAAAGAAACTTTAAATAGGGCTGGTTGCCATATCTTAGCTTCTCACTGTTCTTTGAGGGGCATCTTTTTCCACACAAGCCATCACTTATGGCAGCCTGTTCCTGCCTCTCCCTTCCTCTGCTCTCCCTTGCTGAGGCACTGGAGCAGCAGGGAAGGAGTGGAGATTGGTCATGGAAAAAGGCTGGAGGAAAGAATTAGAAGAAACACATAGAAACACCCAGCAAAGTGTCCAGCTCCCTCCCCACCCCATACACACCTTAAACTATTTGTTTGGCTTGATTGAAATTGCATGGGTGAGTGTGAGCTCTTTCCATCGCTGAAAGGGTATACACATCTCCTCCTGGTCCTGCTCCTGTTTTGGCCTGCAGGCTCTTTCATGGCTGCAGATTCAGACACCTTCAGWGATTATTGCCTTTGCTCAAACACAGGTAGCATGGAAAGGAACAGCAGGGAGAGGAGAACTTTAACTAGACCTACATTATTAGTGCAAAATTGGGGCTTAGGAGTCCTAAATTGGGTATGGAAGTACTCACCCAGAAACTGCAGGTATCTGTCTCTAATATCCCTTGGTGGTTTTCCTGCTGGAGACAAATTAACAAATCTTTCAAAAATACTCCTGACAGATAGTCCAAATCACCCACTTCTTACAGATCTGCTCTTTTCAGTTCACAACAGGAGTGTGAGAAAACTGCTTTCAGCAAGTTCACAACTGGCGTCAGTTAATCACATTTATTAGGGCAGAGAATGGGCTCCTAAGCTGATCGTTCTGCTGGAGAGTAGTAGGGATTCATATTTACTGCATGTGAATTCATTTCTTTGTCAGGAAGACAATGCTTTTATCTTTGAATTGGATCATGCTGCTATGCAGGAGAATGTATCATATTCAGGTGGAAAGTATCTGGATCTATACCATTTCACTGCAAGCTTTAAATTTGCTTTTGTTCATTGCTGCTCTCAATTGGAACAAAAGAGACTGCTTTTCTTAACATTACCACAAATCAAAAATATATATAAATATAAAAATATATATACATATATAGGTATCTTTTGGTTTGCATAAAACATTTTTGTTCAATTCCAGCTATACTAGGGTATAACTAAATATATAATAGCATTTTGAAATGAGTCAAAATATCAAAATGTTTCTTGTCTAATGAAAATGTTCCATTTCACCTGCATTAAAGTTTAAGTATTTAGGCACTTTTTTTAGGACAAGATGCGAGATCATAATCAACTCACTTTCACACCAAAGAATATTCCACCAATAGCTTTTGGTTGTTTCTAATTTTAAAATCTGATACTCATTGGAACTACCGAGCTTTAAGGCACTTGCTAAACGTAACATTCAGGAAAGTGCTTTCCCTGCCTCCTGCTGTGACAACTGCATCCTGGCTTTTAACCCCTATTCTAAGTCAGATCTGAGCATCTTCACTTCTGAAGTCACACTGTCTTCAGAGCCCTGAAGATCTGAAGGGACACATCCTGCATGACAGGTCTAGGGCCACGAGGATGCTGTCTTGGGCAGATGGGCCATGGAACTCCACACAGGGACACTTGTTGGGGCAGTGGTGACCAGACTACCCCCAAAGACATGCTGACAGGCTGTGTATGGACTGTGCAGGCCAGTGCTCCAGCTAAAACAGTGCTGTCATAAGCCTACCAGAAACACTTCAAGACCTGGACAAGGTGGTGGACACAGTGGCCTTGAGCTAGCTCCAGGGATGCTGCAGCTGCACAGGGTTGATGTGACTCTTTGGACTAATTCCATAATGAGCTGGAAAAAGTATAGCAGTGAGGGAATGAAAGAGACCACTTGGAAGACGGTTATCAAATGCTTTTTAATCACTGTTTGAGTATACACTTTTTTCCCCTGCACATCTCTGTCTGATATTTACTGAAGAATTACCATGTGAAAGTCAAAGCAGTGGTATTAAATCCTCAGAACGCAACTACACAGGCTTGCCAAGGAAACGAGCACCATGTAAAAATACAGTTTGTTCTCCRCTGGTTCTAGTTCTGTCGTCACATTAGGTTGCACTGTTACAGCTTCAATGTGACAGGCAGCATTCAGCCAAAAAGCCAGGAAGTRGGCCAAAACATCCCATCCACTCCTGCATGTATTTTGTGTGTTAATCCCATTTCTCCTAAATGACAGGAAGACAAATGCTCTCATTTCATAAAAATTGTCTTCTCAGCCCATAAAACACTGATAAAACAAGCCTTAGAGTATAGCAATTCTGTAAGGCAGATAAAAATGAATGAGCAGTGGCTTCTGCTCTCTGAGTTTTTATTCCAACTTTCCTTCTATAATATCCAAAGGAAATTATCAGAAGAAAACAAGCTCTTTGAGACACATCAGAGGCAGAAATCCTTGAACATTGTCTMTGTGAATGCTTCTTCAGCTCTGATATGGGGGTAAGACACTGTCCCYGTGACAAATACTGTCTCTGCTGATGTATCAAGGCCTGAAGCATTTCAAGGTAAAGCTGCTTTCTTGTGCAACTTGAGTAGAAGCGATACTCCAGCCACCCAAATAGTCAATTTGTCTAGGTTAGCAGAAAGTGTGAAAGATATGCCTGCAACATTATTTTCTTTAGATATGCTGCTTCAAAAGCAATGTGTTTACAGTCTGTCACTTAGGCCTGCTATAAACACAAGACAGAACTACAAGAAAGATGGGATTTTGCTCTAGCATGGCAGAAGGACTACGCTTTTTGTAACAAAACCAGAAGAAGCGTACACAAAACAAGAAGGCACAGACTCAGAGTGTGCTTGAATCTGCCCCCTGCCACCCACAATGGTTTGAGACATATCAGAGACCCAAGGCAGAGCTCATCAATATTTTTCCTTTCAAACAGTATCTTGTAGAGTGGCTTTCTACTGAAGGGCATTTACCTTCTCAAGCCTTTCTAAGTGCTATTGACAGTAAATGACATTTCACAAGGATTATTGAAAATGTCCTTATACCTTTATTAATTTAGGAAACCTCTTTGAATTGTGGCCTTGTTTGCAGCTACTTGGCATGAACAAGAACAAAAATGAAGTGTTCTTAACTAGATTTGATAATGAATCTGAGCAGAATTCAACTCTGCATTACTTTGTTTTTCTCCCCTTCCTGCCCTCCATTTAACTTCTTTCAGAAATCTAATGAATTGTATTTGATACAAAAATACTCTCCAACATTTAAAAAATAATTATAAGAGTTTAATGAAATTATGTAGTTAATGGCATTTTTTTTTAAAGACTCTACGGAATAATCATACCCAAATACACTAAGAGACAGTGGCAATGGAATATTGTTCTCAGGTAGACCACAGAAGGCAACCTACTTGGATTAAATAGGGACAAATAAGAGGACCATTGACAAATTCTTTTTAAGTGAAGGAAAACTGATCACAGTCTGCAGCTAGTAATTATATAGTAGGAAGATTTTTAAATTGTGAAGGGACAGATAGAACAAAAGAGATGGCTCTAATTATTCCCCGCAATTTATCCAATGAGAGCGTGATAAGCTAAGGTGAGTGTAGGTTTGCAGGGCTGTCAGCCCTCAAATCAAGGATGGTGGCTGGTGGAGAACACAGTGGACATTAGTGTGTGCTCTTAGTTTCAGGATCCCTTATGTCACAGATATTTGCAATGACTTGAGTGTATGGTCCCACCTTTGCTGTCTGCTCTGCTATTTTAAAAACAAACTGTGAGAGAGCTCAYTGGATTTACTCTTCCAGATCAGAATGATATTTTTCTTCCTGTTTGTTTTGTGGGGGATTAGGAGTCGTGTGTTTTAGGGATGAGGTGGGGATTAGGGATAAATTGGAGTTCCCATTAATTTTAACAGACCTCTGGTATGGAGAGTAAACAGGGTTTTGTGGTCAAAGCACAGTCAATAAAAATATGGAGATTTGTGTTCCATTTACAGCTTTATGCCAGCATGCATAARTGTATTACATGCTCTGGGTTTTGCTTTTCCTCTCAGCCTAATTGGGRGGAGATATGTCATTTAGACAAGTTTTGAGCACTGATTTATTAGACCAGCTAATTTGATGGGGGGGGGGGCTCTCTCCACCTTGATTGCACATTTCTTAGATTATAAGATTAAAACATTTCGCCTGATATTTTACATAGCATACATAAAAATAATAAAAGGCTATACTTTATCTTTCAGCAACTCCATATAATACGATAGACTTAGATCCACAAGCCTGAGACAAAGGCTTCCAGTGACAGTAAAACTTCACACAGCCTCAACTAAAAGCTCCTATAGTTAATTAAAATGACTGTTTAAAAAAAAAAGTCAGACTTATTTATAAGTCTGAGTTTGACTGGATTTCATTTTCAGTCCTTAAATCTTAATATGCCTTTGTCTRCTAGATAAAAAGATGTCTGCTATCAGCTGGATGCCCAACTTGATGCATCTGATTTTGAATGGAGTTTGCTGATATAAAATCAGACTGGCAGTGTGTATGGTCCACTAGATATTGCATCCTAAATTAGTCAATGCTATTTGATGAAAATACTGTGGGCTTTTYAGATAGACTGTGGTGTAGAAAAGCAAAAGTTTCTTTGGGTTATGTTTTTAAATTGCAGTACATGAATTATTCAAGGCTAACAAAATTGCTTGTTGAATGAAGCACTGTAGGAACAAGCAGATTGGGTTGTGCAACCCTGTTTGAGGACAACTGCCAGCCTGAATGGCAGATTGAGGAGTCCAGATTGATGAACACCCTCTGACCCTACAGAGGCATTGAAGATAAACCCCCCTCGAGGTTTGCTTGGGGACAACAGGGTATCTAATGCTGTCAGCTGCAGAACCCCAAAGCTTAAGAGCAAGGAAGCAATCAGTTAATTCCCTAATAAGACTCACACATCTTGCATCATAAGCAAAGCTCAAAAATGCATATTTCATCAGATAGCATCACCAACATTTTCATACCATTTGAAGGTGAAAGAATAATGTACTTTGATTTGAATAGCTAAATACTATAATTTAAGGAATAAATTTTGCATTTGTAAAAAAAGTAAGTGTGAAGTACAAAGAAAATGGCTTTGTAATGGTACAATTGTTGCAARATTTACTTTCCATTCAAGATTCTTTTTCAAGTAAACCTAGCATGCAAGTTAATGAGAGCAGCAACAAGCTCAGGAAACTGATGGCAATACCTTTTCCAGGAAACTAGAGAAATTCTGAGAATTTTCCCTGTACTTGTCATTTGCCCTTGATCCCTTACACACCTTGATCAAAAGTAGCTGCTAATCTGAGACATAGTTATCAAAACACTCTCTATACTCCTTCAGAGAAAAGAGGTGCAAGAGGGTCCCCTATACAAAGAAAATGAGCTTAGAAAGCWTCACAAATAATTCAAAATAAGACCACAGACTAACTCATAATCAGAGATAAAAGGTCTAAGTTTGCCCTGTTTAACATTAGCACTTACCAGGCACACTGAAATTAGAGCCCAGTTGTCATAGTGTTCCTCTAGCATACAGGAATAGGGCAATTTAACCCACTTAAGGTGTGATTCATCCTCTGGCACTTATACCTCTCCACTGATTATAGAGGGAACCCAGAGCAGCAAGATCCCAATTAGCCTCAGTTATTTGCCAAAAATTAGATGAGATGAACCTGTGCCATGATGTCTATCACATGAGCGAGGCGAGCTTAAATATGCCGGGATGTTAATAAATTATTGCATGCAGGTAGCATTTGGAAAAATTCAGGATAAGACACTATTTCTATACAGAGACAAAAATAAACCAGTCTGCCCACAAACTATGTCTTACCAAATGTTTGGCATTGGTTAAACTCTAGGAGAATCAATCTCTTTTGAGGCTATTTCTGAAACATTCTGACAATTATCTAATCAAATCACTTTTGGGATACAGCTGGGGTGGGTGAGGTGGCAATTGCTTAATCAAATCACTTTTGTAGTACAGCTGGGGAGGTGCTACTGGGGTCAAGATAGGGAGCTGTTTACAGCTTTAGACTGAGACATGCAGCACTTTTTAAACAGAAGGATCTTCATAGACTCCAGTTCAGGAAAATGCTTAAATTTGTGTCTTTCAGTCCCGCCCTTTCTTGAATGTGTTTAAATTTATCTCTTGGAGGCCTGCCTTTCTCAAAAGGGTTTTGGATGTGACACAGTGAGGTGTGATTAGGAAGTGTATAAAAATACAGATCAGTAGTATATAACATAGCATGAGGAGGACAATCCAGATTCCAAATATATCTTCATATAATCACGGTTGAGTGAAAAACGTAATTTCTGCATGAAAAATACATTGTATAAGGATGACAAATGCAAATCTTGTTTCTATGAAAATTGTGCTAGTCTTTTTCATGGCCAGCAACACTTCATTCATCTCCTGYGCATCCCATCCAAATTTTAAGGTCATCTTCAGCAGGTCTGCTTCCTTGAAGCATATCACAACACTGCTTCAATAAAATCACGTAAGCTTTGAAAACCAGCAGAAAGAAACCTTGAGAGATCGCCTAGAGCATTTTCTGACTCAAACATATTTCTGAACTCAGGAAAAGGAATGTTTTCTTTCTGCTCATTTTCTGCACTTCTAGTAAGCCTTTCAGATTTCCCTGAAGATGTCCCCGTTAAGGTCCAATTTTAGTAGAAAATCAGACATCATTTGCCCTTACAGGCAGATATATATTTCCTGTCCTCATGTTTATTCTTCAGTGAGCTCTGAAGAAAACCAGTCACATCGAAAAAGGAAAATTGTTTTTGGGAAATAGCTGTGATATTTATCTCAGTTTATTGGTCTGGAAATATCTTTACTTGGCATACAAGCATGAAGGAGTGTGGAAAAGGAGCACTTGATGTCAGCCAGTTCTTAATTCCACTGAAGTGGGTGTTTTACTTAATAGAGAGAAAAAGAAGGATTTTCCCCCACCCCCCTCAACAAATGCTTTGAGAATCTGATTTTGTCCTTCATTTGAGCTGTGGAATCCAGTGAACCGAACATCTAAAACAGATTTCCATCAGCTTAATTAATTGTACCAGCCCTCAGATAACTGTGCTCCATTGCTATGCACAGGAAATAATATGCTATATCTTTTCAGGTGGAGATTTCAAAGGACCACTTTATAGTGCTGCCAAAGGAAGGGACAAAAATGGCCTTGATAAAGCAATAGAGCTGGTGTGATGGAAATGAAGGTCTAGACTATTTTCTTTCATGCCACCCCTGGAAATCTCAGATAAGTTCTCAGGTCCCTCTAGGAGTTTATCTTAAATCTGCTTCTACCCCAAAGCTTGCATTTCTCCATGACTTGGGAGCCATTCAGACAAAGATCCTACAGCCTTCCACAAGACAATGAATGATTAGTAGAATATATATATTAAATAGGTCATTTATGTAATTCCAGTGACTCAGAGGACTCAGAAAACTACCACAGTTACATGTGAACCCTACAGATGAGCAGTGAAACAAAGCCAGCTGCTGCTGCAAAAATTGTCAGAGCAGTGCATACATGATAAAGATTACTTAGATTGTGATTACTACTATTGTGTAAGTCTTGCAAAATTCATAAACGAGAGTCAGAWGGGAACAATTTAATCATCCTGCTTGACCTCCTGTATAGCATTACGCAGACAAACTCATCTGGTCATCCTTGGACTGTTTTTGGCTGTTTTCTGCCTTCCAGAAAGGCATCCACTCTTGAGATGTGGAATTCGCTACTCTTCTCAGTTGTCATCTTTGAAGTTTCTGATGTGCATTTACCTAGTTTTRCCTTCCAGCAGATGGACAAAATCACACAAAGCATGTTTGTAGTCCAAGGAAGTTACCCTTTACTACAAGGGACAGAAATGTTATATGAATTCATAAGGTGAGAGTGAGAATTTGTGTAGAAAAGATGAATGTGACTACAACATGGAGTAGGTAGGTATAAAAGTGAGAAAAGACATAAGTGAAGATAATCCTATTTCTTACGTATTTAAGCATCCGATTGCTGTGGGGGGAGGAGGGGAGTTTAATGTTAAGTTTGTATTCCATACAGTGGCAAGGGGAGGTAAAAATTGAACTACTGGACRAACTCTGCAAGCATATTTCATTTTACCTAGCTCCATGATTTGTGAGAAATCTATTTATTTGGGGTTTTTTTGTTTTTTGTTTTCTTTTTTTTTCAGAATGTACTTTTCAGCATGCCTAAATAGTTATTTTGAAATAGTTAGCTTTTTGCAACCAAGGACACCTGTCTTTACTGAAAATTATGAYAATCATATGGGAGTGTTCAGGCATAGCCTGTTAGGACATATTTCTGGATTAAATGAGGCTAATKTTTTTTACAATGGGGCTTTTTTTTAATACTGTGAAAAACAAAGCAAAATGATTCACTAGCRTAAAAAAATAAAGATGAAGCATACGGAATTCTATATCCAGAAGTGGAAATAGTGGACTCAATGAAAAATGAGTAACATACAGGGAAGTGTCAATGCAGTACTAGAATAAATATTATGTGACCTTGGAAAACGACATGACAATGGGAGCTGGACTAATTCTATCTTACTAATTTGAAGAATCTCTTTCAAKAAAATCCTAGATTCTACAAATTCTTCTTGACTTTTTGTTACTTTTTCAATAAAAATGCATATATTCTTAATTAATTTATTGTTATCCMCAACCTCAAATATTTGAACACCAARATGCAGGTCCTGAACAATAAAACTAGCTTAAAAATGATATAAAATAAAACCTCTTAAGTTGCCATCTCTTTTCCAACCTTTAGGAAGCAACAGAGTTTTCAGGAAACAGTCAAGTTTTTCTATGCAAAAACTGGAGCTGAAAAACTTTTCTTTCTGATTTTTCCCCCTTTCCCCAAGACTCTATTCAGTAGCCTGAAGTTGCTAGGGCTTTAAAATGGAACATCAAATATTTCCGTGAGAATTGGCAAAGCTGCCACAGGCATGATAGTTATAATAAACAACACTCAAGGAATTACACTCTGCATTGACTCACATCCTGTTTCACTCATGTGAAGCATTAAGCTTGTACAAAGGATTAGCTGATGACGAATTTGATCATTTACGGATTACAAATGAGAAAGATGCAAAAAATATCAACATCCAAASAATGTAATCATGTATTACAACTGATTTTCAATTCACTGTAGAGGATTTGAGTTATTTTAAATTGTATAAAACTCAAACTATATCTAAAGAACACACAAATTTTGGATTTCTGATGAGGGAAGGAGTGGAAAACTACTTCTCCTACAGAAAAATGTGCCTGTGTGAGATGCTGGATTGGTATGGATCCCAYGACTGGTATGTATATGCCCATGGACACAGGAGTAGATGTATTTACTATCAGGGGATACACACGGTCCTAAAACCTCCCATATACACATGATCTTGGGACCATAAAGCATGAACGAGTTGTTACTTGTCTTCCATTCTCTTATAAAATGAAGCTCATAATAGCAAAGGATTGAAAAGTAGGGATAAGGAATGAAATGTGGGATTCAAACTCCTATATCACCTGTAAGGAGAGTAACTGTTGCAGTGTAAGCAACCACCCCCCTCTCTTAGCTTTGTGTTATTGTGGGATGTCAGAGCGACTGGCCAGAAATTGTCGAGTCCTCATTTACATTTTCAAGAAACTCTATGTATTCCCAGTCACTTTCATATTATTATCAGATTAAGATGTCTAAATACAAGGATGATGGTCTATTGGATAAAAAAAAAAAATGAAGCAATTTACCTGATCAAACTAAACTGAGATCGCAATACTTGCACTCCTAATCTGATCTGGCTTCTCAGAAAACAATGTTTAACAAATCAGAGTGTTACCGAAAATGGACAGGCCACAAAGGCTTGTTCTTGACACAGGCCAGTGATGCTGTTTGCATTTCAGTGCAGGACAGATTGGCGTTCAGTAAGAATAAAAGGTGGAGATGTATTGGGAGATCAACTTTATAAAGATTTTGGAAAGAAGCGCTGGACCTTTTGGTTTGCCTTATGCATGCGTGGTGAGGAGGGGAGAATAGAAAGGGTTCACTTGTGTCCTGCAGACAAAGGAGAGCTCTGAAAACATCCAGGGAAGAAATCTTTCTTGTATTTGGGATAAAAACATACAGTTTCATCCAGAAGAGAGAAAGACTATCAACTAATTTGGCTAAAACTCTTCAAATACTTTCAGGGTACAGCTGGGACACAAGGGTTTGYATGTCACTGTCTTTCCTAGCTGATACGATGGGAATGATGAAAACATTGTTTATGGTAAAAGAATCCAAGCTGTCATTCTATGAGATGTTCAAAAGACAACTGAGATAGAAAAGAAGATTTTCCCTTTCGGATAAGAATATTTTGTTCCATTTAGATGCACTTTCAATCAGTGTTATTCATGCAGGCACCCTCCTAATGTGCAGATTAGCGGCAGGATGTTTTGTTCAGGTTTTTCGGCGACTCTACGCAAGCAGTAGAGCATATGATTGACTGGCTGGACGTTTGTAATCACAAACTGTATCAGCCAATTAGCATGATAAATGGTCTTGTTCTTTTGAATAAAAAACAGAGGAGCATCATCTGCTTTGGCAGGTTTGTGATTTAGTCCCAATCTCCAAGAATATTTATATCCAAAGCAATTCTGCAAACTGAATCCTACCTGCAACTAGTTTGGGGGTTCCTGGAATTGTGTGTGTGTGTGTGTGTGTGTGTGTACAACCCAAACATATCTACCTGTCTGTATACCTACTTGTAGATATGTTTTGGCAAACAAATTGTTCAGGTAAATGTTTCAGGTCAGGTGTCTTGTTCAGAGGCAACATGAAGCAATATAGAGTCCAGGTTGTCCCCCTGGGATCTAGAGGGCACAAAGGTTTCTCTGGAGACACTAAACTCCTGTGAACACATAACTCATCTGTAGGATGGTTTGACTCGTTGATTCTCCCTGATGTCCTGGCCTTTCAAGCTGAAAATGGCAGAGATGTAAATATTTGTTTAATCTGTGAAAGAAAATGTGTTTGTGTAATTTCTGGACAGGTTCTGTGATGCCAGGAGCTCTGAATATGGGAGGCTTCTTGCAACAGTACTCAAAAGACCTTGATAATCTGCTCAGCATTGACTTCACTACTCAGTTTTATTCAGTGGGACTTCAATTGCTTGCGTGGTATTAAAGAGGAAGGAAGACRCTAATTCCTCACAGTTTCGTGGAATTCATAGGGTGCAGGTTAGAAATGTGACCACTTAAAAAAATATCCAGAAAGTGTTACTTTGATGGATATGACCTCATTCTATGTCTTGATAGCAGTGCCATGTTTGCTGGCTGCTTTAAGCTATTTATAAACTGCAGTGATCTAGTTCCTTTGACAACCAATTAATGTTTGTGAGTTACAAAAAAATTATTGTGGAAAATGTAAATATTCATAGAATTTAGGGCCACAAGGAATTTTCCTTATTTTTTCTGTTGCTAATCATCTAAAATTCCTTCTGCCCATGAACAAATTAAGACTTTCAGTAACATGAATGGGGTTTGCTTGATATTCTGTTAACATCAAACTGCAGCTTTTGAAGGGCTATGTTAAAAGTCAGTAACAGCATAAAAAGTTCTCAATCAGAGAAAGAAAGACTTTCAAGATATTAAGATAGTTGAAAGCGGCTATAAGGATAACACTGAAAAATAACTCTAGTTTTAAAATTTGGTCGAATATCTCCAAGTCGGTTTCCAAAGATTATGATTCCTCTGAATATTGTCACACTACTGAATATATGGAAGTAAGTGGCTGGTGGTAGCCTGTTGCAGGTTATCAGAAGAGAGGTAGGTGTCACTGTGACCTTCACAACATGCTGAATACTTTAGAAAGWCCTTCCTGGAAAAACAGACTGCTGAAGTGGGGAATGTAAACTCAGGAAGGGAAGAAGAAAGAGGAGTCAGCAAATGATTTTCTTCTGATGAACCATAAATCCTCTTATTCCCCAAAGTAAAAGCCTTGAATTTGTGGAAGTGGAAATGAAATTTCTGTGAATAAAATGAAATTTCCAGAGAGGGTCTTGCAGCTAGATCTTTGCTCATGGTCTAAGAGAAGCACGAAGCTGAGACCTTTGACTTCCCACTTTTGCTCTTAGCACCCTTAAAAAAACTGCATTTCCAAATAAATTTAGATGTTTATTATGGCTTCTTTCACTGTGTCCCTAATTCTTTTTAAGATGCTGGAGTTACCTGTGTCATCTACTCTGAGGATTTCTARTGGGTTCACTGGAAAGATGCTCACCCCAGTCCACTGTCTTCTGTTCTCACCTCTCATATTAGCAGCTGCCAGGAGGCTGGTGAATATCAAAACCAAGGGGAGCAAGCTCACGTCATCCACACCAGCCTCCAGACAGGGTTGGCAGATCTCTTCAGAGAAGTGGACCTGGATACTGTCTCCAAATGGATATTCCCAAATTATGCATGGCTGGAAAATAGCAAGATATAGACAGGAAGAGGTGGTTCGTATCTGCCCACTTTCTTACACATTTTTAAAATAGTTATTAATGACCCCTGTCAGAAACTAGAAACCGGKTTCAGCTGAATTCTTCTGGCATATTTTCTGGGCAAAAGGAAAAGGAGTAAACAATTTTCATTTCCTTCAATTTAAGCAGGATAGAGAAATTCCTAGGGTCCAGCAGCTCAGGTTTTGACTCATTTTCTTTCTCCAGTTCTTTGATGTGGAACTAGAGAATGCTGTTAATTAAAACAGGTCCCCAAAGGCAAGCACTGTTGTTGTTGTGTTAAAAGGCAGAGAGAAAAAAAATGAAAAAGGAACCTGACTAACTCTCATTGTAATGGGCCAAAATAACACAATTTAAAATTAATTTCCACTAGTGCTTTGAAATTTGATTACTTGACCCCAGAAAATGAAATTGTTGGGCCAAATCTTCAGGTGGTGTCGGTCAGTGTGGCTCACACTGAGGTCAGTAACTGCTCTGGGAACTCACACGGGCTCTGCATGCTGCCCCTTGCAGTGCTGGAACAGGACATTAGAGAAAGGACCATGAAAATCCAGCCTAACAAACTAGAGATTGACAGGCATCCCGCAAACAGGCATAAGGACTTGTTTTTCATTCTTATTGCCCAAAGTCACCCCCGATTGATTCAATATGCCTTTTCCATTTCCCCTCTGCAGCTGCCTCAGCTATTGTTTTATAAACGTGGTTCCCATTCTGGCCTGTGTTCACTAGTTCTTTCTCACGTTGTACATTTGTGTTGTATGGGACAAAATAACAAGTTTATGTAAAGTACACATTTGTATATAATGGAAAAGAAATTATTTCAAAGGAGAAGTGATAAAAACAGGGACAAGGTCATTGCAGAAGAAATTGATATGAGGTCTTTGCTAAAGCAATTTTCTCATCAAATATTACATTACAGTAACGTCTTGAGGCTTCTCTGGATTTTGGAGTGGCAAACAGTTTCTGCCCAGACTCTTTCCTCTCTAAGTGCCTGTGACTGTAGTTTCCATTTCACTATTGGGAAGCTGTCACAGGCAGGGATAGATGAAGATATCTAGAAGGGTTTTAGAATATTAGTTTGCCTAGATGAAAATTATATCGGGACCAATCACAATCTTTTGTGCTGCTCCTTCAGAAGGATTTTCTCTGCCTCCAATAATGCACAAYCCAATTTAAGGAATACTTTGTTTTTTTACATGATAACAATCTGGGCACCCAAATTAAATCCTTTGCACAGGCAATGCACAGAGTCTAAGTCAAAGCAGGGAACACAGGTCTTTTGTGCATCAGTCTAGTGTCTTAAGCCCAAGCAACAACATCTTCCCTGTTCTACTTTTCCATTGAGACTGGAAATAGCCTGCTTGGATTTCCCTGAGTTTGCAGCACAGGGACAGGTGGAGTTGGCTGCTTCTTGGTGTTAGCTTGCTCTGCAATGAGAAAAAATCCTCTAAATGTGCTGCAGTCTGTAGATCTCATAGGACAAGATAGTCATCAGCTTTGATGGAACTGAAATGGATGCATGTAGAAACACAAAAGTCTTTTGTTGTGTGATTTTAGAGAGACAGTTTCCTTCATTAAATATAAAGGACATTTTCTTGCAATTAAAACCTCACTTACCTTTYTGGTTTGTTTGTTTTTCAATCTTACCTGAGGTTACACTCCTTACCCACACTGTGCATCAGTTCTTGCACTGAGCATGCCATATGTCTTCACTCTCCTTTAGACATCTTCGGCTTATGCTTACAGCACAGATCTGCTAGACTCCCTTTTTGGAGTTAAAAGGATGAACAGAATTTTCTCTATAGCTCCAGTCCAGGCTACCAAAGCAGTCTCAAGGAAAACACAGAACTTGACATCATATAGTTAAGGTAGGAATAGCTTAATACTTAGGGCTTGAAGTAAGACTTGTACAGGTACACTTAACTTGGGCCTTTCATCAGTTAGGGGTCTTTACTTTGTAACTCGTCCTTCATTTTCTGCATCATATTTTAACTAGTGGAAGGTATTTCTGTCATATTTATCTTGGGAGAAGGTAGGCAGGATTAGAGACTGAAAGGTAGTGTATAGACAAATGGAAGAAAAAAGGTTGAATAAATGCCCAAGCACGAAGCATTTCATAGTGCCTCTTTTGCTATCTAAGAGCAATTTGTTAAAAGATTGTAACTTGCAGGGGTTTTTTTAACCTTAATTTGGTTATTCTTTTGAACTGCATTGTATTTGCAAAGCATGACATTTTTAAAAGTGAATATTCAGACTGTAACTTCTGCAAAGGTGTGTATGAAAGAGCTCCCACTGCCAATCAGTCCTTCCCAAGCTGCACAACAATATCTTCAACCAGCYAACTTCCTCTCTCTTTCAAAAGAACAGACAACAATTATGTGTTCTTTCCYAGCTCTTTTTTTCAGACAAATTACTTATATTTTCAAGGAATGCCGTTATGTTCATCTGATTTTATATTGTGATATATTCCAATAGCTATCATAGGAAGAGTTGACTGACCAACCTCCAGCAGCARTGATATCATTCTGGTTTGGTTCAGTTGATTCTGAGATGGTCTTAGCTACCTTCTCCTCCTTTCTGCATAATACTCTTTTCTTTAACAGGAGAAAGCTACCACACATGGGAAAAGTTTCCTCTCTGCCATTAGGCAGCTCAAGGCAACTCTTGATGCTGGGGAACTGTCAGACTTCTGAACAACCTGAACATTTTTAGGATCTTCTTTAGCAGAATCTAAATTCAACCAGATGAGTTCAGTATTGCTGTTTTATTTTTATTTTCAGGTTTGGTTTTAGSACACTGGTGCTCAAGCATTGTTATTTTCAATGCTCTAGCCATATTTTTAATGTGGTTTCTGATCAGCCATTATAACTATTTTACAGTAGTATGCCTGGCCTTAAGACTTTCCTGCTTTTTCTAAAAACAAGCAAACTGAATAATAATGTGGGATTTTCTGGCTTGTCTGCAAACACTTTCTTGCTATMCTTTTCTTTAAAAAAGGAACAGAGTTTCCATCTGAGATGCCAGGACTGCTGTCTTATTTTTGTTCTCATTTATAATTAGAACTTCAGGAAAAATAAAAGCAACCAGCTTAGTGTTCAGACCAGGGATTCCTCTTTCTGCTTCTGGAGCAGGAGAACATAATGTCTTCATTAGGATTATAATCATTAGTGTATAAAKGCTCACTTGAAAATTCTTAAAGCAAAGTGCTCTTAATGGTACAGAACTATTTCCCTAATCAGAGCACTTTTAAGTTCAAGGGTTTAATTGTAAATACAGCCAGATATGGAAAAAATAACCCAGTGTTTAACTGTGCAAGAGCTGGGCCTGTTTAGCCTGGAGAAGGGAAGATTGAGAGGGGATCTTATCAATGTGTACCAATATCTTAAGGGAGGGGGTCAAGAGGATGGGGGCCAAACTCTTTTCAGTGATGCCATGCGACTGGACAAGAGGCAATGGACAAAAACTGAACCACAGGAAGTTCCACTTGAATGTGACGACAACCTTCTTTCTCCTCRGCCACAACCTTAGCAAGGAGTTGCCCTAGGGTGCCACTAAGCTGTAGCTTCTCCCTGCGCCTTCCAAAGCTGGGAGGAGCTGTTTGGATTGGCAGGAGGAAGATGTACCCTATCTGGACTGCAGTCTCCCCAATGTCCTTGGGATGGCCAGGCCCAGGAGTGATCTGACACCTGAGGCTCTCCTGGACCCTCAATGCCAGGTAGATCTGTCTGCATGCTAGAGAAGTGTGGCCCTCAGTTCCTTCCAGATGGTGCTCAGGGCTTCACCATTGATTGCCTTTATAGGAAAGGATATTAAAAAGTGAAAATACCTTACTGCCAACTATCTTACCACCATTTTAAGGCTTCATCTGCACCAGAAGGTCCTGCCAACATGTTACCTCTTTGCAACAAGCCAGCAAAACACAACATTTGCATCCCYTGAATGAAGCCCCCTTCTTGAATGAGAAAAGTCCTCAGCTGACCCGTAGCTCCTGGAGAAATGCTGGAGCGACTGTGCTGCCGTGATGTAGCCACTCCAATGAACTCTGGGCTCCTCACCACAGATACTATATCATCATCTGATACGGCTCCGCACCGTGAAGATGTACTGTACATGGAGTAACTGCAGCAGCTGTTACACTAGCTGTAAAACTTCTTACTAAATACCTGGGCTATATGGAGAAATAGATCATTTTCACTCTGTCATTAGAGTTGGAGCCATACAACTTATGCATGTCAAAAGCCCTAAAAAGGTTGACTTAGATGCTTAACTTCAGAGCATTTCATATCAAATACATTTATTTGCATCATCATTTATTATTTCTCAATAWCTGCAGTCTTCATGATGTTTCAGCACAGATCTTGTATTTGTATTTGCCTATTTTAGCATCCAGATCRTCTGAATGAAGGCAAGTCTTACTGCTTTTGCATTTTCCAATTCACGGTTATTTTTATAAGACTCCCAAAGGCCTCCAGCTAATGAAGCTAATCAACTGACATTTAATGTTTTATTATTATTCTGTCAACAGATTTTCCAAATGTATTCAGAAGTTATGATGTTTGTTGTTTCATAAAATTCTCTCTCCTGAATAAGGAGAAGGTAAAAGAAAAAAAAAAAGGCAAAATCCCAAGACTTCCTAGTTATGCTTGAAACTGAGAAATGTTGCATGAAAAGTCCTGTCAACACTCAAATGTAAGTACAGAGATCCACACACATTAAAAGTAGGTGTTTCCTTTTCAAAAGAGAGAAAATATAGCTTAACAGAACAGACTCTCCTCTGATACTCCAAAGCTTTTTCTTGTATGAATAGTCTGTTTTCGAGTCGTGAGAGCCCTCTAGGGTTAGTTCATGCACTTAATGTGGCTCTAATTAAACCTAAGAGAACAGTAAGAGAGAGCACACAAACTGTGCCTCTTCAGAGCTGGCTGGCTGAACGCTGGGACTTTTGGTCGTAGTTACAACTACTCAGAAATCTACTTCAGTAAAGGGCACTATTTACATCTCTGTATTGCTAAATCCCCATTCAAAGAAACCTTGTTTTTACCCCAAAGCCAGCTATTCCCTTTCCTAACAAAATGGCACTTATTTCTGATCTGGCTRCTGACATTATGTTTCTAATTTTCTAGTTTCTAATCTTGCTGCTGCCTTTCAGTTGGGCTGGAGTGAAGGTGAGTCTCTCTACCCCAGTCAGAGGTTGGTGGTTGAGCAAATAGCACTGGTATTTAGATACTCATGGGCAGCTGCACGTAGGAACTGAGGACTCGTACCTTATCAGGTTTAAAATGATAATAGCCTCATAAATGTTGTTCATCATGAGTTTTTGATTCTGAAGATGCTACTCAACACAATAATGAAGTTAACTGAGAGACTCCACTCAGGTTCAGCGAACGTTGGGTTGSACTGCAGCTGGTATAGACCACAGCATCTTAAAGGATTCTTCCATGTGCACTATATATCTCCTCAAAACATTCTTTAATATGGAGTTGGATAGCCCATTGAATCACAAACATGCTCAGAATGGGCTCTCTTCCAAACTTCAGAAGTCTCATTTTTCTTTCATGCATAAAACATCRCTGAGGACATGTAGAAGAATGAAAAATCAAAAGCAGTGACATGGAGCACAGCAAACACAAGTCCAGCTTTTTTGAGATTGCTGTTATAAATATATGCATATGTTTACCACATACCATTTCTAACAAAAAGTCTCAAAAAAGTGCCTTCCAGCACCCATTTATATAGAAACAGGTTTATTTTAMCAGCTGCATCCAAACAATGGGTTACAAGTCCTCTTTGTAGGCAGTAATCCCTAAATATACACAAAGCCTATCTCTATGTCTCTCTCAAATCTTACACTTCTTATTAGCATCCGTTATTTTATGGTCTAGTGCCCAATTCCCGTCTAAATTACACTTATCCGTAAGCCAGGTAATGGGAAAAGCCCGTTTAAATAGGCGCTGTTGTTTCTCAGTTTTGTGCCTCACTTCAAAACACACAAAAATCCTGCTGTACTGAGAGTCACAGAAATCAGATTTTACACTTTTAAAAATTAAATGTTAGCCTTCACAGTTATTATCAAAAAAAAGAAAGAAAGAAAGAAAAAGAAACAAAATCACCACAGAAAGACTCAGAAAGCTGAAGGTAGAAGAATTCCCAAAGGAATTCAGGTCATAATCCCATTACAGGTTCTCATCTGATGTTGCTAACAGAATGACTTGTAACACTATAAAAATGCATGTCAGAGCAGCCCTCATGGATATTGTTAATAATAGGTAACTTAATTATTGAGTTTTAGGATTAGTGCTGGCAAGAGTGTAAAATCTGCAAGTTAACCAGAACTGAGCATTAACAGCTACATCAGAACATCTGGAGTCACAACCTGTATATATTTGCCCACTCTCGTTTCCCAAACTCATTTATCCTTTTGTGTGTGTGTGTGTGTGTGTGTGTGTGTTAAAGAGATACTTGGTGACTTTCTGAATGTTTTAACTGGTATACACAGAATGGGAGGAGGCACTGGTGGGGGGGGGAGGGCTAGACCAAAAATGCTCCCTGCTCCTTGTTTCACCTTGAGATTTGCAGCCACATTGTGGAAAATAACTTCTGGACATTTCCACTTCAGAGATGTCCCTTGACATCATCTTGCTGAACCAGAAGAGGGAGACCAAGGATGTGCTAAGCCAGATGCCAGCTCCACATTCACTCCTGGCCACTGCTCCAGCTCCTTTTTGGAAACTCCTGTCTGCTGCTGACTGCAGTTTCTGGGACAATGTGAACTTCAGTTTATACAATTGTATATTTATATGGACTATAGTTCTGGAGAGATACAACTGAACTGACTTTAAAATCATTTGATGGATTCTAGCTCAGCTTTTTYAAAAGCTTGAGATTATCATGGAACACAAAAAATGGGACAGATTGTCAGAAAAATGGTACAATGGCTTTAATGAACATATATTTTTAGGGTTATGAAACTTAATCTTGATATGAGAAACCTATCAGGCCTTAAGATGCAGCTGGATGCATTTACAAACAAGACTGCATCACACAGCTTTCTCTGTTACTAAGAAGTAGACCTCAGTGAGCCACGATATTCCTGTGATTGATATGCTGTTAATGTTTTGGCTCTTCTGTTTTACCATTTTTTCATTGATTTGAATGTGCTTCCATACTCATTTTCATACTTATACTTCTGGTTGTTATATTGCCATCTTTTTATATTCGTAATAATGTTTGTACACTGATGCCTAGAAGCCTCAAAAATGGATCAAAGCCCCTCTCTAGTGGATGATGACATAAAGACAGTCCGTACCTCTTAGATCTTGCAATCTCAGCTGATCTCTGCTACAGCAAGAGTGGACAGTGCTGGCAAAGGTTGGGTGAYTTCTCTATTAAATAACATATTAGAATATTCTCCTCACACCTTAACTGCTGTAGGAGCCTTTGATATTACATGTGGGAATGTCTGAAAGCTCTTGATGTGTTATTTCCTAGTCCATTACACACACAGGATCTCAAAGCAGCACGATGCATGAATGAAGCTCTATCATAGTCTTCACTGTGCCTGAAAAAGACAGTAGTCAATAAAAAAACAAAAGCTCCAAATGAGATGTGTTGTGTTACCTGATCATTACAAAAAGATTATGCCATACCCTCAGAAGAATAATAGGTATAAAAGTATCTAGTTCCCCCCAAAGGGACTCTAAACTCTAGCCAAGACTTGCTAGAATATTTCTAAGAATAAGAAGCAGACGAGGCCATTGTGATTCTCACAATTCTGTGGGCTCACTGAGGACTAGGTTCACAAAAAAAAAAGTCTGTTTAAATGTCAAAACAAGTACCTTACTTTCAGCAGTTTCAACTGTGACATTGAYGGGTGCATTTTCCAGATTTAAGCCTTTGCCCTACTTAATTGCTTTCATTGTAGATGTTTGTTTGGATTTTCTACTTACATCCTCAAATTCCTGCCCAGAGTTCATYGAAACCTATAAAAAAGTCCCCTGTGGCTTAGTGAGTTTTGGAACTGATCAATCTCAGACTGTACTTCAGGCTAATCTAAAAGGCAATTTAATGCATCTGTATAGACATGAGTGTACTRAAGAGAAGGCTTCTACCTCCTTGACAGAATTGAGAAAATTCTTCAAAARGACTGAGGGTTTTTCAGTTCTTCTTTCCTCCCACCCTGTCTCAAGAAATTTGTTTTGTATAATGCTGGTAAGCACCATTGAAAGAAAAAAATTCAGACATATTAGTTACTTGGGTTTTTTAAAAAATTCTGGTATCTGGAACAGGTTGCCTGTAGAGGTTGTGGAGTCTCCTTTTCTGGAGATCTTCAAGGCCCACCTGGACGCAACACTGTCTAACGCGCTCTAGGTGACCCTGCTGAGCAGGGAGGTTGGACTGGATGATCTCCAGAGGTCCCTTCCAACCTCACTGATTCTAAGATTCTATGATTCTATGATTTTTTTTTTTTTTTTTTCCAAATACTGTGTTGGTTAGCTTCAGCTGCTGGCTGAAGCTGATGGCCTTATCTATCCTTGACRTTGTATAACTGTAAGCAGCTAAACTCTTTTCAAAGCTGAGTATCTTAAACAACAGGAGTCATCAAWGAACATCAAGAATTCACATTCTTGAATGTGTCAGTGCAATTAYGGAGGCCTAGGGATTGCGTATGAGTGGATAGAGCTAGAAACAGTCCACAAGAAGCAGATGATAGAGCAGAAARCTGCCTTTAGCAGACAATATTTCCAGAAGCATCTGTGACAATATCTGGAGAAGGTTTCTAGGAAGAAAGCTGGCATATGGTCTTCAGACATAGAAAAGAAATGGAAGTGTCTCCTAAGAAAAACAGGACAGTGTGCCCATTTTCTGTAAATAAGTAATCTTGAACCAAAAGAAAAGCCYGAGGCAACATCAAGTTCCCATTTTAGTGGAAAGAGCAAGATTCTGACTATTAACAGACAAACTGTTCAGATCGAAGACAGAAAACAGAATCACAGAATGGCTGAAGTTGGAAGGGACCTCTGGAGATCATCTTGTCCAGCCTCCCTGCTCTTAGAGCTCGTTGCGCAGGATCACATCGAGGCAGGGTTTGAATATCACCAGAGAAGGAGACTCCACAACCTCTCTGGACAACCTGGTCCAGTGCTCTGTCATTCTCACAGGAAAGAGGTTTCTCCTCACATTCAGGTAAAACTTCYTGTGTTTCAGTTTGTGCCCACTGCCTCTTSTCCTGTCGCATGGCACCACTGAAAAGAGTGTGACCCTATCCTCTTCACCCTCTCCCTTAAGATATTTGTAGACATTGATAAGATCCCCTCTCAGTCTTCTCTTCTCCAGGCTAAAYAGCTCTCGCAGCCATTCCTCATAGGGCAGATGCTCCAGTCCTCTGAGCATCTTCGTAGATGGACACTGGACTCTCTCCAGTAGCTGCACGTCTCTCTTGTGCTGGGGAGCCCAGAACTGGATGCAGACTCAGATTCATAGGCTTTCTAGCATCAGATCAGAATCCAAGACACACAAATTTTGTTGATACCAGTATAGTAAAAAGCTGTATCTAATCATGGATATATAGGAACAGGACATAGACATCCGATAGCTATTTTAATGCCTAAACCCAACTTGCAGGTGCAGCCAAAATTCTCAAATCCCATTCCTTCTCATATAGCCTCATTTTACTTATGTAACTGCCCATGCTGCTCTAAGGCTTTGATGACATGCTAGCCCTGAAAAGTCCTGGTAAGACCTTATCTTCTGGAACTCTCAGACATATTGTTGAGACTCAGTTTTATTTAAGCTTGGGGACAAGCCTTTTAACAGTGATCTTATTTGATTTTACCGCATTAGCCAGTAGTTATGGGACTCACCTGAGATTTGGAAARTCTGTTTTCATTTGTCCCTGACATCTGATTGGAAGTAGGGACATAAATGTAGGTTTCTCACAAACAGATTGGTGTAATCATGAAGCTGTTGGGTAAGTCCAGATAAATTTATCTTACTGAAGCTACTCTGTTTTGTACAAGTCAATATCCAGTGTACCTTGGAGCAAATGAGCAAAAAAGTGAGATTTCTGGTCACTATTCTCCTGAGATCTGGGTGGGGGGAGGCAAGATTAGACCCCTGTTCCAGTGAATGTTTATCCATACAAAAGGAATAGCTWCAATCCAAGAGATTTTAAAATATATCTTTAAAGGAAGGTCTGAGACTTAGGGTGCTTCTCTGGTATTTGAGAGTCATACAGACTAGAACACCAGTAACCAAAACGTTGTCTAGAGTTGAATCATATTTTCAAATCTTTTTAAGACATTTAACGCTCTGTGATATATGATGCAGCATTTATTTCTTTTCAGATGTGGTTCTCACTGCAACATCAAATAATTTCTCTGAGGAGAGGGTAGAAACAATAATCAAGCAGTCATATGTCCTAATRAGGCAAGGAACCATTTCACTGAACAAGCACGGCTGAGCACTAACTGGAGAAATTATAGGAAGAAGAGGCAGTCACAGTCCACGTGAAGCACACATCAAGCAGCAATTTAACAACTGAGTAACCAGGGTCATATTATTCAAAGTTGATCCATACAGAAACAAAATATTGCAGGGCGGTGACACCCGGCGCACAAATACAATTGCTCATGAAATTGCAGCCCCCTGCCAGGTTCTCCTAAAGCAGCTTTCGATCGCAGAGAGGTTGGCTGTGAGCCTTTGAAATCAGCTAGCGTTTGTAAAGCACTTAACAGACGAGYGGTGTTGTCGGGGAGCGATGTCTCGCTGAACAGTTCGGCGTGATTAATTTTCATCTGTCTACAAGGTGCATCTTGTAGATCTTAAAGATTCACTTTGAGGCTCTGGAGGAGGTTTTTCAAGGGCACGGATGGCAGTGACTCCGAAATACACCTTCGAACAGATTCTCTAGCACTTGTTGCCWGTGACCTTGCTTAACTTGGAGGGTTATAGCCAAAAAGGTTTCYTGTTCACACCTTACTGTGCTCCATCTAGCATGATGATTTTCAGCAGACTGGAAAACAGCCACCTCCAAAACACGCCCCAAATAACTCGCTGGATGAACCAGAGCTTTCTCTCCTTGATGCTGGGTTCATTTGCAGATGCTGCACTGCAAAGTGAGATGGCTCATTTAAGGGTTTTGGGCACTGTGGTGCTAACTCATAAAAAAGAACATAACTTCCTAATAAGCAGCTCTTAACCTACAGCGATGGTCGCTATTACAAGAGAAACACGTACAGCTTTCTTTTGRTGCTGCCTTGATCATTGCATATAAATGCTGCCCTGCTTTTTAATGTCATACATCCTGCTGGATTTCCCGACTTGCACTGTCGAGGCAGGTTCTTGTATTCAGGGACCATCATTCTGATTTCCACAGCCCTTCATATACATGGAAGAGTGACCCACCAAAAAGCCTTTTATATAAGAAAGGCATTTTCCAGGTAGCTATTTTATCTTCCTGTTTGGCTGCAAAGTGTCCAGCCRATTAAATTAACAAATAGCGACTATTGCACAATCCAACCCTTTTTTAGATGGCTTGCAGTTAGTCTGGGTGTAAAATGGGCACGTGGTCACTTGGTTTGGAAAAAGCAGATACACTTAGATATAATGCTTTTGTTTGCTACAGAAAAAAGGTATGTTTTGGCCAAATAAATCTCATGGCATGGATTCTTGTTTATTACTATCCTTTATGTTCATCTCTCTAAAACCCRCCACGCTTCACCAGCCTTTTGCTCTTCGAAGTTCTCAGCATCAGAGCAGTATTCATTTCATAAAGAACAATACAACTCCTTATGCTTGAGGGCACACATAAAAGTGAAGAAGTGATGAAAATCTGTGGCAGTCTGCATTAGATGCACGCTGCTAATGAGAGCAGTTCATCGTAATTACCTGTGGTGACCTAAAAGACACATTACACCAAGTAAACAATTTTAAGCAGCAAACAATGTACTTATTTGCTTCCCTTGAAGCTTGTTAGGCTTAATTCCTCCTTTTTTTTTTTTTTTTTTCCTCCCCTCTTTGGCAAATTGATTTATAGTATCAGTTTCAAAACTGAAGCTCCTTGTTTTCATTTTTTTTAACACTCCACACTGCTATATTGCTGACTGCTTTTCATGCTGTATTTAAAGTTAGGTTCAGGCAGCACATGTGGAAAAAAATAGCCTCCTGTTAGCAGTAAGATATGACTCATTTGATATGGAGTTGAGAGGCAGAAAATATATTGCAAAAACCTCATTTAATTACCTCTCACCCACGGCTTTTGTTGTGTATGTCTAACCGCTGGTTCTTGCCAAACATGTTTAACACACAACGACTAATCTTCTTCTTGGAGCCCTTCAGACAATTTTTTTCTTAGTGTCTTGTGTACGTTCCCTTGTTACCTGGGAGCATCTCGACTCAGCAGTCCCCGGGTGCAGGATAGAGGGAGAGGACAACAGGCAGGATTTTTTAAGACATTTCCAAACCACCTGTTAGAGTTAACGCTTTTAAAGCCCTTTCTCACTGCAGGGGAATGCTCTGCAGAGTATGAGGTGGTAAAATACCGCGTGATCTTTTATCTGGACTTCGGTATCAGCCCAGGTTATAGCTAAAACTTGCTGGTGCTCTCAGTGTAATCTGCTCTCTAAATCACTTTGTCATCACCTCAAGAGAGCTAAATCTTTCATGGTTTTGTTTCGTGATTGGTGCTGAGTGGGAAGGTGGTGGGTTGTCGGATCTGCACAACTTTCCCTTCGCACACTTTGCTAGCCTGACGCTTCTTATTTGCATCCATTCCCCTTTGCCGTCATATGAAACAAGCCATTTATCTTCCCTTACGTGCTGATCGATACTGTCACAGAGTTATCTCCTGCTTACTCTGGCTACTGTTCCTTGCCGTGTGCTTAGATGGGAAAAAGGATCATCTTTCTACTCTGCATGCCACAGCGGGGCCCTGCTCCAGCCCTGCAAAACCTTAAAATAACATGTCAGAGCCATGGAGATTTGAGCACGTGGGGGCAAGAGTTTGTTTGTGTGTTGACATATGAAACTGTGAACGTGCAGTTCGGGTACTGAACCATCTGTACAGCAAATGGTTGCTAAATCTGTGCCTGGAGAGGGCTGGATGGCCATATTTCAGTGTGCCCCGCTGTCCTCTTGGTGGCCCTGGTCTGCTCTGAATGGTGTGGTTGCTCACCCTGGCAAGGGTCTGAGGGTGTCCAAGGTGATGCCCACTGCCAACACGTGGCTGTCCTTGGAGGGAAACCAGGGCAGAAGAGACCTGTGGTGTGCTAAGTCTCCTAATGATGAGGTAACACGGAGTGCCCGGACACGGCRTGGCCTGTAGTTCAATCAGGACTGCTTTTCCCCGGTTCGGGGACATGAGTCATTTGCACAGTGAGGTCCTTTTTGCTTCCCACAGCCCCTAGATCCACAGAGAACACACTTAGTGCAACAGGTCTTGAGCTATCTGTGGTCCTGACTCTCATTCTGTGGGCACCGATTAAAAGTACCCACAGAGGGAACTGCGGTTACGTCTCGTTTGTAACTGCGTAGTCCCAGAAGAAGGCACGGTCCTGCCTGTTAATCCACCAGCTAGATTGGAATTTGCAAAACCTGATGCGTTTTACTGAAACAGAGGATGCTCCTCCTCATCCCAGCCCTGGTCCATGTGCATATATGCGCATACTTCTCTTACTGACTTCAGTACACTGCACAGCAGTGAATGTTGGCAGCAGAGTTATCACATAGTCTGCTTGGCATTATAGGAAAAGGAGGGTAAGAGCAAGCCACGTGTGAAATAAATTAAATACACAAGCCCACTCTGGGTTACTGATGAGGTCAAGCAGGCAACTAATCAACATCCCATGTACCCTTGTCCCTTCCTGGCTCTGCCCTTTACTTTGTCACTGAAACTGCTGGATCCTGTAGTTTAATCCTTTTCCTTTCAATGCTAGGGAAAAAAAATAGATCTTAGAGATGGAAAAAGAGACCTTAAGTCTTTTATGTTTTCTTTCCTGAGCTGCAAGTACCCAAGAGTTCTTGCAGAAATGAAAAAAAAAAAAAAAAACTATGTAGCCATTTTAACATTTAAGGACCCTCAGAGAAGTAAATGGTGATTTAGTGAGCAGTTCTTATCCATATCTGTGCCAGCATAAAGGATGTGAATCTATTGCAGCTGCCTTTCCTGAGCTTGAGTCCTTCAGCTCATGCATGAATGGCCTGAGCTTAATGATAGTCACTGTTAAAGCTGTTATGCAAACTTAGGTCAAGACATTTTCCATATAAACATTTGTAGAAATTTTGACTGATAGCCTTCCCCTGACGCTCATGGTCACAGTCTTTCCTAGGCCGGCGGTTGCCCCTACACAGACACAGTTTACAAATATCTGCAATGAGAAGAGCCAAGTACGAATTCTTGAATGGTATTTGTGTGTCTGCAATTAATAAATCATCGGCAAGAGATGTGATAGGCTCTCTGGAGCTTTCTTTTCAGATGCCTTAAGGTCTGAGCTCAGCAGGGAAACTGGTGACTTCTGCCCTTTGTCCCTTTTAGGGTCACTGGAGAGTAGAGTCAGTACCCCATTAAAAAAAATATATTGAGAGATATATCAAGAACCGGCAGTACTTTCCCCATTGCCAGGAGCTTCAGTGCAGACCTCTGGGAGAAAATGCAGTTAATTGGGTCACAAGAGTGCACGCAGCCACACCTCAGCACATGGTGAGTGTTCAAGACTGCTGTGGAAAGGCCTATAACTGTGTATCTTCAGACTGTGCAGGACTTTAGGCACTGCCTTTGAATACCTTGCAGGCTAGGTTATCTCCTCGTGTTGGTCCCTGGTTGCAGAGATATAATTTAAAAGCAAACAAATAATGCCCAAATCCAGAGCACTGTTTTAGTCCTATATTCAGTTCAGTCAGTCCATGCATGACCTTCAAGAGGACTTGGAACAGCTTTTTCCACAATAAGCTATGGCTTATTTGGTTTTTAGCTCCATTTATGAGATTTATATTGGGCTATTTCAATCCAAATTGGGTATTCATGACCATTGACATCTGCTGGCTAGGAAGCAGCTAGCTAAGAGACCTAGTATATGGGGTATCAGCTAGCATAAGACATATGATCTAGTCTCACTTCATATCCCAGGAATACTACCTCCTTTCCTTAAATTTGACTAATATGCTCTATAAGTTTGTTCGTGTTAACTTTTCTGAATCTCCATTTAGATATATCTAGTTTTGAACAGAGACAATTGAATAATGTGAGGCTGTTTTGTGGACAACAACAACCTCCCCTTGCCAAAAAAAAAAAGTGAAATTTTAACCTTAAAGTTATTGAAATTTTTTGTTGGATTCCATATTTTTGTCTTTTTTATTATCCTTTTTTTAAAAAATCATGACCACTACTTTGTACAGCGTGTAGGTCTTCCTGAACATGAGAAAAAAACACATTTAAGTTCCTAAAGGTCACGTAAAAACAGTCACATACCTATAGTTAGTCCTTATAGGAATATTAAAGGAAGTCTTTCCTTCAGATTTGCAGTAGTTACTTAATGCCTTGCTACACATCTTTGGAGTATTGAATTGAGTGTTGGTAAAAGTGCCAAATAGAGATTTTGAGATCATAAACCTCTATTTAACCACAATTCTGTGAAAACATCAGCCAACTCAGTGAAAGTTCCCATATCATTCCTCACTCTGTAAAGCATGACTAAGAGCTTGCGACACCTCTTCTCTGATGAGGATGCCATGATTGGTTTGAATGGATTTTACCATTCCATTGGGCTTTGGATTTCTTCTGTAAACATCACTTTTGAAAAGCCATCTGATGGCAAAAGATCCTCTCAATACAAAATAGATCTTATTCCAACTTCTCAGCTAGAAAGACTGTCTTCAAAAACTTCTTAGCTTTTCGAGAAGCACTGATGGATGGTCTTCACCTGAGAAATGTCACAAAATCTAACACTTTGCTCCTGCACCATTCTTTAGACCTTGCCTTGGGTTCTGTTAGATCGTAAGTACTTCAATCCATCTTGCATAAATTTGTGCAGCAACTATCAGTACCAAATCCAATGATTTTCTGGCTCTCACACCTTGTTGCTAACCTGCTAACATTTTTTTCTTTCCAAATAACCTAATAAAGGCTCTCAGGTTCCTTCTTCCCTTCTTTCTTACAAAGTGTCTCTGGATACTAAACAATATTGCTATATAAAAACTGAAAATGCTCTAATCAGATAAAGTTTAAAAATCAAATAAGTATTTCTGCTAATCCACTGAAATTCACCTTTCAGAAAAGAAAAGAAAAGAAAAGAAAAGAAAAGAAAAGATAAATGAAAAGAATATGCAGCTGTTGTTTGCAAATAGCTTTTTAAAAATTCTAAGAAAAAAAATCAAGGCCCAAGAACTGATTTTGTTTGTAAAAGGTTTTTGAGGGCAATAATTGTAAAGGAGAGTGACTGATGAAGGAACCTGTGCTGCAGGTAAGACTAGCTGTTTGGGAATTTTAGATGTGACCCTGAAGGTATAATCACATTACATCAGAACTAATAAAGATTTTCGTYAAACAAGGAGAAAATCAAATGCTAGATGGAGACTACACTTACCTAGATGGGTTATTTTGACACTTTGGGAGCAGACTGGTTTTTGGGTTCATCTATCTTTCCCTCRAGTTGCCTCGTAATATTTAGGGTAGAGAAGGAAGATGTGTTTCCAGTTATCTACGTACTGCTAGCAAGTAATATTTCCTGGCTGATATAAATACTTGTTGAAGCCCTCTACAATCTTCCTGGAGTTTATGACTGCAGTTTGAGAGATACAGTGCCACAATGACACCCAGCCTTATGTTAAGTACGGTATGATAGTCCTGATGGCTGCTCCTGGCAAAGACCTTTGGGAGTTTTACCATAACCATTTTTAGCATTTATGTAACATTAAGGAGGAGGTGCTTCATGCAGAATTTCCTAATTGGTAGAGCACTTACTAAAATTAAGATCTTTGAACTGTATTCTCAGCACGCAACGTCCTTTTGTAGGTGGCTGTGGGTAGGGCATTGCTCCACACTTCAGAAATTTTGCTGTTAAGCAGAAAATTGCCTTGAGCCCAGGGAATATCCCAGTGCCTACAGCTAGATCCTGTCTTTTCTTGTAGCAGGGTAATGCCTGTGAACTTCAAGGTGCTTGTCTGCTGGAATTCTGCGAATATCATAATTTTGGCTCTTTACCTTAGTGCCTGTTTCTGCAAACTTTAAAGAGGACATTTACCATAAAACTAGTGCGTGGCACCTGCAAAGAGCTGCTTATTTAACAGCCAACCCTTTCCCAGCTGAATGCTCAGCAGGAAAAGGAAGCAGCCTTGCAGCAAGCCGGACAGATCCGCGATTCGCAGATTCTGGCTCAGTCCCCCTCATCAATGTATTTAAATGAGCCCATTCCTGTATTATATAAAAGAAACACAAAAATTAGAGGAAATAGCAGTAGAAGAAGTCCTGGAGGTTCATGTTATTCATCCTCCAGCCTCAGCATGGACAACTTTATTTAAAATCCTTTCTGTCAGACAGTCCCTGCTTTCGGAAGCCTCCGAGGATGAAGATGCCTCAGCTAATCTGTTTCAGTGCTTAATCCTTTCTTTGACCATCCTAAATGGCAGCTAAATAGTTCTTGTGCTACAGCCCTGTTGTTCTGGACTCCCCATGGATGATTTAATGCAACATTTTAAACTGGAAGTCAGATTAGAGGTAAGAAGATGCTAAACATCCTCACTCYTCTGAATAAAGAATGGCTCTGTCTCTTCTCCTTCTGGAGCGAAAGCATCTACCCACCCTCCTCAGGTAAAGGCATGAAGCTTTTATGGATAGCAAGCTCTGATTGTTCTCCATTTGGCATCCTTCCCCCAACTTTTATATTAGTTCTTGTTGTGGAAAATATGAATCATTCTCCAGTCAGACGTCCATTGCCAGAGATATTTATTGTCTCTGCAGCTGCATCACATATTTAATGGAGACCTATCACTTAAGCTCCTCTTGTGCAGACAAACAAAATATATCTTCTCAGCAGAATTTTTTATTGAATTTTAATCTCATGATTCATGGGAATTTTAAAAGCATCCTGTCAGAGAAGGACATTCCTTTTTCCTTGTGCCCAGGCAAGCAATAGATTAATATTCCTCCTATCAAAAAATACTAATACTAATGCTAATACTAATAATAAGTATGCCACCCTTCTGCAAAGAATTAAAGGATAATTAGAAGGGAGAGGAAAACCCACCCAGGTGGCCACCAATTTGAGTTTGGAAATACAAGCAACACRTAACATGAATTAAAATCTGCACGTGTTAACTACCTTAACAAATCTGCCCTCTGTAGTACGCTCAAGCTAAGAAAGAGAATCAGACCTGAACTCAGGCTTCCCGAACACCTAAAGGATGCTTTGACCACAAGGCTCCTTTCTCCAGTGAGTCTATTAGTTTGTCATCGTTATCCAGCTCTGTGCTAGTTTCTTATGAGATGCTTCAGGAAGGCTCTCTGAAGTGCACAGAAGATGCAAAGCCACCTGAGATACACCTGCCCTGCTTGTGATTTTGCCATGTAGAATACACTTAATCTATGAAGGTGCTGAAGGCATGTGTAAATTTTTAAATAATCATGAAGTAGTATCTAGTGGGCTCTCTACTTTGCTTTAAATTACCTTCTTTGGCTCAAAGTCTGCTAGCTGATTTATGAAGTGTTTTTATCAATAGAAAGATAATATTTTTCATGGTAAAAAACAACAATGTGCAAAAAACATGGTGGTTTTGACAGGGTGAGTAAGCTACTTGCGTTTTATTCATGTGGATAACAATCCTCGTGCCAAAAATTTCCCCAGGTTTTCAGCAAAATTCTAGGAAATAACCATTTTCCACTGTTCTCTCTCAAAAGGATTGTGAAACTGTGATCTGAGCATGGCGTTTGGATGGGATGGAGACTGTAATGGGATGCAGATACAGGAGGGAATTCTTGTGGGCAGAGGCTCCATGCCAAAAGCCTTAGGTTAGCCTCATACAGACATGCAATAGTGTCATGTGCACGAATGAGGGTTAGTACAACTAATTTTCTGAGTCACGGGTGCTTTCCATCCTAGTTTTGAGTAAAATGGATGAGAAAATGAGAAGACAGATATGGTATAGGGAGGCGAAAGAAGTAAATGTGCCATATTCATTAGTTAAACTGCTTTGCATCTCCCCAAATTTAGCAGGTGTTACTATCGACTTCAGGGTGCAATGAACCTAAATACGCAAGGACTTTTAAAATTCCTGCCATAAAATGTCTTGGTAACAAAAGCCTTTACAAATAACCTGGCAACACATTTTGCAAAAAGTAAAACATGATGAATTCTTCTCTTTTAACATACAATAAGAGCAATCTTGTTAAGGAAAAAAATAATAAAACTGAACTTACAAAGTCTATATAAATAGTTGTTTTTCCTCATAAAACATACATTTCCCCTGTGACTGATGTCTGTGCATTATAAATGAACACTTTCTCTATAGTAAAATTCTAATATGATATCTTCAGAGTTATGTTTTTCAAAATAAAAAAAATCACACAAATATACCAATGTTTAATTTAGAACAGCACAATTTTTCAAAGCTCTGCTCTATTTCATCACTCTTTACAAAAAGAGTTTCCAGAAAGCAATGCAATAATGCAATAGTAATGCAATAATCACATGCATCAACCAGGCAGCTTATAGAAGAGGGTAAATACTTTTACTATAAACATACAGAGCGACTTTTGCCTACTTAGAAAGTCTCCAGCCATCTTGTAGGTCTTTTGTGGGAACTTCTGTGCCACTTTACCACTGTCCTGGTTCAGGAGACCATTCAATCTTCTTTCCTGCATTAGGAATTAATGCTTTGAGAGCATGCACTTTTCAGTCCCAAACAAGAAACTCCTRAGGAGTAGTGGATTGTGCATGAGAGAATTACATGGACTAAAAAGGAGACCAYGGGCTTCAGATTATTTTGGTTTAGTGGTAAGTGTGCAGAATAAAAATAACTCCCATACAAGGAATAGTTGAATAGAGTAGAACCTTTCTGACTGCAAAAGAGAAAGCTAAGGAGGAATGTTATATAGATCAAGGAAGTTATGAGTGGGCCGAAGTGGAGGGACAGGGAGTACACATCTCTAATGCAGAAAACGTGAAGCACTTTCAAAACAGAAGGAAAGATTTTTTTTCCATATAATATGCAGTTAAGATGTGGAACTCCTTGCCTTGGGATGTTTTGGATCCAAAGGCTTACCAGGAGTCAAGGGAAGACTTGACCAGCTCATGGAGTAGAAACCCATTAAGGATTATTGAATATTTCTACGCACTATTTAATCTCAAATTCCTTTTGCAGAAAGAACCCATGTCAAGCTAGAAAAATCTGGAGGCTGGGGATGTCACTGGAGGGATATGCCATGCCTGCCTCATTCTTGTGCTCTTCAACAGATATCTGCTTTCAGATATTACTGGAGATAGGGGGTCTCATTTCATATGGTCACTCTTCTATTTTTATGTTTTGCAGTCAAATATTAGATAAGGTTTGTCTCACTCAATATTAGCCATCTAAAAGTCATCTACCTTTTGTAACCTTTTTTATCAAGATTTTCTTTATAGCCGGGGGGAAAAATTGCGTAAGAAAGTGATTATTCTACTTATTTTAGGAAGGGATGAATCACCCTGTAGAGGTGCCAGTCTCTCTCTGCTAACGGTAGAAAGCAAAAGGAAAATCATTTCGATTAGTTGAGCACACAGACATGACATCTCCATCACATATGTATGACATGACATTTTGGGGTTTATGTCTGACTGATTGCAACCTCCATTTTACTTAACGAATGCTCTGTTGACTGYGGTCTCCCTGCAACATTCAGTTTACTTTACAATTGTTTTCTGGGCCTAAGGCACTAAAATATAACCCCAGTCCTAATAAAGACAATCAATTTGGGATGCAATAAATTTATGARAAGTTTTGGAGGCTCTAAGTGGCCAAAATGGTTTTCTATAGGTAAACTGACTCTCCCATATTATGAAACTGTTCATTTTTTCCGCCCTACAGACTGCCTGTGACTCTTGCTCTTTCTGAGCCTACTCTAGCAATGTCATCTTCTTAGCATGCRCTCGTAGTGCTTAAAAGAGAAGTGTCATCCTCGGTGAGGAGACAATTGGATTTGATGAACCCTGTGAGAAAATTGCACAGTGGAAAGAACTGGATTCCGATTGCCTAATTTCCACAAAACACAGGCAGACCAAATGCATTTGTATAAAATGTTACCCGTAATTGTTAACCAGACCATGGCAGAGCAATAGTGCAAACAATGTTTTTTTATGGCAATTGAAATTCTTTCTGGAAGATCAAATATCGTTTAAAGTTGAGGCAAATCAGAACAGGTCAAGAAAGAGGTGCTATGAGACACCTATGGTTAAGCTATCAATTGTATTCACACCCAGGGAATATTTAAACTCTGGTGTGAGCATGAGCAAAAGATAACAGGATTCAGTTTACCATCAGTATGACTGTGAGTTACAGTTCACCACTTAGAATAAGCACAGAGATTGCAATGTCAGAAGTCACCTCTAAATCAGAAAGTACAGCCTCTGCTTGATAGTCTCTTATCCATGAGGAAGATGACGTGATCAGTAAATTTAAGTAGAACATCCAAGGTGGAAGGGAGAGGTCTGTGTCTGAATCAATATTCATTAGGATAATTATCTGGTTCCATGACATAAATGCAATGCAAATGAGTAAGTGCATCCCATTACATCTCTAAATTGCCAGTTGGGTTGAAATAATGCAGTGGTTTATTATTTTACTAAGCTTTTGAAAGCCAGAAATATAGTACTTAGCCACATGAAAGTATAAAGATAAGAGACTATCAAACACTGAAGTGTGCAATGCAACATTCATTATAACGCTCGAGTATGCAAAAAGACAGGCATTTGTTGTGTCCTAGGATAATGAAAAAACCCTTCAAACACGAAGAAATTTGTCAGTGTCCATCTAAATGCATACATTTGGGGTATTACTGGGCAGGATTCCACATCATGCATATTCATCTGGCAGGATTCTGAAGAAATACAGAAATGGCATGCAAAAACTATCTGAGGGCTGAAAAGTGTATTACACCAATAGAAACTCTTTAGGTTGTCAAAAAGAAATTTGATGGTAACTTAATTATGAGCATTTCTTAGCCTGGTGGGGAGAAAACCCCAAATACAGGATAGTCCTTTAATTCAGAAGAGAAAGATTATCCAGAACCAACAGCCAGGAAAAGTAATATTAAAGGTATTCAAATTGCAAGYAGGACATATATTTTTAATGGTGAAACAAACTCCCAAAGGAGGCAGCATATTTTCCATCTTTGGCTATCTGCAAAACAAGACTAGTTTCTGGAAGCAGTGCAGGACAAGTGGGTGAAATCTCAAGAGCTTTGTTATGGAAGATGTCAGACTGATTGATCTGCTGATACCTTCTGACCATTAACTCAGTGTTTATCAGTCACAGAGAAAAGATTAAATTCCCAGAGCCCTGTTCCAGCAATGCACAGAACTCAATTAAAAATCGGGGCTGGATCATCTAGGATCATTCTCATTCTACAGTTAGTCTAAAAYTGTGGGCCAAAAGCAATATATGTTCACAGTTCCCACTTCTTCAGTCACCGCAGCAGCATTTCAGCGTGAAATTTCACACTGACCTTCTTATTAACCTCCTGGATTTTTCTCTATTTTCTTTCATTTCTTTATGTAAGRGGCTATTAAGAGTTGTTTATAAGTGGTTCATGGCAGAATGTTATCCGTGAAAGTCAGATTTCTATTTTTTTGCTTTTTGGCAATTAATATATTTTAAAAGAATTGTCCCTCTACATTAAAAAAAAAAAAAAAAAAAAAGAAAGAAAGAAAAAGGGGTGAAGATCTTGTGCAGCAGACTGCTTAATTGAGAATTTATGAATATTTTTAGACTTTATCCGTTATAATCAGATATTTATGAGCAATGGGCAACAGATGGGTAAATCCTTTCTGGTTGGACATATACCATTTTCTCCATCAGTAACTACACTTTCCTGTCAGATGTTATCCAACAGTGGAAAAGGTTTCCTGTGCAGCTGCTGCCAGAAAACGAAATTTGCTCAAGATGTGCAAACTGCCGGTGGACACAATCTTTTCTATCAATAGCTTCCCTCCTCTAACAGGTAAAATCGACTTCGGCAGCAGCTGCACATCTACGATATGCTCTGGGAATCAGCTCCTGACAGTGCTGCATTCTTTGCCCKGCCCCAGCTTAATTACTTTATAGTAAAAAAAAAAAGTATTGGAAATGAATTCACAAACTCTCCATTGTAAAATAGCTTCAGCTGGTATGTACACAGAGGCGTAAAATTGAAGGGCTGATGAGTTAGGTCGTCTGAAACACCTTCTGCTCCTCCWGCACAGCCTTCTGCCCTCGTATTGCTGTGCATCGCCCCGTTCMCCCCAGCCTAGACCGTCCCCCTGGCCGGGCAGGAGCCTGCCTGGTGCAGGTCCTTCTCCCTGCGACATCTCCTTGCTGGCCAGAGTTTGGATAAGAAGTGGGGTTTGGTGCAGGACCTGGGCCCGCTGRGCGTTGCAGCCCTGATGACACAACCAGCTATTAAGCAAGGTTTTATGGTCTGCACTATCCAGTAGTTGTGGTCAGGGTGAAATGTGTGGCTCTAGGAAGAGAATTAAAAGTCAGGTAACTGAAATCTTCTTTCTTTGGGTCTGATATCTTTATATCAAATGTCTCTTTCTCTTTTTTTAATCTCTGTGGTGGAAATCAGTTTGACTTTATAATCACGAAATTTAGTAGACATAGCTGGGAAGCACTTTTGTTTTCTGTGTACTTTTCTACCTCTTTCAGACAGTCTTTGATAGCAGACGCCTTCAAAGATTTTGGTTTTTAGCATATATTAAAGATGATTACAGGGCAACGATTTTCTTCCAGCCTCTTCTGGATAAAGACTCTGAAAATAAAAGTATTTCAGGCTGACAGGATCTCACTGCTTGCAGTACAGCRTGCAGGGAAATAGCATAAGACTCCTGAAATGTAAAGTAATAAAAGCCATGACTGTTTTAGGACTGCATACAGCAGAAGAACACGACTGTTCCTTTGAGTAGAATGTATTTCTTGACTCCAGCAGGCAGATAAAAATTTGTGTCATTTCTGATGAGAAATTTTGTCATATCAAGTATAAAACTCTTGAAAGTTTTATTACTGGAAAGTTCAGTTGTGACTGAAAGAACAGAAAGAGAGGGATAAAAAAATTTCCCCACTCCTCTGACACAAGGATGTAGCACAGAATTTAACATTTCAGAAAYGATCACATTTAAATTCATTTCACAGAAACATATTTATTTTTCAAATAACCACATTACTCAAAGCAATTTATGACCAAGCAGCAGGGGGACAGGCTCAMGGATAAACAGAAGACATTAAAAAAGGCTGTTATACTTTGCAACACATTGGGCAGATTCATAGAAATATAATAAAGCTGAATCAAATGAAATATAGTGCAGAAGAGATATGAAATGAAATCTGTACTTCGCAGGCTACATCCTGCAGTCCTTTCTCTGGAAAGGAGAGTAAGCATGTGACTAACTGAAACGAAGGTTTTGCTTGAGTGAAAGATGTCAGATTGATTGTCAAATTGTCAGATTTTCATTTTGTACTTTTTTTCCCTTGTAAAAAGCATCTGTAAGGCACTTCTCACCATGAGAAGGAGAGTTGTCCCTGCTCACTTTTCTTCTCCAGGTCAGAAAGTCACTAATACTGGTGGACCATGCCTGTGAGTTGTGGGCAGTAAACATGCTGCCAACAGACAGGAGTTCATGTCTGATGTGCTCTGTGCTGTGGTCAGTGGGAGACCAAAACCACCAAGAGTCGTAGGAGCCTGAGCCAGGTGGGGCTTAACTGGGAAATTCCCACTTGAGCAGCTTCAAGCATGAAGCTGATACASGGCAAAATATTGAGAGACTAGAGGATTCTTTTAATGGTCACCATTTTACTGTGGGGGTGACAGAGCACTGGAACAGGTTGCCCAGAGAGGTTGTGRAGTCTCCTTCTCTAGAGATACTCAAAACCCTCCTGGACGTGATCCTATGCAACAAGCTCTAGGTGAGCAGGGGGACTGGACTGGATGATCTCCAGAGGTCCCTTCCAACATYGGCCATTCTGTGATTCTGTGATTTGATTACATTATTTTCSACCTTTTGCAAGGGTTTTCCTGCTATGCTCATACGAATGTTGCCAAAGTTTCCATCACTAATGCAGTTCCAGCTTCTAAAATGGGTGGCTGACAACAAGTATCAAGATTCAGGATATATTCACTTGCAAATGTGTACACAAGTCATGCTGCTTCTTCATTGCATACTCAGCTCCACTGCCATAATATGCTGGCARTATACTATTCTCTGCCTGTGGCAAGAGCTCTGGTGCAGTTCTTATTCCCATTCAGCTTTGGACAAAGCATCTGGACAGCATGCAGAGGCTGTGTGAAATAATCACAACAAAAAACAAGATACAGCTTGTTGAGGTTTATTTATCAGCTTTGTCTGTGTTCCAGTGGAGCAGAAAAAGACAGTCATGCAAAGATAAACGTTTTGGCAATTGTCTGTGAAATATTTTTTTCATCTTAAAGGCATTATTTCTCAGTTGTTTATTGCTGGTCTAAGAAAGCAGGTTACTGAGAAAAAAGGTTATTCAACAGATTATTCTTTCATCTTGTTTTGACAGCCACAAATCCCAAACACTTAAGAGTATGTGGGGGAAGAAAATTCCAAGTATAATCAAGCATACACAAGTTATAGTTTGGTTTATGTAGACATAGTTATTTGTAAGTGTGAAAGATTTTTTTCTTTAATCTTTTTTGTTGTTCACCATCTTTTTCAGTAGCTTGCTTATGCCATTCARTCAGAATCTGCGTGTGTAAAATTGATCTGCACATGGCAGGAACTTTCCTGAGGCTCTCAAATGTCTGAAAAAAACAAAAATGTACCTGAAACTGCTCTCATAGGTGATGCTCTTTTCTGAAGATTTCTTGATCTGAATAATGTCTTATCCTAAAAAGTGTTAGGCATTCCTATGGGAAAAGCRACAGCTCCCCAGGAAGAAAGAATATTAGTGTTCTACTCCAAAAGAGTGTTGAAGTGAAAGATGTTTTAACACAATACCTGAACATAGGCAGCAATTAGTTTCCATCTCTCTTCAAGGACTTTTTAAGTAAATCCCATAAGGCTTTTGCATTTACCTACTCCATCACATTTTGCCACATTTAAAATGGCCTTCAAGACATTTTTGGAAAGCTATTACTCAATGTCAGGCTTGCAKAGAGACTACAGACACTGCGTACTGAGCACCGACAATGAAGATAGCAACAAGCAGAGCTAAATCGTTCGGAGATGCAAAGAGAAAGCATTGGCAGTGGGGAAGCTGCCAGGGCTGGTGGAGGAGCACAGGTAACTCTTGGTTTATTAGAAAGCTGGAGAGCATTTAACAGTGCAGTTCTCCACAATCTCTGACCTTTGGTTTGTACGATACGATTAACCGGCAAGACTATGGCAAAAGGCACGCGGGGGTTATTACACCTTCATCTTCCTGCAGCACAAAACCTTTTCAGTTCTGCATCTCTTCTTCAGGYTGGTTCTCTTTCATAGCTCTAATTCTCATCCTTACACTTGGTTCTAGGAGCGAACGCTTGCCAGAAAAAGCTTTTTTTCACCAGTCTGCTTCATTCACTGGTGAGTCAGCTTGGCCTGCCAGGAACCTCCACACCACACCAAAATGGGTTCAGATTGGCTCTTTGAAGAGCTTCATAATGTTCAGTTTCCACTAAGAGGACTCATTCATTTCTCCTTCCAGATTTGAAGTGGGCAGCAGCTGTTATCGTCCTCTGGAGGCTTTTTCCTCCTGCTAGTAAAAAATGTAAAGAATATTCAAAAATAACCTTAATGTGCTGCAACGCTGTGTTATGAATCAGGAGAGAGAGAGTGTATGGCAGTAAGASAGAGTGGTAGAAAAATAAGGAGTAAACTCTGTATTTGGGGCTTGCGCTCCTTTTTCGTAATTGGGATCCATCAGTAATAGATATTACCATAGTCTGTTTYCCACTGGAAAACTGCCAGTGTTTCACTGCAGGTTTGCTACAATCAACTTGCAAAATGTTTCCCACCTTTGATTAAGCTTTTTCTTATCATAAAGAGTTTCTGATCAGCAGTTTTTGTGACAATTTTTATTATAGTGAGTGGTGTGATCGTCAGGCAAAAAGCTTCTAGGAAATATCCAAATATCTGAGCAGTTTCAATGGGGATTTTTTTTCCAATCATGTTAATGTGCTGAAAAGCTTAAAAAAACCTGAAAAATGAAAGAATCGTTTTCTTTCTTAGAAGGGCCCTTCTCATTTTGTTTTTCTTTTTAGGAAAAGTTCAATGTAGCCTCTAAGTAAAGTTCCTGGATATATACACTTCAGCAAGTAGAAAAAAAAAGTGAATAATATATAGTAGTGGGTCTACAGAACTGTCACTTTGGCAGAATACACACCAAAAGYGGAAGACTGGAGATCGTCTTGTCCRAGACCCCTTGCTCAAAGCATGCTCAGCTAGAGCTAGTTGCACAGTGAATTTGACTTTAAATGTAGAYATGACACTGACGACCCTATTTAAAAGGGTTGCTCCTGAGCTTTCAATATCAACCAAATCAAACTGCAAATCCCTTATTTTTTGTCCTCATGAAATAACAAAGCTGCTTAGTTTTGTTAGACATTCTGGGGGTGAGGTGTGCGACCATTTCCAAGTTATTCCGTAGGACACCAATTTGCATTAAAACAAGGATTTGGCTTCACTGAGATATTGGCCATGATACTGCTAGTTTCCATCCTTTCTCTGCAGCACAGCTGTCGCTAGGCTGAGACMAGGGAGATGCGATCTGATCCCATTTGTGATTCTGAATGCAAACTTTCAAACAAGCTCTAATGCAATCCAATTAGGTGAGGTGGGGAACCAGAGCAAGAATCTTGATTAGCATTTACATGCATTAACATTTACAGTAGACCAGACAAAGTAATAAGCTGTTCCCAAAATAAGCAAATGATGTGCGCGACACATGTAAAACACTAACTGATTAAAATCTTTCAGCTTCATTGCTGGCATCTACACGTTAAAAGTCAGCTCCCCAATTCTCCTACTCCATTTGCATTCATGCTGTGGYGTAGCATGTGCTCCCTGCTTGCTAGATGAGAACTGTGATAGCGCTTTAGCTACGTTCCCACTCGTGAATGGAGCTGCACCACTTCACTAAAGCTGGAATATGACTTCTTTGTATGTGGTTTCTATTATGATTGTGCATAGAGAGGTTGTGGAGTCTCCTTTGGAGATCTTCAAGGCCCGCCTGGATGCAACCCTGTCTAACATACTCTAGGTGACTCTGCTGAGCAGGGAGGTTGGACTAGATGGTCTCCAGAGGTCCCTTCCAACGTTACTGATTCTATGATTCTGCAGTACAGGCCATAGACTGACCTAGACAAAGGCTATGTCTGGTGTGGAAAATTACATAGAAGATGGTATCCTTAGGTCAGGAGATAGGCTTTTACTTTTTATTTTCCTGTGCTATTGAGTCAYGTGCAGGTTTCTGCTTTTGCCATATTCCTCTTTCAGGCACAGCTTTGGACCATGCTGCGTACACCTGCRGATGGCATCTTGAGCCAAAGGTGGCCTTTGTGTTTCAATGTGTTGGTGRTAAGTCTTGGAGCAAGAGTTGAAAGGGTTCTCCTGCTTCCCACACCTTGGAAAAGTTTTCTGCCAGTGCTTGACCCCTCCTACATTTCTAAACTCTGGTGCTTGGACTTCTTTGGCCTAAAGCCTTGACATGAATATTCATTCAATAGCTACATCACTAGTGTTTCACCAAACAGCAGAGGTTCTGGAGATTGTCTTGTCCAAGACCCCTYGCTCCAAGCATGGTCAGCTAGAGCAGGTAGCTCAAGACCATGTCCAGTCAGGTCCTGAGTATCTTCAAGAATGGAGAGTCACAACCTTTCYGGACAACCTGTTCCAGTGTTTGATCACTACTACAGTAAAAAATGTTTTCTTCTTTTTCTTCTTGTATTTAAATGCAATTTCAGTTTGTGCCTACTGCCTCTCATCCTGTCACTGAACACCACTGAGAAGAGTTTTCCTCTGTCTTCTTAATCCCTCCATTAGGTATTTATAAGCATTGATAAGATTCCCCCTTGAGCCTTTTCTTCCTCAGGYTGAGCAGTCCCAACTCTYGCAGCCTCTCCTTGTGTGAGAGATGCTGTGAGAGATRCTCCAGTYCCTTGATCATYTTTGTAGCCCTGTGTTAGATTCACTCCAGTATATCTGTGTCTGTATTTTACTGGGGAGCCCAGAACTGGACCCAGAACTCCAGAAGTGGCTTCATTTGTGCTGAGTTGAGGAGACCCTCTACCTGATACCCTGAACTGGACCATTTTGACAGTGGGAGATAGGACAATCTTACCTCCATGAATGCCTAAAGTTACCCATGAGCAGGCTAGCTGACAGGCTGGAAGGGAAAGTCCACAGTGGACCCTGTATATGTTCTAAAAATGTGCCAAGATGTACTGGACTGGGCTGCTTTCAGGCCACGTCTTCTTAATCCAGGCACTTCCATCCAGCTAGTTTTTGCAAAGCCATTCCTATCCAATATACTGGGTGCTACTAAATGTCAGTAAAAGATTTTACAGCTGGTTTCTCTCTGCTCAGGACATATTAAATATTGCCCTCTGTGGTCAGTCTACCTGGGACATGATCTCTTACATATCAGCTGAAGAGAAAGCCCTTCAAGAAGACTCACTCACCACACTTTGAATCTCACACTGTTGCCATCCTCAGAGTAACTTCCCATGTAAAGAAAAAGAATTCTTGGTCCCTGAAGACCCAGGCTTGAAGCTTCCCAGGCTAAAATGTCTTCTTGTCACTGGGTCAGAGGAAAGGCAGCCCAGCCTGACCTCATGTAGGCTGTTCTCCTCTCCTTCCTAATATCCCTACTGCAGTATTTTCTCCTGTAGCCATTTCCCAATCTTTAATTTTGCCAAAATGCTACAATAGCACAGAGTCTGTTCAGATTTTCTCTGTTGGCTCAAATGTAGCACGGGTCRTGTTGCTGAGCAGGGGGAGGATACACTGTCAATATCACGTTGCTCTCACTAGAGATGAGGCAAATTAATTACAACAAATGATTTTCCAGAATCTTTGCCCATTTTGAGGATTGTGGAAAAATTAATATTTCTCAGTCACTTTTTTGCGAGCCTGCTAGAAGAAAATGACGTTTGCCAGTGATGGCAAGGAACTGAATTCTGACACAAACAGTTCCTTCAGGCTTACAGTCTTAATGTGTTTATTATTTTTAAAATCCAAATCTGAATGTCTTTCAGGGAATCTCTAAAGGACTCRGTCAAAACCATGTCTTTGGCAAATGCTTGGGTATGTTAAATCTGGAGCTTTCTTTGTGAGTTTAATCCATCTCTTCCCTCCATCTCTTTCATCTTTTTTTCAGTCTCCCCACTGAAAATAGACCCATAAATTCCAAATTCCTGAAGAAATTCCATCCTCACAAACTTTCTGGCGTATTCAAAAAAAAAAAAAAAAAAAAATCAGGAAACTTTTTCCCTTGGATTTATGATTTACCTGACAGGTGTGACTTTTGGGAGACCTGGATCCTGATGCGGTCTAAATAGTAAGGATGACATATTTCGCTTGATCTAAAGGACCCAGTAACGAGAACTGCCCAAAATCTTCTCTCAAGGTATTTGATTTAAAATATTAGTCCTTTTTGTTTYCTAAACAAGTGGTGTGAAGTGTTAAAATCTCCTCAAACCTTCCAACTTTCTTCTGTCTCTGCATTGTCTTTCTGATGTTTAAAAATGCGATGCCAGCATATTTAGACTATCTGACTTTGGGCTACTGTTAGGATTTCATGGAAACCCATCTTTCAGATGGTTTTTCAGGGAGTGGTATGGACGTGCATGAAATAACTAGGCTTAACTAGGGTTAGGAAGGAATCCAAAAACTGATAAAAATTCCCAGGAGGTAAATGCTCCCTTACCAAGCACCTTTTTTAAGGATGTGGTCATTCAAAGACAATCAGAAAGAAACAACTTCCAACAGGGAGTCTCCTTGTGGTCAGAGCAAACAGGTGGGCCATCCCTCACTGTTATGTTTTTTCCTAGGAGCTACCTCCAATGCTAACTGTAGCATCTATAAAGTATCAGCCCAAAACTGTAGTCCTACTCAACAAAAGGACCTTTTCTAGAAGCTTACTTTATGGCCCAAAATGCACTTTGAAGCTCACAAAAAGTACCAGTCTTTAGACTGCACCGTATTTTTTCTCCTAGGGACACAAGAGAAATGGCCGATATCTCATCTCTGACAAGACTTTCCAGATTCAAAGTCACGTCTGCTAGGAAACGGATGGGCCCCTTGGTAACTGTGAGTCAGCTCGAATCCYTTGGATTCTGGGAAAGCCATTTTACTGGCAAACGGGAATGAAAATATCCTTACCRTTCTCCAGTTGATAAACCAAAGACAAGTTCTGAGTATTTGCAGTTTCCATGTTGCTCTAGTTATCAAGTGCTCATTTGTATTTAACACTTTTAAAGATTAGAACTTCATCAAAATTAGCACTCAAAAGCTCTGTAAAGAAGCCTAAAAAAATCAGAATTGTGTTTAAATAGTTATGGCACTATTTTCTATTTGGCTCTAGATTCCTTTTTYGTTTATTTCTAGGAAAGTGTCTCATGAAATAGCTTATATTTACTTTTGAAGRTAATTGAATGCACAGGTCATGTAGCATGACCATGACTGTTTTTTAGGAAAAGGAATTTACTGATAAATTGACCAACTAATTGTTTTTTTTTATGAAGTTTCATGATATGTTCTGCTTGTCAAGTTGCAATCTCACTTCTAAATGCTGTGCTTGTCCTCAGCCTGTCAGTGATTTGTCTTATTTACAGAAGCACAGCTTCCTGTTGCCAAGTTTAAAATGCTTCCCTAATAACTTAAAAAAACAATACAATTCCGAAAGTCTGTCACATTTTCCATCTGTGCCCTTTGCCCTCYCAAACTGAATAAAGCAATTAAAGCCCAGAATCTTTGCCTGCTCTGAATGACAAGCATATTCCCAATATTGARTTATACCCCGTGTTTTTGGTAAGAAGAGAACTTCAACATTAATCCTACCGGTTTGGCTTATGGTCAGTGGCATTAGGATCTTTCATTAGGTTCTGTCCGTTGGGTTATTTAGCAGACCAGCTCCTTAAAGATAATGTGGCTGTAGCTATGAGGCCTGTATTTGTTAAACCATTTTGTGCTGCTGTGTGAAAATTAGCTCTTTCCACCWTCCTTGTCTCCCAGCTTGCCCATTTCCAGTTGCAGGGTGATGCTCTTACGTGTGATGTGCTGATGTGCTGCACTGTTGTGGAGGGAAAAAGTGATTTGTCCAGATCACTGGGCATCCAGAGTCTTGGACAAATGATTGCTGTGTACCTGTGTCTTAGCACTCCCTCGTGGGCTCAGTTGCTCTGGTGCTTCCAGAATATGTTGCCTACGTTAACATTGCCTACAAGGCACGTATTTCTGCAAAAAAGAAGAAAAAAATATATATAGATCGGTGGGTATCACCCCTTCTTTCTTTTCTAGTGTTGCTACATACAGTTCCTGTATATATAAATGTTGCAACAGCACTCTCTTTGTCTATCTTTCCTACTAAGAATATGAAGTCCTGGAAGCAGGATGCTTATTCCCTGTTTCTGTACAGYGGGTCTCTGGCTGTGACCCCCATGAGCTATTATAATGTTAATACATTCAGCAGAGACAAYGCAGGTTAGGGAGTGAAGGGTTCTCAGGGAATAAATGGCAGAGAGGAAGATTCCTACCATTATTTCTTTGTTTTAGRAAACCTGTAGTCTTGTCTCCATCGCTCCCACCACTCGTTACAAGAACTCCTGAGCTCTCCCAAGGGAAAAGTCCCTGAAGACAAGTGTTTGCTGCAAGATGCCCAAAGCAGAGTTAAACTTTGCACTGACCRCTGGACCTCCAGTTATCTGATAGATTCAACAAATCTGAACTAAGTGTCTGAACTTCCTACACTCTACCAGGGGAGAAAAAGGCAAGTGTCAGACTGCTACAAAGAGGCTGTATTAAAAAGTCAGTAAAATTTCCAAGACAGTCATATTGCCAAATTTTGCTGTGGAAGCAGTACTTCAAATCTAATAGCTGGTGCAAAGCTGGATTCATTTTTAACTTCTCTAACTGCCTCCTACCTGTGGGGTCTGTGCCTGAGCCCATGAGCTGTATGTTGCTCTGAAATGGGGCTCTCGCAGTCTCTCCTTTTGCAGCTAGAAGAAATTAAATATTAGTTGGTAAAGGGCCTTGTGCTGAAATTCCCCCTATCCTAGGAGCTGAGCTGCAGAGCAAATCTCTCTCTCTCTCTTTTTTTTTTTTTCCAAGTAAAAAGAATTCCAGAGGGACTTCTGCCCTGCCAGGCCCATGGGACTGGTCTTGCAAATGGCACCAACGTGGTAGGGATGAAGTGTGACTCTGATATGCCTGTCCACCTGCCCTGCTGCACTTCAATGCCCTTAGTTTTTATTTCATCTACTTTCATTTACTTTCCTTTCCTGAGAGTGCCTGTGAAGCTGCAGATGTCATTAGGCTCAGCTGGAATTAAAGCAGAAAGGATGAGGCTGAGTCGACTTCCAGAAGTCATACAGTCCGGGGCACATCTAAAATTGCAGAAAGGTATTTTGCAAATGTCCCAAAGAATTATTGGGCAGTCTGGCTGGATTCCTATAAAACAGTGCCCTGAAACACTGTGCGAGGGAATGTCTGTGCTAATGTAGCCCCACRTCTCAACAGGACTAATTGGCTTGTGGACATGACAGTACAGGACCCAAATGCGTTACTTTACCCAACGCTGCATGATATCATGTGGAGTCACCAGCTTGGAGGTTTCCATCCTGATGCTAGCRGCTTGGAAATATCTGAAGAGGGTTAACGGTTGTGGAGGAACAGCCTACCCTTAGCAAAGCTGGCCCTTCTGTCACCATCTGAGGTGGGATAGGCAATGTCTGGGAAGATCATGATGGGCATCACCAGCCTCTGACCCTTTCCTCATCCTTTACTGGCATTAAGGATATTTTTTCTGTGATCACTATTTTTTTTYCTGAAGCAATGAAAGAAAAAGCACAGGAAAAAAGGGTATCCCACATCATCTAGGAGAGGAAGGGGACATGCTGTGTTCAGTGTCCGGCTTTGCCCTTTTCTCCTGATGTGAAACGAGAGGGAGGGTGAATCTTGCTTTTCCTTCCTCACAGCATCTAGCACAGAAGGTACGGAATTAGCAGAAAGGYGTTTACCTTAGCAAAAGCTCACATTTGGGTGTGACCTTTTCTCCAAGTGTTTCTGTGACCTGGAAGATGTTGTTATTGACACACTGGGCTGCATTGAGTGTTATGCTCCAGGAGGCTACACGCAACTCACACCTTTCAAAAACACACACATAAAATCTCCGTCGCTCCTTCAGGGGGGGCATCCGCAGCAGTGGTGGCTCCCACAGTGCTGAGGACTCTCAAGGACCCCTCCAAGAGTGAGAGAGGCCGTCAACGTCCCCGAGACCTTGGCTGTCCCTTTGCAGCAGACTGGGCCGAAAGCTCGGCTGAACAGGACCACCCACAGCTTCCAGTTTCCTGCTGTAACTCTGAAGCTTTATTTCCTTGAAGGCTCTTTCGTAAAGAAATGAGAAGACTCCACGATGGGGAAACAGAAACACTAACTATTCTTAAAAACTTCACAGACTTCAGATGGTTTTTCATATCTTCTTTTATACTGTCAGCAAAAATACAGACAAGCAACAAATTACTGGTTAATGAATTACTCTCAGCTTCTCTTAGTATATATTGCAGGCACAAGGGACCTAATGACATGAGATAAAATGACATAGTTTTGTCACCTGATGAACAAATCTTTGTTTCACACATTTACTTTCTTATTTCATGTATAGGATCAAAATAAAGAGAATTCTCCCAAAGTTCCCTTGACTGTAGCTCAAATAAAAAGCATCAGAACACTTCAAAATGTGAAAATCTTACTAAGGCTTCTATGGTTTCAAATAAATGAGCTGTTCCTCTTGACTCATACTAATCTCATAAGATATAATTAATTTTTTATCTCTATTTCTCTTGAAGTTTCATTCAGTCATTCACTTTCAAATGATGAAAATAGTGTAGGGGGTCCTAAATTGAAATGGCAGTGTCTCCATTCTTTTCCATTCTTCTGATGGTGATTACATTAAGCAATATTTGCCACATAATTACAAGTATTTATATAGATATTGTAAAATTAAATTAACTTTTTTTGTAACYGAGACTCTTCTGATATGTCTTTAATTTTAGATATTTCTCTTCTTTATGATTTGGCCATTCAAGGCCATATGCATTTTAGAGCACATTTCACTGTTTTTTTAAAAAATAATCTGCTTCTAATTCCTCGACATTTATCAAATTCCTACCCTAATTATAAACTCCATCTCCAAGTTTGTTCTCTAATTTGAGCGTTAGAAACGAACTCCATCAACCCTTACAGATGAAACACAAAGAACAAATTACATCTTAACAGCAGGGTATAGAAGCAGCTTGCGATATTAAATTGTATTGTGTATAACAAGCAAGGAACATTTGAGYGAGCAATTGAAAAGAAAATGCTGTCACAAAACATGATGTCAGATTTCCTGAAGAGCCTGATAGAAATATCAGCCTGGCATGAAAGAGCCAGATTTCTAAATGCCTTAACCCATGGGAGCAAGCGTTCAAAATTGCAAGTAAAGCAGCTGCAATCTGGCTTGCATRCTGCTAAGAGTAAGGTGGTCATACCCTCATCCCGTATGATGCCTGACGTCTCTGTGACTGTTGAGTCTTGTACTGTCTTCAGCAATGTTTCCTACTATCAAATTGTTTTCATTTATGGATTTATTGCAGAGAAATGCACCACAACTTCAGACTATGCTAAGAGGAGCATTATACAAGAAAGAGAATTTCCAAAGCAGCAGACTGACTGTTTGGCCCGAAGGAGTGATCGAAACTGTTTCCCACACATTTAAAAGAAGAGGTGTGGAATCTTAAAAGAATAGTATGATGAAATAGTTCTTTTCTATGGCTCATTACAAATATTTCCATCAAAAATGATCCCCAAAATCATCAAAAAGGGAAAAATAAAATATACTTTTAACTCTCTAAAAAAAAAATTCTGCCCACTTATAGGAAGTAGAAACTATGCAAAAAGATCCYAAGATGTAATTTAATTTATTACATAAGCTCAAGGAGCTATCTAATATAACTGCAGAAGTCATGATGTTCATCTTCAGCARCAAAGGTCACCTAACCTCTTAAGGCGGGTCATCACTTTAGGGTTCATCCTTTTCAGTGGATTTGCTGTCTAACCGTTTTTTTTCGTTCTTCACTTGTGAAGATCATTATCCCTGTCTAAACACAGAATTTTGCACCTGTTAGTAAGAAATTGCACCATACCAAGAATATTCAGAGTTTTACTTATCTCCTCCAGTATGCTGAGGGCCTTTTCTTTCCTTGGGGTTGCCTRCACACCTAAAAATCACACTCTTTTCTTGGATTTTCTGAGCATATGTAATAGTACCAAACCCAGGAGAGATCCAGGGCAATGCAGCTTTGTCTGAAAGGACAGTCAACCTCCGATAACTAGCTGACAGTTTTTCAGCTCCTTGTACCCTCTTTAGAGCAGTTACACCCTTTGCACACTCAACTGATGCTTTCACATCCTATTTATGGGAAGATTCTACAGGATAACAAAAAGCTTCATTAAAGTTGAGATACAACATCTACTGCTTTTTCCCTAAGGACCATTTTTGTCTCATAAAAGGCAAATGGATTGGTCTTACACAATTTTTTTCTGGACAGATGCATGTTAGCTCTTAATCTCCTGATTTTCTAGATGTCTGCCAATTGCTTACTCTGTGCTAGTGTCTTTTTGTAGCAGTTGRAGATGAAGATGGATGACCATAATCCCCTAGTTCTACTTCTCTCCTTTTAAAAAACTCATCAATACATTTTTTTTTTTCTCCTTTTCCTGCTTACTTGAACTGCTGGCATCCATTCTTTGGAAAAATCACCAGCCATTTAGAAATGATTCCCAACAGTTCTCTATAGGAATGTAGCTAACCAWCATGAAGTTAGATGGGAACTTTTAATTTCTCCTAACACCATTTGTTTTCATTCTTCTAGTCTTAGTTACTTCTTGCATCAGTTGCATTGGCCATTCTGATCTGTGCTAGTTTTATTAGTATGTCTGGTSAAGGCTGATTATTTCAGTGAAGATTGAAGCAAAAAAGACATTAAGCACCATGACCTCTTGACACTCTCTATTGAGAGCTCTCATTTTCTGTTGAATCAGGGTGAACATTTTCCTTGTTTTTTTCACTTATTGCTTATGTACTGTCCAACTGGCAAGATCGTATTTTTGTGGATTTGGCTAGTTTTATTTCCCATTGTACATTAGCCTTTCTGATTTTCTTTTCTAATTCAACTTTCCTAGTCAAACTGTGGAAACCAAAGCCTWGCAAAGCATATTAACTCATGCCTAACTTCAGCACATTTAATCAAGGCTATATGTTACAGTAACCCATGAAAAATTTAAAAAAATACAAAATACATTTTGCTTCTTCTTGGGATTTGTCTTTGACATGTGTCCTGAGATATGTAGAAGAGGACTTAAGATTTTTTGAACTATTCCCTTCAAGAAAGAGAGAGTATATTTAAGTGGGTTATTTTGAGGGTCTGAGATTTTGAGTGTGTCTATAATCATTATTCTCTGTCTAAAGCATTCAATAAACACTTCTCTAACTGAGTAAATATGAAAGGCATCATCATGCAAATTCATCTCCTCCTCCTCTCATCCCAAATTACAATATGGTGCTTTCAGACTCTGCATTTAGATTTTTTCACCTCCTGCTCCTCTCCTTCACAAACCTTTCTTTAATTAGACTGCATTTTTAAAACCAAAGAAATTAAAATTAAATGGCATGTGAAAATGTTGTTTTGTTACATTAACTTCACAGATGGTGAAGGCCTACTTCACTGAATGTGAGTATAAACATCAATTCTGTTCTCTTCTTTCTGCTAAATAAGACCTATCCTGATGGAAAGGGAACCATATTGATATAAATATTTACAATGCACGGGCAGGCAGGCTTATGCATTAGCATAAAGAAACTGGTTCTTTTTTTCCTCTTTGTTCTTCTACAGGATGAATTAGCAGTTGCCGTGTGGACCGTGGCATTCATGGGGTTAGCTCCCTGACCTGCTGGTAACCTGCAAGTTCTTGTAGCCTGAGCTATCTGGAGTTTTTAGGACTCAGTTTATTCATTAGGAAAATAAAGATAATACTCAACTACTAGGTGCTGTAAGTTTTATACATTTTGTAAAGTTTTGGCAAAATTCTAACCCACATTACGCTATGAAATGGTGTGTAGTTCAGAGCAATTTTTCAGARAAATTATAGGATAATTTGTTAAGCAACAGTTTATCACTTTTGTAAAACAAATGAATTAGAAATCTGCATGGCTGTAGAGTACAGGAAAAGTTTGCAGTGTCTCCCATAGTTGCAATGTTCATAGTAATGGAAACCTCTCTCATTGACTTTGCTATATTTTTGCATCCACACAGGTTGTTCYGCTTGCAGGACAGGCTGTTCCCCAAACGTTCTCCATGGGCCCACACATACGGTGCTTGGAAACACATCCAAGAGGAGACACCTCAGTTTCATTCTCTGATGGCTTCTGCATTTTAATTAACAACTTTACTGTCCCAGGACAGGGATGCTATCACACTTGACCTATGCACTGAGGTCAGTGTAACAGGCTGCTTGATTTTCTGACATAGAAACATTGYCCCAGACAATAGCTATTTCACCAAAAACCCTGCTTAGAAATGAGAAAGGATACACATCTTTTGACTAGGACAGAGTTTTAAACAATGCATTCAAAATAAAATATTCAAAACAAAAAGTAAATGTCAAAATAATTTTTAATTTTACTTTATTAAAAACTGTGTCAATTTTTCAATTCAAAATGACCATATGGTTTGCTTTAAAAGTATTTTAAGTAGTCTGGAATCAAAACTAGGTGCTTGATTTTTCAAATGAATACTCTGCTTCGTTCTAATTGGACTGAGCTCATTTTCAGGGCTGCTAGCAAGCCTAAGAAACCCCTGATTCTCCCACATGCTGCAGCCCCAACTACGGTACAGAAAACCCTCAACCAACCACACATTACAGATGTAAAGTGTAAAGATCAGAATATGAATTTGAGGGCTGTTTTGAGGGTGTGCGAGTGTCACTCTCCCATTTCACAGTGCAATCTCTCCGTCAGGATCGGATGCAGCCATGCAAGACGCGCTGGGGCGCGGATGGAGAGCGGCGGTAGCTGCAGAAGATGCGGAGTCACGTAGCCAGGGCACATTTTGACAAAGAACACAGGTTGTTATGAATGGGTATGGACAAAACCTAGCCCCCCCCCCTTATGCTGGATAAAATGTGAGAAAACATATGTCCTCCAAGTCCAGACTAAGGAGAGCTTCGTGTTGCACAGCACATACTGCCACGGGGGAGAATGATATTAATGATGTGGAAAAAGACCAGCCTGTCATTTCTGCTGAAACTGATAAGAGAAAGCAATTCCCTGTAACAGTTGCAAAAACAGCGCTGGAGCGACTTGAGGAAAAACAAGATTAAAGACTGGTTTGTCAACCTGGTGTCCTCCACTGCTAGGACTGATAATTTACAATAATACTCTGTTTTTCTGTGAGGAGAAATAATGTCAACTCAAATGCCATCCAGCCTGGTGGAGGTCTTTGCTCTTCAGAGATCAGGGTTAAGCTATGAGTTATTATTTAGCAGGGCTGGTTTTAGTTATTAGCAAAGTAGGCAGCTGACTAAGAAGCAGACTGCTAATGGGGAGCAAAATATCTGCCTGCTTTATCTATCCCTCGGAAAACCTGGCCGCCTGCTGCTGCCACTGATGGGGGACGAGGGTGTGCAGGGAAGGGGCTACTGCGGTGAGAGACCCCTGCAGAAATTAACCCTTAATTTTTCAGGATTCTCCTCGACTCACAACTTCAGCCATTTTGCCTTGTCTTTTTRTGACAAGAGTCCTGAGAAAAGCCAATATTCAGCATCGGGCACAGTGCTAAGAATCTCTGTGTTGGGCCTTTTGCTTAGGATCTTGTTTCTCAAACTTTCCTAACAGGAAGTAGCATATCTGTATAAGAAAGAAAAAAAATATAACCAGGGACTTAATCCGGAAACAAGACAGCATCGAAGATGAGCAGGATAACATTTGGGGCGGCTCTCAGATGACTACTGCAATGAATCTTTCATGAGGCTGGGTTGTTACCAAGAGTGGAGGAACATTGCATACGCTGGCAGTATTTAGGAGAGAGCTTCCACTGTGATTCAGGACAGCAAAAATGAACACTGAAAGGAAGTGAAGCAAGTAGAAAGGTAGGCTGACTCTTAGGGAAAAAAAGGAGAAGTAATACGGGGCCCAATTATGTCCAAACACTGGTAGGCTTGTATTGAGGACATTTTAAAGAAGAATTCATCAAACGTGACAAGAATTCAACAGAGATCTTGATCAATAGTATTCTTCAGCTGAAACATATTCAAGCACATACCTTTAAGGTTTCTGACAAAAATTTGGAGAAGTCAGGAATGCTTCAGAAGTTCATCTTTTAACCCTACAAAGTAAGCAGTATATAATGCCTCAATATCTTTGCCCTGGGCTGTTTTTGCTATGTTCCTCACTTGGTTCAGGAAGCATCAAGACCTGATCCAAAGTCTGTTGAAATCAATGGAAAAAATGTAATTGACTTCACGATCTTAATCATCATCATTTGGATCAAAAAAGCCATGTGTATCAGTCCTTAACAGTGGAGACAATTTCAGTAAATTGTTAGCACATGGTGCCTGTAAAGAACTACAGCATAACAGTGCCTAAAGTTCTGGAAGCATTTTGTCACCAAGAAATCGCGGGATGAACTAGCTCAAAACAGGCTTCTAGAGTTTCAAAATGCCACTTTTACTCTTCTATTCTTCTTCTTCTATTACTTGAACGGGATTTAAGTTGGAGAAATGAAAAGCAGGGCGTATGTGAAACTTGATTTGAAGAATATGCTTAAGGACAGTATTGGCCTGATTCTGGAATGCAAAATAGGACCCAGATGAATCTGTAAAACTTCAGTCTCGGGGTGAAGTTAAAAGTAATAAAATGAGTATAGCTCCCAAACCTCGTTGCTTCCTCCATATGTTTTCTTCAGATGTCCCAGCTACACACTTGAAACAGGTAGACCTTTCTGTCTTGGGATTCATTTGGATAACAAAAGGCTGAGAAGAGAAATATCAGGGCTTTTTAAAAACAAAAGTAAATACAGGATGCAGGTTAGAATAATGAGCCGATCAAATAGTATTTGACCTTTCTGAAATTGCTAAGACAGAGGAGATGGAAACAGTGTAAAAACAATCAGAATAATTTTCTGATAAAACGGGAAGGATTTAACCAAAGCCAAGTAGCATGGTTTATCCATAATCCTGGAGTAAACACCATGGAGTTGCAAGAATTTAACAAGGAAAATATTTCCAAGTAGTGTTAAAATAAAAAGATTTTTCATTATTACAAAAATTATGATTTTCTTGTAGAAACAGAGTTCCACAAGTGCAAAGATGRCTTTAGAAGACTATTTAATTGCTAGGGGCTTAGTGGAGGAACAATTAGGAAATTATCACATTAATAACAATTGACATATTTAAATAAAACTTTGKTTTTTTGCTAAAGAACCTTTTTCTGCTCCATGATTATCATTCCCTTGCATAAGCCCTTTACGAAGGGATTGTCATCTTAGATAATTAGACAGTATCTGGCACTTGGGTGTAAAAGGTATTTCATGAGGTTTTATGARGCATGTCTCAAATGCTCACAGGAATTTAATACACAGGTACTTTAAACTAAATTGTGATAAAAAGTAAGGTGCATATTGTGTCTACACCTGGCAATTAAACTTGAGGTCAAGCTCACCTGGCAGATCTTTGCAGGTGGGGAATGAAAAAGAAAAAGTATATAATAAAAAATCTTGGTCATATTCTTCTTACCATAAAGACAGCACACCTGCCCACTTTAACATACGAGGTCCTGCTTTTTTTGGCAAAAGTTTCAGGACCGCCGAAGTTAAATCCACTAGAGCAAACGGAACCTCTTGGTGCTAAATTTAACCATTAAACTCTAAATTTAAAACTCGAGAATAAATTTTGGTTGAAGAAAGAGTAAGTTTTTATTCTCAGACCATAGATTGTGCAATGCCATCATTTTTRCATCAAGTTTAATGTTCTTATCCAAAATTATCCCTCCTTCCGTTTATGCCATAGTCTTTAGCTGCCACAAAAGCAATTCATGGAAACATCCACACTAATGGTGAAACTCCATCTGATGTACACACCATCTGAAAAYGTTCTTTTTTTTCCAGCAATCCTATATACATCCAAGTGGCATTTTAGCGTTTTTTTGTAATACCCTCTTTGTGTCAAACTTTTCAGAATTGCYACATTTTCTGTTTATTGGCCTAAAAAAGAAAAAAAWATATATAATTTTGCACAGCACAGTAAATAAGAAATCAATACATTCCTTTGGTTAAATTATTTTAGCTAGCTTCTGGAGGGGATGAAACTGAATACAATCTCAAGGCTTGTATTGAACGAACGCTGGGCACTCATTCACAAATGCACAACTGGAACACATTTTTGCCAATTTTTCACAAAAGGAAGCTCTCCAAGTGTGATTAAAGACATTAGCACAGAGACATTCAGGCAGTATTAAATAAATATGAAAAAGAAAGATGTCTTCTGATTGCTTCTCAYATATAGAAACAGCACTGGACTAGTTTCCATATTAGTGTAGAGGGAATTTCATATTCATAACTCATAGTTGTGATTTTTCCCCACCATATATTTGAAGAAATAAGTCTGTAAGTCTTCACGTAGTTTGTAGCTTGCAGCAAGAGAAAGAAATAAAGCAGAGGGTGTGCTGTTATACCAACTCTATATCAGAATTTCACAGAATAGGACCTAAATTCTAAAATTTCCAATATATACTGAGTTGAGCTGTTTCTGCAGGACAGCTGACTTTCTAAAATTGCTTCAGGTCAAGTACTGTAGCATGTCACTATATTTATAGAGGTAGCGGTTGTAGGAACTGCTAATGAAAGGGGATTCTGTTCTTCCCTTCTTGAGAATTCGCACTGAAGCTAGTGGGAGTAGGACCATATGTCAGAGCTATAGAATTAAAAGTTCACTACTTCCATCAATCAGAGCTTTATAGAAGGTGTCCTTGAGTCAAAGACTRCCTAAGGATCTTCCTAATCTTTGCAGCCGTCTCTACAAAAATTCTACCACCTATTTCTGAGTGGGCCCAATCACGAGTTTTTCTGATATTCTAATATGGACTAAATGCCTTATAAAATCTCTTTATCCCATTTCATATGTTAGTCTTGCTCGATTAGAAATTATTATTCCAGCTGGCTGTAATAACTAGTTTGAGGGGGTTTCAATGATCAGCTCTCTTCAGGACTAGTAACAGATTATAAACATTAAAGATGGAAGAACTCTCTTAAATCACTCTCTTAAATCACCAGGATATATATGATGAGAGATACTGATAGTATAATTTGTCTTGAGGCAGAAGTCCAGGAAAGGCATACGGACCTCTCAACAAGCACTGCTCAGTGGAGGGCAAGAAGTGCCATGCTTAAGCTGGAGAGACATCTGCTAGTGGTTCTGAGTCTCTGTAGAAATATTAGCAAATTAAATCGACTTTTTTGTTAGACCTGACAATTCAGACTGTACGACTGCGGAGAAAATGGTCACAAGTAAACGGAGATGTTTACTTTCCTAAAAGTTCTTTGCCATTGCAGACGCCAATGCTGCTAGTGTGTGCCGTCTTTTAAAAGTATTAATAGGCTGCAGGACCTGTGTCCAGCTAGGGAGGTTATCTTAGATCCATGGGAGGAACCATATTCTTCAATACCTTGAACCTCAATGCAGAAAATAACTCTACACCTTAAAAAAAAGCTGAGGAGACATGATGGTAGACCTCTGTGGTTAGGGGTCCCACCCAAGAGGAAAGACCTGGCTCCTGTCTGTGGGATGACTGTCCATATATTTCATCCTCAGACTGCTCCATCTTCCCGCGAGATTTCTAGGAACTGAAAAACGCCTGCATTAGCTAAGAACCCAAGGAACAGATGACCTTTCAATTTCTCCTTTCTGTCTCACACAACAGGTGTTTGCACCTGTTTTATGGCCGTTGACATTTTAAAGATCTTTTTAGAAATGCAAATCTATCCATTTGGAGTAAATTTGCCCTCCCCTCCCCGTGTTTCTTCAATGCAAAATGGAAATCATAATGACAAGCCTGAGGGAGGAATGGGATCAGTGTTTCACAGTTGTACCAGAACTGGCTTTTGTAGGAAAAAGAGAAAAAAAWATATAAAATTCATCCTGACAAAAAAATTATAAAATATAGTGGCTATTGTCACAAAAAAAATGAGTGCTTTATTGGTTCCTTTTTCTTGTTTCCTGTTCCTTCTTGTGATCCGTCTCCTCATGCGCTGAATTACATATTTCTCTTTTTCCCACATGCAGATTCATTTCTTCCTCAGTCTCTTGGGGCCTTTTGGCATTAGAAGAGCTTCAAAGAGGCCGCCACTTCTCCACAGTTGATCTGCTTCCCTCAGCGTTTAAACGTTAAGGAAGACAGCGGATGTGAGAAGCCGCAGCGGAGTTTWTTTTATCTTAATGATGCAGCCTGAAGCCTCAGCCCCGGCGAGCGTGTACCCCTGAGGCTGCTGGTAAACAGCCTTCAGAAGCCTACTGTTTGCCAAGTGTATCCATCAAAAGATTATCGCGCTTGGCCACGTCGCTTCACCTTCTCTTTGCTGGATGCACAAGTCGAGGAATCCTCTGCTCCTCTCACCGACTTTGGATCCAGCAGAAAGACATTTCGTGTTTAGTTAAGCAAACATTCATGTAATTGCAGGATTAGCTCTGGAGGGGGCTTTGCTCAGATGGATGAGCTGCGCTCTGGAGAAGAGGCATTTGTTACTAGACCTGTTTTCAGTGCTGAAAATTCAGGACTTCTTCCCCCCCCCCCTTTTTTAGCAGGGTTATTACTCATTTTTCCACTCATATTCCACAGCCCACTGGAAAATTTATGCTACCCAGAGGGTCTGAGAGCATGAGCTACCTCATTACCTTATACAATTCTCCCATAGATCATAATGTGCTAAGAGCAAAAATCAATGCCTTACCCACTTCACCTGCAACAAAACAGAAATAAATTTMTTTTTTTCCTATTCATCGTTTTCTGTACTGCAACTTTTTGATCCGAATTCTCCCCAGCTCACAACATCAGTCTGCTTCTTCTTTGACACGCCTCATAAAGCTGTGTTTCCCCCCAAAAAAATCCTTTCTATGATAACTTATCATAATATTAAAACAACATACATAGAGGAAAGACTGTCAGGAAGTCAGGCCACAGCACTGGGTTTGGGACCTCTGGATTAAATTGAGGCCATAGAGCCTGTCTGGGTATATGCAACACCCAGGACAGAAATTTGAGGCTAGGTAGAGTGTGGCAAGATCAGTGTGGCAAAAGGCGTGAGCTAAGGTGCCCTGATTCTCTTCAGGAACTTATTATTTTGAGCATAGTAAAAGAAACTTTATGTTGTTTTTGCAGATCAAGKTACCTTGGGGAGACTGGTTTCAGTATTTCTGTATCAGCTATTCTCAAATTAAGAGGCAGGAAGGAAGTTATATCCTGGAAATGATTCAAGAAATACCAGAAAAATTCCCCGCTTTTGTTTTTCCACTTACTTTTTTTGTTTGTTTTTGTCTCTTGCCCTCTCACTTCTCCATYAAAAATCCTCTTTGGAGGGCCACATCTACTTCCAGCCAGTAAGGTAAATGCTATCCAATGCAGAATGAGAAGTCCTGTGATGGGGCAGGATTTTAATTTATTTCTTAATCCCTGTTCCCCAATCTGTGCAATAGTTTGCCAAGTGGAGTTCTGTCGGTAGTGATGAACAGTGGTGTCTGCAGCTACACTATAGGTTAAACTGCATCTCCTCTTCCAGCAGAGGCAGGTCTCAGCTCTTGAAGAGTGGGACAGGACAGAGAGAGGAAGTCCTTTTTTTTTTTTTTTTTTTTTGTAGAAATGCACAGGGGCTAGAAGTAACGAAGGGAAGGCTGATGAAACCTGGCATTCAGCAGCTACCATGCCTGGAAAGGATTAGACATGCAGAAAGCATGGTGGTGCAGATAGCTGCTGTGGAAACCAGAAGCTGGATTACCAAGTTTCTTCAAGCCAGTTTATAAACAGGGTAGTTCCAGTAACAATATACATAGCTTTCACTTCATTTTGCTTTGCTTGCTTCCCCACATCCCAGAGTCTTTGGGAGATCACCCAATATGAGGTGGAGGAGGACAGAAGAGGCATGCCAATAGAAACAGTTTGGTTTAAATGAAAACTATTCTTGTTGAGCAGTACAAGGGATTTTTTTATTATCATAGATACAGCTGAAGTTGTATTTAAACATACAGCTGATCACCTATTTGATGAAGTTAGACCCAAGTTTGTGGRGTGGGTTCTTTGCTGGTAACTAAAATCATAGAATCACAGAATKGGGTAGGTAGCATGAGACCACTGCAGGTCAGTGGGTCCAGCCCCTGCTCAAAGCAGGGCCAACTTAGGTCAGCTTGCTCAAGGCTTTGTCTAGTTGAATTTTGAAYATCTCCAAKGATGGAGATTTCCCCAGCTCTTTGTGCTCTTGTACTGGTGTTTGATTACTCTTTCGAGAAAGAACTTTTTCCTTCTATTTCATTAGTTTTCCTTGTTGTGACTTGTGTCTGTTGCCTCTCATCCTGTTACTGTACACCTCTGGGAAGAGCCTGGCTCTATCTTCTCCCTATCTGTCAGTTCAAGACCAGAATAAGGTCTCCCCTTTACTTAGCTCCCCTTAACTTTAAGGTTAAACAAATCTCATTCTCTCAGACTTTTCTTATACTTTATATTCTCCAGCACCTTCATCCCATCCCATCAGCCTCCACTGGACTCACTCCAGTGTGACAGCAACTTTCTTTTACTGGAGAGCCCCAAACYGGGCACAGTAATCCAGGTGCAGTCTCACAACTGCCAAATAGAGGGCAATCATCACAAAAAACATTGCCTTAAAATTACAAGGGAACAAGACAAGAATACATGGCACCATCCTAGCACAGAGTAGACTGAAGAGTTTGCTTTGTTAACATTCATTATACCCTCTGTCTAAACCACTCTCCCAGCAGATTAATGTCATTAAGAACATTAATACATTTAAAAATGTTATGGCCAATAYTGCTCAGCTCTTGTTTAAAGAAGAAATGAGATACAGCAGCTTGTAAAGGCAATCCATCACCCAAAGTACACAGTTAATGTGAACAGCAGCATTAGCACAAGCAAATCTCCTGCTAAAGTAAACAAATACTTCAGCACAAAGTAAGCACGATATGGAAAGAAGGCACTATCTAAAAGTGGAATTGCATGCCTGGCCTTGTTAATCAAGGGACCAAATGGTACCAAATCAGTCTCACACATGACACACACAAAGTCTCAGTGCAGCTTTGAAATGCAAAATTGTCACACAAGAACAGGCTGGGCTTTCCAATTAGAACTGTAAAAATGTCTCCTCCTTGGCAAACTTCAGTTAGATGTCACAGTTATTAAGGTCAAGAGAATGCCCAGGGCTGCAAGGCCTGACCTGCAGAACCTTAAACCCCTCCAGCCCAGGGAAAGAAGCTGACAAAACGCCAGATTAKGTCTCCCCAATAACTCTGGTTATGAGGCTCAAGCTAGATGCCTTTCACAAGTGTGCACCAGGAGCACCAGTAATTCCAAATAATTGCAAAAAAGCCCTTCTGTCAGGATGTAAATGGAATAAAATAATATGAATGCTTTCTGCAAAGCCCAGGTAGATACTAGTAGGATCCATACCCAACATCCATCAACGTGAATCTTCAAGGATTCACACACTTTTTGTCTTCTGCTTTGGACCTACAGTCATAAGATCTGGATGATTCATGATCCAGTCAGACCAGGCAATGATAGGAATCTGTTTTCGGTTACTAATCCAAAGCCATTTATACCAAGACAATATACTAAAAATTCTAGTAGAGAGAGCGAGAGAAAAGGGAGGGAGAAAGATACAGCTATGCTTGGTGTGAGGAGGTAGCAGAGGCAGGAATGTGCAGGAGGCAGTTTGACAGTTCCACGGTGACAACAATAATATTTTACATTTCTATCTGAAGACCCTGCTTTAAAACTATTGATAAATTAATTTTCAAATGGGTAGGTTAGAAACATTATTTTTGTCTTAGAGCTAGAGACACTAAAACACAAAAGCCTGAAATGTCAGCCAAGGTTTAGGGACAAACTGAAAATAGATGACAAATGCCCTCACACCAAGATCGGGGCTTTTATCCCAACATGACTTTAATTTTTGTCTGTTTTTATGTACAATGTCACAAAATGTTCGGTTAAAATGATCCATAAAGTAATTATTTTTTGCCTTAGAAAATCTATTAACTAGACAGTGTTCAGGTAAATATTGAGGTGTTTTTATTGACTTCTCAGGCAAGATTATTTTTTAAACATATTTTTTAACTTCAGTCTCTGTCAAATTGTTTCCTCCTTATTCAGTACATGAAACGCTTGTGAATTATTCAGTGGAATTTTTTGTCCTTGATTAACTGCTCCTGGGCTTGTGTTTTTTAGATTTCAGCTAACGCTTTCAAAGTTAAATACCTGAAGTTAGACAATGAAGTCAACACTGAAGCAGATAATTTAGCATTAGACTTTACAGAGGCTGGCTTTATAGACCGTATAAACCGCTACCCTGCTTCCAATTTATAGGCATTCTTCCAACTCAGATTCTCTTTGGTTATCAGGAACTAAGAGTAAAAAGCTCTGCTGGAAAATATCTTTTGACTTACCCACATGATATTTTTCCCTTTGAAGCCTCTGGAAACTCCTAATGCTTTGTAAGCCCTAGCCTGAGAACAATCATAATGATCCATATGGGACAAAGTATGTACTAATTTTTGCCAGAATATATCTGGATATAAATAAATCATTGGTTTATAAACTAGATCAAGGCACGTATTAAAGCTCATCTGTAATGTTCTTCATTCTTATTTTTCCTTCTTTGGTTGATACTTTTAATATAATATAATATAATAATATGGGTTCCCACTGTAGTTGATGGAAAGGAGTAAAAGTCTCATGTCAATGGTTTTGGGCTGAGACAACCATCCCATCAGTAGCTGCCYATCTATCTCCAGTGACCTCTGTGATGATTATTTGGACGATTAACTGAATCTGAAATATAGTGTGGGGCAGAGCAGGAAATAACACTGGGTCCTCCAAGTGCCAGACTAATGTCTAATAGGTCATCTTGCTTTCCTTTGTATATATTAGAGTTGCAACTATTTCATCACTTCCATGATTTAGACTGAGACTTTTACTGTAAGCAAGCAATTATACCCATAAACATAAATTTTTGAGGTTCTGAAAAGTCAATTTCCTACCACCATTTTGACTGCCAAATTCTGTACTGGAAATATTGCCTGTGGGGCTGAAGGGAAAGAAGGCTTATTGAACCAAGTAGATCCCAAACATAAATGTTTCCTGCAAAACTAATATAAGATTCAGTTTTTCTGCTTCAGAAAAGACATTCTTTTCAGTTTCTCTTGAGAACAGGGTTGTTTGGCAATTCAAATATCTACGCATTAGTTTATTCTACACTTTCTTTTTTCAATAGTTGTATTTTTGTTCTCTATCTCATCTAAAATACTTACAGTTGTTCCAAGGCTACCTGGAATCTAAGCTATTTCAAATTATAGAGGAAGTAAGTGTCCTTTTATAAGCATTTTACAAGATTATTAAAAGTAGTACATTAATATACAAAACTTAAAGGTACAGTCCACCCTCTTTGCACAGATTTACCGTTCTTAGAAAACACCTCTACATATTGTAAATTCTTTCAGAAAGTCGGCCAAACAGAAGGAGAGCTGGTTAAAAATGACGTTCTTTTGCGCCTTCTTTTTTTACCAGAAAACAAATCAAGCCACGTTTATTCACTGAGAAATGAAAACTATTTAATGAGATTTGACGCTCTTCATGGAAAGCTTCTGAAAGCTCCACCCCAAAAAAGTTTTACTGGAAAATACTTCTCGCAAGCATGCATATGCACTAGTCTTATGCCTGCCACTATACTTCAGCCCTGGGGAAACACTAAGGAGAGTTCCTGGTGTCCACTTTGGCACCAGCATCTGCTGTAACATCATCTCTGGATAAAATTTGCAGCAACTTTTGGTTAGCCAGGTTTGGTTAGCAGAGCCTCCATTATTCATGCTTTCATTGTCAAACAGTGACACTACCTTATATTTAGTCTTAGCACATCTCAGGGACCTCTACACTGACCTTGCTCTTTGCCTTCTACAATGGCCTTCCACAAAATGGTGAGTTCAGCTGAGGGTGCCAGGCCTTTTCCAGAAGTAAATTAAAAAAAAGTCATAAGAACTGGTTGATTCCTCTTTATTGCTGTTTTCACTTTAAGGCAAATTATATTGAATGTCTATAATGACTGTGTGTGGCTATAATATACAATTCAATAAAAAACAGCACTCTATTCTGGTATTTAAAGTACCATCTTAATACAAAACAGTGGTGATAATTAAAATTATTACTGTTGCACACAGCCAAGAGTCAATGGCTTGCATTGTAAAATCAAAATCTCCATCCTGGAGGATTCACATCAGTTGGTTTGCCAATAGTTTATTGATTTTCTCACTGCATTTTACATGAGAGAAATAGATGTGTCCAGGGAGAGTGGCAGTGTTGATATTCTGCTTGCCACTATTTCCCTTAGGAGATCTCAGTCTGAGATTAATGTCTGGGTCCCTAGATATGTTACTTCATCAGTATTGGGTGGATACAGAACAGCTAGAGAAGTAATTTGCACCTGCCCAGGACTATACTGGGCAACCTGGGGGATTTCCATAAGTCACAAATTCATCATACATCTCAGGAAAGACCCAATAGATCAGTTTCCTGGACAAATAATCCAAGGCACAAAGAGGACATAGGACAATGCTAAATCCAGTTCATAGATCCAAAACAACAAAATGCTTCTTTCTTTGCCTTATTACCTTCTATTACAATTTCCTGCATTTTTCTTTCATAATCCTCCCAAGAAAGAAATGCAAGGTAACGTTATCCCATAACGCTATCCTTTAATATTAATCCCTTAATGAATAGCCAAAGTGCGATGTTAGATGCAAGACAGAATTGTGGTCCCCTTTTAGCTGGAGGCTAATGACTAGTGTATGATTGGACTTAGCTGGTGAGGTCTTGTTCTGGTAACTGAGTGAGCACAGAAGGTTCACCATTGATTGCAACGGAGTCCAAACAGCAAGCCCTGATGTCCAYGCTCAGCCTTGCAGCAATCAGAGATTTTACCTATGTGAATTTTATGGCATTTCAGGTCATAGCACAGATTTAATTAAATTCTGATAAAATCGATTTGCAGTTCTTGTACTGCATAAGTCAACAATAGAAAACTACTGAGCCAGGCACTCAGCTGCAGAAAGTTCTCAAGTAGAAAATTGCATCTGTATTTTTAAATGTTCATCTGACTCAGTATTCAGGAAAAGCTGGCCATTTAAGGCGGGTGAGTTCAGCTAACATTAGTGAGACTGCATTCATTTACGCCAGCTGAGGTTCACCATCAAACAGAAAGAAAGAGAGTTTGTGGTGGAGTGAGTTTGCAGCTCTCTCTTGATAGAAAACTGGAGCCACTGAGGTTTGTGTCCAGTTCAAACCGCAGAAGGAATTCATAAAAGCAGCCTGGTTACAGACTTTAATGATGTCACTCGACTCCAGGCTTTTCTGTTGTTAAAAGTTCAATATAATCCGTAATGACTCAATGTTGTTTCTGTCTCTTTAGAGAAAGACAACTGAACTGTGGCAGCACAATGTCCACTGGGACATACAAGGAGTATCATGCCGATGTAATGGACCTGCCATTTGCATCACAGGAAAATTCTTGTCACCACCACTGGGATTTCAAAGGACAATATTACAGAACTGAGCATTTCAAGGGAAATAAGGCAGCTTCTGAAACTCTAGTTCCAAAGCTCTCACTCAGTGCACCTGGGACATGACTGATGCAGACAAACTAATAAGAAGCATGTTCTACCTGATTTCTAGGCCAGAGGAGATGCAGCTGGAGATCTYTCTCTCATACCAGCTAGTTGAGTGACTTGGGACCTCTGAACTCATGGTTAGAGCTGGTTTCAATAATTTCTATGAGCTGACTGAATATCATGGGGAAAAATGTACTTCCTTTCATCAGCTTCAAATACAAACAGAGAGCATCAGGGTTGTCCTGGGTTCACCTTATCCTTGCTGACTTGTCCATGATGTGCCATGCCAGGAAGCTGACAGGCCTCATCTTAAGGAAGACAGTGAGTTTTGACATGTGACCTATGCCTTCTGTAGTAACTTGTCTGTGATTATGTTTCTGTTATTTGTGAGCGCGTTGTTTGGCTTGCTCGCTCTGATCCCCACGCTGAGTTCACAGACGGAGAGCACACTCCTTTCTTCGCAGAACTAGACTGCTTTGCATGTGCTTCATGAATCCAGATTCACGGTGCCTTATCTTCCACCCTGAATGCTGATGAGTAGCTCAGTAGAGCCTCTTTAAATAATAGATACAAATCAATGGCTATACTAGAGCTGCAGTTTCTGAGCCTAAGATGTTTCCRTAACAGCTAAAAAGTTTCTGGACATGCTTATTGCACCCTCTTGTGTTTGTTCACTATAAATGCATGACTTATTCAACTTCACATTTGGTCCACATTTTGATGATGTTCCAGCTGGTATCTGAAGCCAAACTTTCTCCTGGGCTTCACTGGTAGAGCACCGCGAAGTGGAGATGAAGAAAAGCTATTTGTGTGGAAGGGGATTCTCTGCAATTCTGTGGCAGGTAGAAGTTTGATGAATAAGTGGAGCAAATCAGCATTATTTCTTCCATTTCAGAAGCACCCGTTAAGGCTATGGTCCTTGATATAATTGCTTAAAGTCACAAAAAATATATATGGTCTAGGAATTAAATTGTATCAGACTACAGTGTGCAATAAAAGCAGCATTTATTTAACATCAATCAATAATTTATACACATAGGATTAAATTTCCAGCCACTTGCCCTGGGTCTTCACTGAAAGACTTTTCAGGCTGTAATGGATGGTGTATGGAATCTAAAGAGCTTTTCCCAGTTCTCCTCACTTCTTTTGTGGGCATGTTGCCCAAGTCCCTTTCTAGTTTTGCTTTGCATTATTCCTGGGCAAAGTAGACATCCTTCAAATAATTATTGATTCTGATACTTCCAGCATAATTTCTTACTGATTTTTCCTGCTAGCTTCAGGCTCATTCTTGCACATGCTTTCTATGGCCATCTACCATACTGACAGTTTTGAAAGACCAAAAGCATGTCATATCCTTTTCTTCTCAGTCATATTAAACGAGATTTTAAGCTTACCTTTACAATACTTTACAAACGATAGTGGATTTTTCCCCCCTTTGCCTGCATTGAAAGCTCATAAACTGTCCAAGAACTTCTCTGAAGGAAGGCTATCGGTCTGTGTTTTTGGTTTGCTGCGGATGTGAATGGCAACTGGTAAAATTACAGAGGGAGCAGGGAGGGAAAAAAAAAGGCATTTCACATGGGCAATACTGCATAAGATTTTAAGGCAGTTTTTTAACACCCACAGTTTATCTGCCATTACAACTGTGATGTTTCACATGGGTATAGGCCTTTGAGTTTCCATTATAAACAGGTAATCTTAGGACCCCATATTAAAATTGGTCACATATTGAAATTTTCTGTTGAGGAAAGGAGGAGAATATTTTGGGAAAATGCTGGCTTTTCAACCTGTCCTACTTCCACAACTTCAGTGATGCACAAATCAGCCTCAAATGTTCTTCTACCTCCTCAACCCTGAGGTCTCRCACAAAGTCTTCTGGGGATATCAGGACTGAGGTGTGTGTCTAAAAGAAACTGCAAGTTGAGCAGGGAAAAATTTCATATCTTTTGCTTGTAAAGAACTGAGAAAACTGCTGGCACTGTCACAATCAAGAAATAAGACTCAGGATAGAAATATTCTTTTGGGCTTTATTATTGAAGCTTGTCAGTTGAACAGGATTTTTTTCAGCTGGATGAGAGTGTGCTGCAAAACTGTGAACAATTTCCACATACATATACATAAGTATATATGTTTATACACACACACATATATATATATATATATGGGAAAGTAAAAAGCAATATGGTTAATTTCAGATAAAATGTGCATCATGTGGCATAGCTGTTGCCACTGTTGCTGTGGCAACCAAGCATGACAATGTGTCAGACAAGTTAATTTTAGCCAAAATAAACTGTTTCTCAAAAGCGTTAGAGAAACAGATGGATTTTGTCTTAAAATGGACTCTTAACCATTTGCTCTTTGGAAGTACAGGCAGATCAAATAAATACGTATTCACCTCGCCGTAGCTTGTTCAAACAAAAGGACTTCCCAGATGCTTTGGGACCATCTTTATTACCCAGGCCTCCTTTGCTAAAGGTTTCTCCCGTACCTTCACAAACGGGTGTGCAGGCAAGTTGAAAAGATGACTTCATTTTTGAGCTTTCTGATGCATTTTGCTGTGTCGCTTGGCCTCCATCCTCAGCAGTCCTCTCCAAGCCTTCTTACGGATGCCCYGTAAGCACAGCATCTGTGTTTGGATGGACACATCCTGCTGTGCTGCTGGTTGCAGTCATTGCTGCAACCTGCCGGAGACGGTTGTAGGGGGAACAACAGCGGTGGTACAGACAGAAAACCCCCATACTTGCTTGCAATTTTGATCTGTTAACATGCTTTTGTATTGGAGTCTGCTTAAAATTCACACCACTCTCCTAAAAGTGCTATAAAAAGATCCTGGGACTCTCCYTCTATTTTTCCACACTGCTTTTATGTTTGTGACATGCTGGTCTTAAGTATATATCAAGTTTCCTCCTTAATGCCTGCACCTTTGCTGTTAATTTAATATCCTCTCTTTGCTGTTGGATTAATATCCTCCAGGCTGCTTCCACCAGCCTAGCCTTTATTTTCAATGAAAAAGGTAGTGCACATAAGACTGGGCAACTCTATCTGGGACTGGAGTATAATGAATAAAAATGAATTAATCAGTAGGCTAGAAGCTAATGGTTACTAAGGCACCAGTGGTCATGACCTGATTATGTGCAAGATAAATAGAGGACAGTCCTAAGCATTAACATTTTCACTTAGTACTTCAAAAGTGCTGTTTCCCACTGCTGAGGAAAATTATGAGCTAAAGAAGGTAAGAATAAAAGTAGGGGAAGAAAAATCAGATTTTCCTTTAGAAAATAGATTGAACGACCAAAAAACCACGAAGTCAAGATCAAATAAGTAGATGGTTGCCAGGACAGTAGGGAAAAGCAAAACAGAAATAGGGAAAAAAATGTTAAAAACTGTAAGACTATAAGAAATGAAAATTATGTGGGAATTGCTATCACTAAGAAATTTTGAGATGCAGATAATTGATAAGAAAAGCTGAAGTCATCAGGGGAAAATCCATTGCAGGTAGTGTTAAGGCATAGAAAAAGGAAAATCTAACATATAATAAAAGCAAAAGAAATCTTAGCAGTCTACAAGCCTTTGCTAGAGAGAGGAGAACCCGTTATGGATAATAATGCAGAACAGCAAGAAACGCCTACTTCTTTCCTGAAAAAGTCAAGAGAGCATTACGTGTTTTCTGTAAAGACAATTCTGCTTGCAAATGTTCTATTAAATGAAAGAATTAATAACCAAATCTGCCAAGAATACAATTTTTCAAGATCATCCAGTTCGGACAACTTTCAGAAAACTCTGAAATTCGAGTTGGCTGAGGGGATAGTGATGCGTTGGTGTGRATGTTAATGCAACTTTTCATACCAGTGAAATTCCAAAAGATAGAAAGGCTATATTTGAGCAAATATTCTATAAGGCGCCAAAGAAACTAGAGATCTAACACCTATTGGTCCCAAGCAAAATAATGGAAAAGCTTATATGAGATTCGCTTGGTAAAGACTGTGAATATAATTAATGCCAATCAAAATTGTCTTTGGAAAATGGGTCTTGTCAAACAAACTTGATTTTCTTCTTTAAGGAGATTACTGGTTTGGTTGGAAAAGGTACTGATAAATGTCACAGACTTTCATAAAGCACTCAACTTCATATTGCCCAACTTCCTGACTAAAAATACAGCACTGCAAAATATCAATACATCCTGTCATCTAACTGACACATTTTGCCTGCCAACAATCACATCTTTGGGAAGTAAATATAAAATCATTATGACAAACACAAATTACGCTGCTGATTACAGGAGTAAAACGGAGGGGGCCATGATGTGCAGGGGTTAGACTGCATGATTTAATTATAGCTTGACCTACTCTTCCTTGGCCCCCACCTARCCTTATGCTCCACGAATATATATGTTCTTTAACACCCAGCAGGGAACTCCAGAAATTCCGCCTGATTTTTTTACAGGAAGGTTCTTGCAAAAYGGAAATTGCAGCAATGAGCAGATAGTATTAAGCCAGCTGCTACCCTACAAAATGATGCAACATAGAGAAAGAGAGATGCTTTTGGGCTGTTGCTTCCGTTTCTAGATGACATGAAAGCGAACCCCAATGTCTGATAGAGTGGAGAATTTTACCTGAGAGGTGAGGACTGTTGCCATTTTGGACTTTGTGCTCAGGAAGTTTAAGAGCATCCCAGTGATCCTGGTAATTCCCAAGCGATGCTGAAATGGGACCGAGCATCTCCCCCCAAAACATTCAGCCTCTTGCAGGAGCAAGCCTGTATGTCTCACCAGGAGAAAAGCCGGTGCTGCTATTGAAGTCTACACTCTCTCTCGCGCTTAATTTCTTCCAATTACTCTTAATTGTGCCCCCAGGAATAGAGCTCTGTGAATAATTGATTTTGGGGTTTTGTTGCCAAACTGGGGGGAAGGGAATTATTCAAGGTTGATTGGAAATGAAAAAAAACATTTGTTTTTTTTTTCTCACCATAATAAAAGACCTCATCCCCAGCATTTTTCCAGGCTCAATAAACAGTTCTTTTAATTTAAAACAAAAYGTTTTCGTTCATTTTCTTTTCTAATTGTTATAGAAATGAAGTATAATTATAAATAGTTAGTTTAAGGGGCAGCCTTAAAACTTCATTTGAAATGTGAAAAAGTTAAAGCATGGCATTCAGAAACACTGAAATTAATTGCTTCAGAGATCTGAAACAATTTTTTGGTTTAATTTTGGGGTCTGATTTGTGAAAACCTTAATTTTCACCCTCAACATGTATTTTCTAGAGATRAAACTATTTTCCTCATTCTGCCTCTCAGATCCTCCAATTTTGCCATGATTTTTTGCCATTTCTGCTTTTGGTACTGCCTTGGCATCCAGCTTACAGATGTAGGTAGATTTATGCCCCTTTCCTGTTCTCTTTTAGCCAAGCTCTGCATAATTAGTTCTTCTGATCTTCTCACAAAAGTCAGACCCTTTTTCCCAATAATCATTTTTCTATTTGGAATTGCCTCCAATTTATCAACATGTGCCTGGGCAGGAGCTACTAAGAAGTGAATGCTGGGATAAATAGCAAGCCAGTCACAATGGCTACCTTCCATAAATAGCTGGTTTTGCTATTTTGTCTGCAATTACCATTTTTGGCTCAAGTTTCTTTGCTTTACCAATCTCCTTGAAACACATTTCAAGCTGGCAAAGGTCTGCTTAGCCCTGTTTTTTTTTCCTAAAAGAATTGGAGATTGCTCAGTGGTAGATATGGGTTAGAAGAAACATGCGTCTTGGATGCTCCAGCACCTCTTGATAGTTCACAGTTTCTGAATATTTTACTCTATTATAGCATTCGCTAAGATACCTGTTCTCACCAACTCAAATATTCATCAAAATCGCCTAAGGCAAAAGCTTACTACACATAGTTGGTGCTTCCAAACATTAGTTATGAACATCTGCGTGCGTCGATGCCTGAGGCTGTAATAAAGCCAAACCTGTCTCCATGAAATATTGCTAGAAAAGGTACTGGAGAGTCAGCAAATTAGAAAAGGGGAAGAGGAAAGAGAAAAGCTACCAGCATTTTCCYGCACATTCAAATGTCAGCTGAGCTCTATTACCCTCCTTCACCCAGCAATCTCAAAGTAAATTGATTTCGTAAACAGTGAGGGAGRGCTAAAGGTTGCGTGCTGAGGACAGTCAGGCATGGGGAGAGTTAGGAGAAACATGTGCACATTTTCATAATTTATCTGAGCAGAGCAATATTTGCTGTCCCTCAAGGTGATCCAACACCCAGTCCTGCTGCCAGCATTTAATCCTTTCAAAAGCACAGTGAAGACGGATGACGAGAGCACTAAAATTGCCAGCGCTTTTCTATTTCTGATTTTTTCATTACGGAATGTGTTACACATTTTTGTTCAGCACATATGCTTCATTGATTCATATTGTATGAGCACACCTTAGCCTTGTCCTTAAAACCTCATTAGTGTCTGCTGAATATCTATTTAAACCTGAGTTTTATTCATAAATGCAAATTTACAAACATTCTTAATTGTGCGTCACGCATCAGTGTGATTACAACTCCATTTCCTCTGTTTTGACATAATGTGGATTTAATATTTTGCAAAACCACCAGCCTAGATAATGCATAACGACATATCATTTATGCAAAGGCAAATGCTTCCCGTCGTCTGTAGATTTGGTCAATACCTGCTGAGAGAGACGACTTCCTGCAATTAACAGGAATGAACTAATAATAGCTACTAATAATAGCTGTGGCCCAGTGTAAAGGCAGCACAGTATTTATTTTCTAATAGGAATCAGAGAAGATTCCTTTGTTAAGGAACAGAAACGCAATAACACAGAGATATGCTTTGTAGACTACACAAAGAACTGATCTCCCAAAGCCTTGCCTTTGTTAGACAGTATTAAATAAAAATAAGTAAATAAAAGCCAATCAAAAGCAAGAGTAGAAGGTCAAATTGTGTGATTTTACGTTTCCAGCCTCCATTTTGACTCCCCTCTCCTGTTCCTCCCATGTTCTGTTTTTCACCCCTGACTCTGTAGTGCTAAGAATTTAATGAAGATAATCTTTTTTCCTCAGTTTTGGCCTGGTTACAGTTGGGCAGCACACATGAACTAAAACCAAAACTGCAAACTCTCACACACACCGCTATTCCAGGCGCAGAATATAACTATTGCAACCAGTTGGCTAGGGGAGTGCAAGCCCTGGAGCCACAGCTCTGTCAAATCACTCACTTCTCATTCAAAGACACCCGCTTCAAGTGCCAGCTTAACCTTYTCCAGGCAGAAAGGGCAGCGCAAACCAGAAGGGTTCACCTCAATACTAACCTGTATTTAGAGTAAATTGTGAAAGAAAGAAACTGTGCACTAAAGTGAGGCACAACAAAGAGAACCCATACAAACCATATTTAATTGACTGTAAAGGACTGCAGCCTCGAGGTTTTTGAATAAAAGGAAAAGAATAAAAAGCGTGATTTTTATCTTTCAGAAAGTTGCTGCTCCAGATCTCCAGCATCCACAGTGAAATAATGTCATGAACCATTTTGAGAGAGGCAGCACCCAACAGCAATCTTTATCTCCAAACACCTTGATGAAATAACTAAGTTTCAGAATCACAGATTCTGAAGTCCTCTTCCCTTTCCAGTTTTGCAGTGAGCTTTTGTAATGAGTTTTGAGTGGCATTATTATTTCTTCATCTATGGATTGGAGCTTGAACACAGGGGGTGTGCAATTACAACTCTAATGACTTTTTAATTTCTCTACCACTGGACAGGGTGTTTAGCAGTAAATAAGCACGACCACTGACTGCTTTTTCGCACTGAAATTTATACTCTACTTTGTGAATTCTTGATTCAGAGATGCTTCTCTTCATGTAGATCTTCCTGGTAATGTGCCAGTGAAAAGGAAGTGTTTTACCTTCTAGAAACATCTGGGCTTTTTATTATTTTTTGCTGGCAAGCGGTTGGTGATCACCACTGAGACTGACTTTGCTACTTACTTAAATAATCAGTCTTTCCTTTCTCTGCTTCTCTGTTTCTGGCAAGAGCGTTTTCTGAAGCTGTGCCTTTTCCAGCAGTCTTGTAGAACAAGTCTGCCTCATCAGTGATAACAGYGTTCCTTGCTTCATAACCTTCTAAGACTGTAGGTAAAGTGATGGAGGACAATTATTTAGCTGTCTCCCCACTGAACGAGGCAATCATCCTCAAAACATGCTACTGCACTATGTCTTGCCAATGATTAAATTGTTGTAGTACTACTGCAACAACAGAACTCACCATGACCTTGCTCTTTCCACAAATTCTTTACCTTTAACTACATCCTTGATCAGGATGCTTTTTCTTATTTGAGCTTCTTTGTATCATTTCTTTTTCTTGTCTTTGTAGACATGGTCATTGGCACTTCCTGCCTGGGTCAAAAGCCACTCAGTGAAAGGCGTCAAGAAGCACTGAATCAGCAGATCCAAATTCATGTGTAATAGATTTTCTCGCTTCTTGCTAGTCAGCCCTTTGATCTCTTTTCTTCAAAAATATGTACTCATTCTCCTAGTGAGATTTTTCCCTGGAAATTTCCTGTGAAAAATTTATAGCATAATGAGTTGGCTGATTTCAGCAGGCAGAATCTAACTGATACTGATAGTTGACTGAAACTTGGTCATGTTACCCAAATCGACTACTGAGCACCTCATCGTGGATTTTACYGCAGGATACTCTGCCTGATGGCAGGTGGGAAGAGCATGTAATRCAACCTAGGTGTGGGGGGGCTGATCCTCCACTCTCCAGATGGCCACAGCAGTTCTGCCTGGTGATGATCCATATTTGTTCCCTGTGCGTGATGGAGGACACTGGAAACGCTCCTCTTCACAAGATCTGGCATCCAGCAACATTTAAGGCCTTCGTTTCTGTACGAGTCTGTTACTGTTGCGAGCAACTGTATAATTCTCCTTGGCATTCACTGTAAACCATCTCTGCACCATCCATTGTGTGCAGAAGGTAGTTAACATCCATTTTTCCCCATCTTCTGTGGTGAGTTGCACCTAGCAATGGACCAGGCTGCAGCTCCTGGGGTCTTGCTGAGCATCACAAGGGAGCAGTCCTGGGCACAAGGCTTCAAGAGCCTCCCTGCCTACAGATGGCTGGAGGAACACAGGAGAGATGTCAACACTACTTATAAGATGGAGAGGGTATTCATCATGTTTTTTGAGAGAGAGAGAGAAGACAGCAGTAACTTGGTAGCAGTACTGAGCTGTACATTATATTCTGCAAAGCTATCCACCCTAGCTGAAAGGCTCCAAGTAATAGGACACCCTTCATCCTAAGTTAGAGTATTCTAGAGGTTGATCACTGTTAATTAAAAATGTGCACCTTATTTCTCAGTCTTCAGCTTCTAAATGCAAGGCTTGGCCGTGTCACTGTCTCCACGCTGAAGAACATCTACTTGCCAGCAATATTCTAGGTATGTGCTTACCACTCTCTTAACTCTGATTATCTAGATGAACTTTGAAAATGTATCGTATTTTTTTAGTTATGCTTTTTATCAGATTTCTCTCTTGTAGCTCCTTTCTCAATCATTCTCAGTTTGTTTTCATGCTTCTCAAATACCAGACATCTGGATTTGATGTACTATTTCAAGCCTGAACTAGCTAGTACCAGCTAGAGCATTGAGGTGCAGAAGTATTTTGCAAAATAATAGATATTTTTTTGGCAGCTCTGCTTCGCAATGCTCCCCCTCCAGAAAAAAGGTAGGGTTAACTTAGTGTGACTAGGTGTACCAGGAGTCTTCAGAGAAACTCCAGCTAGATATACTTCCATGTGATTGTGGCTTCAGCATGACAGCTGAAATGTTCCTTTTCCTATTTCATCTAATAAATACTGTATTTGCAGATTTATAGTAGATATCTTGTCTCTTACTGTTATAGACCTATGGAGATTTGAAAGTAATTAATCATGTTGAAGAGTCTTGCTGCTAAGGAAGGAGGAAAGAGCAATTCTGCAGGCTGTTAGTCAATAAAGAAAGACTTTTTAGATATTCATAATTGACTACCATTTGTCACCAATTTACACACATATAACTTCTGTTGAGGATACCCCTTGTAGAGCTGATTGCCAAATCAGAATAAAATAGAAATTGTAACAGATAACAAACAAGACATCCGTCACTATTCCCCCATCTCACTTATCCTTATGTCAGTGGGTTTTTGATGTCTGAATTTAAACAGAAAACAAGATTAGGGGGTATGTGAACTTGTTGTAAATCTCTACTAGGCTAAGGAGAATTTAAGAACACTTACATAAAAGTCTGAGAAAATAAATATACAGGAAGGGAAGGTATACAGGAAGGGAAGAAAGGTAGAGAAAAGCTAGAGGCCTACAGCAAAAGCACCAGATAGTCTAATAAATGCTGACTCAATACCGTGAAATTCTCTGTTGAACAGATAAAACTGTTTAGACTCGGTCAAGAGCAGAACAGTAAAATTTTTCTTGGGAACAGTTAATGTCATCATGAAAGGTCTGTACAGATTTTGACGAATGACGAGACGAATTTAGAAAAGAAAGAAATTAGCTATCAAGAAAGGAGTTCTAACACAGTAAGAACTGTTAGACTGTGGAATAGCCTCGTAAGGAAACTGATAGAAATCCCATTGCTTGAGATATTTAAAACYAGACTGAATACAGCAGGTGTTACATCTCTCTTTCCCTCTGTAATAAAAAACTAATACAAAGAAATCACCTAGGCACAGCTGGAGATATAAATAACAGTGTTTAGCTCACAAACAGCTTCCAAGGGTACTACTAAATTCCTACCATGTACCACAGTATGGAGTGTTAAATCTATTGCAGGGGCAAATGTCCCTGGCAGGGAGACGGACACCATGCCTTGATAAGCGTGCTCTCTCCTGATACCCGTGATTGTGTGCCTTGCTACAGAAAAAGTACGATCTGTTCCAGACTTGCACTTCACTCCAGGAGCTCTTTATCTGTGCATCTCCTACAGTTTAACATCCCTGCCTCCTTGTATAAAGTAACAAAGCATATTAAGTCACCTTCCAACCTTCTGAACCTTTATGAATGGTATTGTTCCTCCAGTATTCTTTGTTTTGCCATTTGTGAGCTGTGAGCTATGAACCTTCTTTTTTCACTCCCTTATTTCTCTATCACTACATATCCCAAAAGATCATAAAACTGTCAAAACCTRTATGTAAATGCCTATTTTGAGCATGCCCTGAATTGTTAGGATAGCAGTCTGGAATTGAACCAGACAGTCCTTGCAAGATACATATTTTCTAGTTTCCATGRTCTGGATTTGAACTTAATCTAAATACATGCTAAAGAATATCAGAATTAGCTCAGTGAGTGGGTTATGCTTAGCCAGTATGGACCCAGTATATTAGAGCCTGAAAGAGCAAAAGCACTGTAAGAGATGGTCTCTGCCCTGAATAAGCTGATTAGACTTTCTAAAAGTGTGTTAGCTACATTGGGGTGGGGAGAGAGATGGAACAAACACGGAAAGCGAGCAATACAATGGCACTGATGCACAACTGAAAGCAGGCTATTTGTTTTTTATAACTTAAATCCTTTCAGATGAGCTATGTAAGAAGTTTCCAAAAGCAAGCAGAGGTAGGTAAAATGAAGGGGCAGAAATGAMAGGCTATAGAAAAATACACGGGAAACAAAACACTATGTGATAACTAACATAAATATTCTGCTATGGCTGTATGCCAGTCACTCACCTTGGCATCTCCTTTTTGGCTCCCCTCTCCAACTGAGAAGTGATGGACTGGAGAGATGCAGAGATGCACCATAAGGAGACAGACAGAACCGATGAAGAACAGGACCGATGTTATCCCTGGGAGAAACAGCGATGACCACAATTCATTCAGCATCGGTCATTGTCTACAGTGAGATGTGAACCACTGATGATGATTTTCTCAAGCAAGGCTTGGTCCAGCTAACTTGTGCTCTGCACCTGGGATGAACACCTTTATAATTGCTCTTTCTGCACAGTGAGGACACAGGGGATAAACTGTTAGCAGGGACGGGTGTGGGACACAAMATCTCCTGTAGTTGCTCATCTAATAAACAGGATTGGCCAAGACTGCGCAAAACATCACACCAGCTCGCTCATGCTTCCTGCCCCTCCGTTTGGTGCGTGGTGTATYATACAAATGAAGATGAGGCTATGTGGCTTTAAAAAAGAGAGGATGAAACTGGGCTTTCAAATTCAACATTTATTTCTTCTGTTTGAATGTTCATAAAGAATGAACCATATATATCCCCGAAGAAAAAAAAAAAAAAAAAAAAAAAAAAAAGGGGGGGGAAAGAAAAAGAAAGGGGGAATCCTGTGAGTTAAAAATCTCCAGCACAGGGTTACTGTCAAGGTATAGCAAGCTCAGTGGTTAGTAGCAGCAGCCTTTCTTTACCATCACACAGGAAAACAATCTTTAACATAATGATGTGGAAAGAAAGATTTGGAAGTAATTGAAGATAATATGACTGTTTTCCTCTTTTAGTAGAGAGAACCTACAGAACTCTTYGGTAATAAACCATGGTGCACAGGCCTGAGTAGAGTGAAAATTGTGCTTGGGGGATGTGGGAAGAGGTCCAGTAGCAGGACCTTGGCAAAGCACCTGACTATAAGGAAAAATTTCCTTACTGTGAGAGTGACAGAGCACTAGACCAGGTTGCCCAGAGAGGTCGTGGATTCTCCTCTGGCGATGTTCAAAACCTGCCTGGGCATGATCCTGTGCAACATGTTCTAGGTGACCCTGCTTGAGCAGGGGGGTTAGACYAGATGATCTCCAGAGGTCCCTTCCAATCTCAACCATTCTGTGATTTTGTGAGGCTTAGTGTCCTGCCCCGACCCTGGATGATCCCAGACCCAAATCACCTCATCTGGGAGAAAAGATCAAAAGAAGAAGAGGCACAAGAAGCTTTGGCATTAGGGGGAGAAGTGTGAGGCCAGAAGGAAGGAGAAAAGCAAAAGTATCAGGCACAGCACCTGGAGCTATCATGTGAAAACAGAGTATCCTTGTCTCAGGTTTTTCCAAGTTATACAGTTACCAACGTTCATTTTTCATATGTATCTAGTCCTTGAAGAGGAGACTGGGATCTTAGTCTTCCCTTCTCATGTAAGTGTCCTACTAGCTTCGCCATACAATTATGTTCTCATTTGCAACCTTTTTGGACAATGCACACTCAGATCTCATTTGCACAATAGAAATTTCCAACAAAATGTTTTGCCTTGCAGCATACAAAGCTGCCCTCAAACATGGGAAGTGTTGGTTTGAATCTAGTTGGTGAGAAGAGACCAACACCTCTCTCAACTCCRTTTTCAACAGGTGCTGTGATAACAAAGCTATTTCGCAAAAACCTTGTGGAAACTCCCTGCTGTGCTGTGAAATTCAGCCATAACACACTGCCAAACTTTGGAAAGGACCTCAGCTCTCACTTTCAGCGAAAGGATCAAGGATTGTCAGCCCTAAGCAGGAAGGACTTCTCTACAAATAAAGCACCCTGAGGAGCAAGAGGGAAATCAAGGTATACCGCTGTCTTCTGCCTTTTGGGGCAGCTCCCACGCTGGATTTCCTGCTGAGTACCCTGGATCAGCTGGCTCCTGGCTCAGGAGACTACTGCCTATGAACCCACGCAGAACCACCTTGTCCTGGCATGTACTGCATCCGAGAGCCTGCGCAGCCAATTTGGAGCCTCGCATGCTGCTCCGCCAGGCCAGTGCTAACAGCCCATGATGCCCCAGGATCTGAATCCTGGATATTTTGCTGCGAGAAGCGTGTTTTTTTTTTTTTTTTTTTTTTTTTTTTTTTTTTTTTTACGCAGAAAACAGGCATAGTGTACGCAACTGCATTTTAGCTTCCATATATACATATTCCATATATACATATACACATATTTGTGATATGGCTCAAAGTCTTCCTGAGTTTTTAACAGATTTTTAGTCTTATATAGTATTACTAACAAGGAAGCAGGATTTCTGGTCTTATTTTTCACTCAACTGTTGCCTATTATACCCCCACAAAGTGAGTGAAAGCTCAGTTTAACAAAACCTCTAGATGGCTCGGGGGCGGGGGGGGAGGGCACAAGTTTCAGCTACTTCAGCTAAATGCCAGAGGGACTAAGCCAAGGTCCACCAGACTCAATGAGAGTCTTTTTTTTAATTGACTTCAGTGGGCTTTAGTTAAGGAATTAAGTTTATTTGGTAGAAATCATAGCAAATTTTCAAMCCCCTTTTGTGAACCTACCACAGAGGAGAACCAGAATCCCAGAGCACATTAATGAGTACTGCATGCTCTTGAAAAAGTTGTTTATATTGGACACAGCTGTCTTCAGACTTCTCATACTTTCTGTAAGAAATTTCCTTTCATTTCCATCTTTGGTTGCAACCCAGTGGTAATATCTGAGGCCCTCCTCCCCCTTCTTCCACTTGTTATGTTCCCATGCCAAAGAGAAATTCTACCTGCCCCCCTCCCTTTTTAAGTCACAGTCAAAATTTGAAACTTGACATGTAAATTCATTCTTATGGACCATGGTTCTCAGTTAAGATAAGGTGGAGAAATAACAACAGTTTTGTTAGCCAGTTATCACTTTCAGCACACCTGTGGGCCTTTCACAAAATGTGATAGTTTAATAAAACGTGTAGGACAAAACAGGCATATGAATTAAACTGGTGATCATATGATTTAGGGGGCTAGAATCAAGTATCTTGTYCATCTGCTGTCTAAAATTGGCGCACACCAAATCCAGAAACATATTTCTATGAAAGTTTTCCAAGTTTCTAATGCTCTGCTTGTGCTCATAAGTGTCTCAGTTTTGCTGGCGTTAAAGACCATGGTTGCCAGTATCTATTTCATATCTAATTCTCATATGAATCTCCAAATTACTTGTCAGCACTCTTCTTCCTACATTGCCTGAGGGCCTCAGTCTTTTACATGAAACACCTACGAGTGCGTGGTGAGTCCGGAACTGGGAGTTGTTCTGTTTGAGAAGAAAACCAGGGAGCTAACGTGTTTTCAGTGTGGATGTGAGATCAAAAAGCTGAAGGGGRAAAAAAAAGGAACCCTTGAAACCAACCCAGTAGACCCAAACTTAGTTGCTAAAGCATTTCTCCAGCTACAACTTCTTTCTCTGCTTGAAGAGAATGTTTTCATCTCCTATAAGGATACTCAAGCAAATCACTAGGCTGTAAGTGGAAAAACACAGCTGAGAAAGAAAGAAAGTGTTTTTAATCCTTGTTATGCAAACTGTTATTTGCTGCATAAATAGCCCAAAAATGATCAGGGTGGGATTTCCTTAGAGGTTCAAATGAGTTTTTGATGCTGAACTGCTTTGTGGTCCAAAGAAAACTTCATTCCCCTGAAATAATTTAAGATGCCAAAAGAAGAGTAGGCTATCGCAAGGATTTAGTGAAAACTTCCCTACCCTGTCCAGCACCCAAATCCAGCATGACAGACATGAGGTGGCTTAAAACAGTTTTCTGTTCTTCAGCAAYAAAAGAGAAGAGATGAAAAGAAGTTGAGTGAAAATTAACTGAGTTACGTGGTTCCTCACTGACAAATGCTTTGTGCACATAATATTTGCTTCCTTTCCTTCTCACTTGCAAACAGCAAATGAGCAGGAGCATGTAGGAGAGGCTTGTGAGGAGTGGGGAGGGCTCTGGTGTGGTGAACAGGGGGTGGACTGTGAGCAAACCCATGAGCTGGAAGGAAGGGAGAAGCCATTGGGATGAACTGCAGAGGGAAAGGTTGTGGAAGGAAATCAGGTCCAAGCTCAAAAATATGAAGATATTTTGGCATGGATCTCAATRCAAAAAGATGGAGAGCAACCTGCCAGCTGATGGCCATTGTCGACCCTCATTTTGCAGCTTTGCTTAACTAGTGGGTTGGATACAATAGCACCACAGGCATACTCAACAGCCCTGCCCTCATCCAAGACGTGAGCAGAGATAACTGATGAGAAAGGACCAGTGGGGGGGGGGAGAGACTTTTTGGTCTGAAACACACTTTTTCTKTAGAAAAGTTTTCGTACTGCTTGAAAACACAACCAGCAATCCCTGTCCACTTCCAAACGTGTGTCCTAACCGCAGTTAAAAGAAATATTTGCCCTGACTCCTACAGGGTTTTGACGCTGGCCTGGAGGGCATTATTCTTATCTGCACTGYATTTAAAGCCCTTTGACACAGCCAGAACAGTAAATACAAGCCTAGCGTGCATGAGAGCTGGGCTCTTTGTGCAGAAAGAAGAGCTTCTCAGAAGATCCCCACCACAACAAGACTCCCTTCTCTCTCTCTTTCTTGGATCGCCACCAAAGCAGCTGGTGCGCACCTGGCTGTTCGAGAGCCGTTTAGGCCAGAGGGAAGGCTGTCCACAGGTCTGAAGTATATTGGCAGCATGCTACCACATCCACCGTTAGCAACAAGTAAAAGGCTGTCTCTGCCTATGTAAAGGATTATTCAGATACACTTTCCTGGAATTTATAATTCCCTTGCACAGATAACAAAGACAAAATATGCTTAAAGCAGAAAAATCAGCTGATGAGCAATTCCTGCTTCAAAATGAGAAAGCAATAGCTATTACCACTGGCATGTTTTGCTCTGTGGGTTTCCTCTATAGAGCGGTATTAAACCACTAACCATTTTGCTTAATGATAATATCCACAAAAAAAATTTCTTCAGATTGGCACATAAAACTAAATTTAACTGAATGTCCGCTGTGATTAATGAAACCCTGAAAAAATGTAATTCTTCTCTGAGTCCTAAAACACACACATACATATGAAGATATCAGAGTAGTATGAGTTAAATTCCTAATACAATACACATGTGTGCACACACAGACACAGACAGAGACACAGACACACATACCCATTAATCATTACGGTCCATTATGATAAAAACAATTTGTATACTTCAGGCATCACACACGGATATTGAAAATAAATGGAAATTGTGTTTATGATGTTAGTCATTGTGAGGGAAAGAAAGTTTTGCATTTTGTATAGAATAATTTAGCGTGGAGACTAAATTCATCAAGCAGCTAATTTTATCCATGTAAAGCAATGTAATATGTGTAAGGCCATCTCTGTGTGGGATTATTGGATGAAAAAGTAATACAGTGTGTTATCTCACATTGCTGTGGATCCAACAAAAAGCCTGTCAAAGTCTATGTAAAAGTTCCTGTTACATTCGGTGGCCTTTCTTTTGATTCATGAGCAAAACTGATTACAAATTTTCAAAAAATAAACATTTCCTCTCCCAAAGCTAGATTATTCATAAGCAGTGCTTGGCAAAGTAGTGTAAGCAGTGCCTTGTCACCTTAAAAAATACACCTTTGTATTACATGGAAAAACACATAGAAAATGTTACACACCAAGGTCTGTCAGCCTGACACTAGGAAATGCAACTCTTCTGGCTGTGTAATCTGAATTTGCTCTCCTTGGATATATCCATTAGGAAAGCAGAATCCCAGGGCTGGGATAACCCAGGAGTTATGAGAATAGGTCTAACTGTGATAAGCTGCCAAATGAACTCAGCACCACAACTTAGAATTTAGTCTATGCTGATGGAGGTAAAAAAATCATTAGCTGTTGACAAATAACTGTTTGGCCTCCATAAAAACGAGCTCAGGGGCCTCAGTGCAACTCCAAATCCTAATCTGCTAATAACGCTTATACCTTTTTGGTCTCCAAGTACCTCGCAATCTTTATAATGTATCTATCAGCATAACACTTTTGTGACACAGTGATGTGCTATTTCATCCTGCTTTATAGATTGAGAAGATTGGTTATGTAAATAGGTTCAACAAATCAAAGAACTACTCTGTAAAGGGCTCTTGCGGTCAACCATGTAGCATCCAACTCTAAGATATCTTGTAGTTAATTTTCTTGGACACAGGAGAGAAAAGTAAGCATAGTAAGTGATGAGATGTTTATAATACTTGGTAAAAAATGCGTAGGAGAGATGTGGGACTTAGGTGCATGGCTCTGAGCTTGAAGATGATCACCTAGTCAGGTTTTACCGTTACAATTTTTGCCTGGGTTTGGTCATCTATTTAGCTATATAGAGGTCACCAGGGGTCATCTCGGATATTTTTAACAGGGAATTGAATTTAGGTCTCCTTCCTCTCTGAGACTGGAACACAAGCCACCTCTCTTCCACATCAGCTGCAATCCCAAATAGCATTCAAATTAGCCAACTCAAAAGAAACCCCAAGGAACTCAAAAGTGCTTTTCTCATCATAGAATGGTAAGGTTGGAAGGGACCTCTGCAGATCATCTGGTCCAACCCTCAACATAGCCCCATACAGGGATTGAACCCATGACCTTGGCATCAGCAGCACCACACTCCAACCAACCRAGCTAAACCTGCCCCCTATCAGAGATATGACGGCTGCAATGTACAGAAAACATGTCCTTTTGCTATTGCTCCTCCTGTTCTTTCAGCAAACAAATGACTTTGCTCAGTGCTGGGTTGTCAATCTGACATGTTTCATAATACTAAAATTCATTTAATCAACAGCGAAAAAAAGATTACTCTGCTGAGTGCCCAGGGTTCCTCCATTGGCTGACATAAGCCTATTGAAAATGCGTGTGTCATTCTTGTGTAATGTGGCAGCGTAATTGGACTTGACAAATCAGCAAGTTGCCATATTAAGCCAAGGAAGATTCAAGGACAGGGTTCTGGTTTTTGCAACTTTCTACTTTATATTATTTTATTTTTAAGGTATTTTTCTATCATATGAGGCTGTACATAGAATCTTTAAAAGCAGCATAATACTATAATGTTCTTCGCTGTGTTTACAGGTCTAGCGCTTGAACTGTCTGTACAGAGAGAATTATTTTTCCCTGTCTAGTTGAAGACTAAGAGAATCCTATAGAGTAATATTTACAGGAATAGGAACAATGGCTAGAACACTCCCAGAAGTAAAAACCTTTAGGAAAGCCATATCTAGGACATTATATTACATTTGCATTTACACTAATATTTAGGCAGAATTCAGAAGGCAGGGAAGATAGAGCCATATCCAATGTGTCAGTGCTGTCTAAAATTACATGGAAACTCCACTTAGCTATAACTGGCTGATTCTTTGTATCATCTTTGGCCCATCTATTTTCCACTTAATAAGACAGAATTTAGGCAGTCTCCTCTGGTGAAACTGTGGTTTAGGCTAACTATAGGTTCTTAATCTACCAAAGGATCATTTCTCCTTTTGGAGAATCAGCAGCTCCCAGCATTATTTCACTCAATAATTATGTGCCTGACATCTGGCCTGATCGAGGGTGGTCATTTTTGGATCTTCCCATATCTTATGCTGCAACAGTGCCAAATCCCAGCTTGCCTGTAAGCAAATAAGAAGCAAAAGGATTCTTTTATCTTATTTATTTTGCCTTTCTTTCTTTCAACCTTAATCCCTTTCTCATTTTTTTCCCTTCATTCTGAGCTTTGTTAGTCTGTTCTCCTTTGTGCTACGCCTGTTATTTTGGGTTATGTCCATCCTTTATGTAATTGCTTCTGAAAGGCTTAAGGTAAACACAGAAGAGCAGACTGATAAACAATTGCTGCAAGAAAGCCAAGTACAATAAAAGATAGCAGCATGGAGCAATATTTGGGAGTAGGATGTAATTTTAAAGGTCAATAATGCGCCAAGGAAATTTTGCCTGAAGCATGGCTCATGTTGATAACAGAGTTGAATTGGTTATCTTTGGATTTTTTAGCTGCTAAATGAGTTTAACATTCTACCTCTGAGTTTATCTTTCTATCTCCCATATCTTGCTTCAGGCTTCCTCTCCCCCTCTCTCTTTCTTTCTCTCTTTTTCTTGTTTCATTTCTCTTTCTTTCTCTTTCTCCTTCTCTTTCTCTCCTTACCAGATTTATCACGGCTTTTAGTGTCACGTAGAAAGTCTCAAAGTACATCTGTTTAGTATTTATTACGATTATTTGTCATGTCCTGGCCTTCTGCAAAAAACACTGGCTGGATCAGTATGTCAACAAATGCAGAGTAGGTTTTTAATTTCCAGGTGGTATTGCCTGTTGGGTAAGTATCTGAACTATCATAGATGAATTTTCTATTATCTGTTTCTATGTGATCTGAGTATAAACTGCCTCAGCTTTCTGTGTTTGTTTCCCTCCCTTCCCTCTGTCTGTTGTAGCAGTTTCATCTGAAGTCTTAAAGCCTGAAATTGCCACAGAGAGACCTTCATCTCCCTGTGGTCTTCAAGCCCCTCGGTAACTCTGCTGATCATATTAAAAGCAAGCAATGAGATGAATTCAAGAGAACACAGTGAATTCGAAGATTTTTTTTCATCCTGAGTTTTGTTGTAAGAACTAAAATTATATTTGTTTGAATTTTAAAAACATATTTAAATATTACATCATACTGCAATCAACTCTCAGCTTTTAAGATAATAAAACCCCTGACAATTAAGGCATAGTAATTCCTGGCCAGATTTTCAAAAGTGACGAAGGTTCTTCAGGTCTTCACTTCTAAGCTGACATCTTGAGGAAGCCTCATTTTGAAAGGTGAGTGCTCATATTCCTAATTTTTGCCACTTGGGTTATTCAGATTAGGATTCTGAAATCCCTGATCACTGCTCCAAATTTGGCAATAAGCATCGTAATATAGTAGCATGACTAAAAGCAAATCCACAATTTGAAATAAAATAGCTAACACTCTATTGTTTTTTTTTTTTTTTTTAATCTGGGTGCTCAAAGCCCTGCACAAACGCAAGTGAAGGTGATCAACAAATTTCAGGTTTGATAACCCCAAGATTTATATTTGCAGGCTCTGCCTGCTACTCTGCTCCTGTCTATCTATCTATCCACATAGACAAATTCCCACACCAGTAAGCGCAAATAAAAGATGGGTGAGTAGAGTCTGCCGCTTCTGTTTGTGTAGTCAAATGCATCTGGTTTTTTTATAAGGTATCGTACTTGATCCCGTTCAGCAGTCATGCTATGTATCTATAAATGACAGCACAAGTTACTAGTCAGTGAGGACCTTGAGTAACAAGCTGTGTAATTGTCTTAGAGTGTTTGTGTAATGCTTCTCCCACGTCCTGTGCAGGCCAAGACAAAGTAGCTGCAATTAGGACCTCTCCGGCAGCTCCTTGGCAGGTATTTACTGGATCCATGATAAATTAGGATGTTTTTTTCTGGCCCAGGTTGTAAAAAAGATAACCAGTAATGATTTCACTAGGCCTTTCTCGCTTTCACATTTATAGACTCCCTACCTGTAACAACGGATATTACAGAGGCACAGATCGCAGCCGTGTAGCAGACCTCGTGCCATGGGCTAGGAGTGGGCACCAGATCATAAGCACCGAAGGATGTGCCATCAAACGCAGCCACATCTGGCGCTGGGTGTGGGAACTCTTGCACACAACCTAACTGTTATACAGGACAGACATAACCTCACTCACTCGGCAGCACACGCTGCTSTTCCGAGCCGTGTGAATTGAGCGCTGTCCACGAGCACATCCGATGCTTTATAATCCCTAAGATAGAATCAGCAGCACTACAGCTCCATTGGGAGAAYTAGGCACAGGAGGGAGGTGTCATTTTAATGAAGACTTAAGGCAGAATTCTGATCCAATTAAAAAAATACCTCCATAAAATATTAAACTAAACCCCAWTATTATTACAAAGTTTGAATGTGAATACTACAATTCTCCTTGGGGAAGTTTTTGAGACTTTTTCTCATGCAGAGCTGGCATGTCTCTGAGCCTCTTCTCCTTGGTCTCCCACAACCTTATTTCCAAAAATGAAGATTAGAAAGAAACTATATTTGCAATRGAGCTCTTAGCACATCTGACATACAAATGCAAAAGGCAATTAATACCATCAGCTACMATTAATAGCGCTAAAAGAACAATACCTGGGAGGCAGCCACATATGGGTCTTAACACAAGATGATGATCTTAACAAAGGATGATTTTCTTGTGTTAACTAATTCTGTGTTGCTCTAGGTATTTATTTTCTGTTTTTCCTTGCAACAAAACCTGTATCACAAGGAGGAAATAAGCCTTCCATTTTGCCTGGTCTAGAACTCTAATAAGCCCAACCAGTACTAATATGCTGCTATAAAACTTTGTTGGTTTACAATTATCCTTATACTAAAGGCAAAAATATCCTGTGTATACATTTTGTTGCCTCTTTAGTACAACCTCATTTTATACCTCCATTTGTAGTTCAAATTCAGCAAAATGATCTCTSGTTTTATTTGCATTCTTTCTCCCTCTGTTAATTCCTGAATAAAGCAGACATGGACACATGACCGAAAGCATCGAATTATCAGTCACTGGCTGATCCCTAACAATCACCAGTTGGGCTCTCAGTCCATCTTAGCTGCAAAATAAAACATGCTGGCTTGAACTGCTTTTGTGCTGGTTTTACTACATAATTCAGGTTGGCTGAGAATACTCTACTTTTATTATGAAGTTGTGAATTAAACCAACATCTATGCTGTTCAGGATGACCTTATAAGATATAATCTTCTGAAAGAATTATACTGCCTCATTTCTTTAAAATTTCATACTGTTGAACCAGGGCTGATCAACCTAGGCAAAGAATGTTGGTACCTCAGACTTCAAACCCAAGGATATATTTTATATGTAATGTATGCAAACTCCAGGCACTATCTCTACATACAGATGACTATACGTAAGGTCTTAATCTTGAACTAAATCCCAGCTCACTTTATAGGCATGAGGTGGACAAAGTAGCGTATGGTCCCAGGCAGGACACCAACATCACGTCTCCAGTGCAAAAGAAACTCTAAAACATACCTTACATCACTYTACCTTCACTTTTTCTTTCTAAATCAATTCCTTCACCTTGATCAATAATTTCTCGTGCTTGTGACCGAGTGCCACTTGCTCTATCCCTTTCTGTCATTCAGGCATCCTAAACTAAGACAGGTCTATTAATCTTCCTGCATATGCACATCTGCATATTGGCAGTTTTGATGCACACAAACACAGTCATGTCTGTAGAAAGTAGCCAGATAGGGCTTTTGCAAGTCCCCAGAAATGTTTCTTATCTCTGCTAAATGTTCAGGGCCAGACTGAAAAAAGCAGGTGTTTTGCTACTGATTCCAAGAGGCCTACACTTTGGCTGTTGCTCCCTTGATAAAAGCAATATCGCATTTTCAAAATGTAATGACATAATCATGCTTTTATCACAGAGCTGATCATCCTCCTCTACTCTGTGTACTTTTTTGTGTAATAGGTTCTGCACCGGTACTCAAGCCTAAAGAAAGATAAACAGAGCAGGAGTTAAACAAACACAAAGAGCTGCTTTCTGTGATGGTGAAGCTCAGAGTGATTCAGAATTTGCAGTTCTATGGAGGTGACTTCAGCCCCTCCATGGCAGAAATGCAGACTTCTTCCCTCACCTGGTCACTGCAGTAGCCTGGCCGCCACCACTCAGGTTTGCTGCCTTCTTGCCAGACATCTGCCCCGAAGCGGCTCTGTAACTCTAGGCTGGGGATCCCGTACACCTCAAAGACTCCTCTTAYTCTGACTAACCTTCACTTCTCCCTCTCCAATAAAATGAAACTCAAGTGTTTACTAGCTGTATTTACAGTGTCATAAAATATATCTTGCTGAGAGACGTACATCTGCTAGCATGATTCTGTTTAGTGTAATGGGAAATCATTGTGCAAGAATATAACCCTCTGATTTTTATCGTATGTCCTTGTCTTCCCTTTGTGTCCCACAGTATTCTAATTAATCTGTAATTTGGAAGCTCTCTAAGATAGGGATAAATCTGCCTTTGCTCCTGTAAAGTACTTTACAGCATGTTGTAAAGACAGACAGAAATTTTGCAAATCAGTTTGCTGGCATGTCACCAATATAGTGGAGGTAAGTTAATACTGAGCTCAGGAAATGGCTAGCTCTGTGAAATCTGTTTTGTTTTATTGCGATTTGTTAATATGTTTTAAACCCAATGCATTCAGTGTCAGCTATGCCCATCTGAAGAGCTTCCTAAGGACAGAGGTAGGTAGACTTTGAAAACATATCATTACTGTTTCCTTTTCTATTAATTTCATTGGTGACATCATATTATTCTCAATAACARCTATGATTGGGTTTATAATAAAACTGTGTTCCACTCAGGGGAAACTAGAACTTAAGAACTGCACTTTCTCTTGAGATGATAAGGAAGGAATTAAAGAAGTAAGAAGGCAGCTGGAAAGAAGGAATGATGAAAAGAGGGGTATTTGTGTCCTAAGGAACTTAGGAAAAATATAAAATTACACGGTAACCATAATTTACTGTAAAAGGATAAAGGCAGAAAGGAACCAATCCACATTAGGAATTCAGCTCAAGCTAATGATTTTTGTATGACATTTTATGTACATCTGCTCTCATGAAGAAATTACTTGCCGCATTCAGACACCAGTTCCAGCCAACGAAGGGTCTAACACACCGCACCTGGTGGTGAAGGGAAAGGAGGGCAAAACGTTACCTCTTCCTTCTTGTGTCTGAATTATTTGATTTCCACTGAGACACACTAGATGTAAGCTGTTTAACATTTTGCTTCGGAAAAGGAAAGCTGAAAACAAACATAGGAGGCAGGGAAGATGTGTGCATAATCACTACTTCAGTGGACATTTAATCACCTGGAGCATCATTGCATGAGAGCCTACATAATTCAGCCTGAGCCAGCAAGCTCTGGGTATAGACTGAAACCTTGTGTGATGGCTCTAATCATTGCAGAGGTCATTGGGGACAGGAAGAAGAGGTAAACAGGGTCTCCTAGTAACAAGGAGGAGTTCACAGGTACAGAAAGAAGAAAGCATTTCATTAGACTGTAAGCTGCTAAACATCTCCTCAAATCCAAGATACATTCATTGTATGTTATAGAAAAGGAAAGAGAAAGGCAGATTTTCTGGTCATCTGTGGCTTCATTGTACTTACATAATTTACTTACCACGCTGACCAGAACTGTCTCACTGGGGTATTTTTTATTATCTCTTGGTCTATTAGTATCTGCATGTTCTATCTGCCTGTCTATTGATGGCAGAAAATTTCTTGTTCTCTCTTTGAATAGCATTTAGCACAGTGAAAAGCCTAGACCAAACTTGGACTCCTGGGATTTGTAAGAAAACAAGCCGTAGGTAATAAAAGAGCAGTAATTTGGGCCTCAGGAGAGTTAAACTGTATTCTTGTTCCTGCCACACATACCCTACGGCTACAACTATCCTACTACATGGTCCTGCTCAAAGTCTTATGTCCCTTAAATGGGACGGCAGTATACACGCTGCTTTTTTAGTCTCTAAACCATGGTACCCAAACCATGCCTTGCAGGCTATCAGGACCACTTCCACGTCATCGAATTTTCCCAACACACAGTATGGGGTACTGTGGTTTAAATAAAACTATCTGGATGATGCCAGGGCAGGGGTCCAGCCAYAGCCTTTTTTTCACTCACTAGTGTAGAAATAAGCAGTGTGCCTTTGGATATGACATTCACCTTCGTGTCCTCTTCTTTTTGTACTTGGGATCTTTTTCTATTGAGATTTCTCTTATCTTTTACATACAATCTGCACCATCCGGTTCTATTTTATCATCACTGACAATCATTATAAAAAGTGCTAACAAGTGTGCTAGAAGGAAGATTGATGTAGCCAGATTAAGAGAAAATGGGAGTCTGGAGAAGACTGAGGTGAAAACCAGAAGTGATGTTGTGACAATGAAAGAAGAGCGGCAAGGAGGGCATGAAGAAACTAACTCCATCTGCAAAGAAAGGTAGYGAGGAACATCTTTTAGATATATTAGTTTACAAAGTGCCTCCAACCTCTCTAGTAAAATTAAAACATAGCTTCTAATTTCCTAGGCATGTGCATGTTCTGGGGAGAGACACATTAATTAATACTAAATATCTAACCCATTGCCTGCCTCAGCTTTCARGAAGTATTATAAATATTGGCAAGAAAGATCATTAAAAACAACACAGATCGAAAGTTCAGCTTGATTTGTAGAAATTGCCTAGAAGCAAAGGTGCTGTGAAGATGGATGAGTTTGTTAAAAAGGAAGGAAGATTTCAAATATCACTTTGTAAGAAAATGAATAGCTCCTTTCTAGCTCTGCAATGTGGGCACAAATACACACACATGCACAGGACCAAGGGAAAAAAGTAGAACGCAAGCTTTTCTCATTATCACAGAGGCCCACAGGCTGCTGAAAAATAGGTTGTGTCTGATGCTGTCTCCTGACAGAAATTTYTCAAGGACTGGACCACAATTGCCAAAAGTTCTCAGACTCACCTGTCATCCACTCCTGCCTGCTGCTCCCTGCTGCCTCACACCCGACCTGCGTCTGKCTCTGCCCACTGGCTCAAGTGGACAGCAACACGACGCAGGAAACCCGTGATTCTTCCTCCTCWGGGGTGGTACATAATAAGAAACCTTTTGGTTTAGGATTTTTTTWATTAGAGGTTAAAGTATTTGAAGCATTTAAAATGGAATTTTTGGACCATCTAATGGAATTAGAAGAACATATTCTTTTAACAGCCAAGGGGACATTTGCTTTTACATCTCTGATCTTATTTTGAAGATCCTCAATTCTGTAAAAGTGAAAGTTATTTAGACTCAAGGAAGGCATTTAGGATTAAATGAACTTCCCATTCACTGTTACACCCACCAGTGATGATGTTTCTGCTGAACCTCCTAATCTTTTGGGGGGAGACTTATGGACTGAAGAATACTTCTGGAAGTCAGGAATGTCATGCATAACGTCTACTGTTTTTTTTTTTTTTTCTTTTTTGTGGTCATAACATTTCTTTCTACCACAATTCTTTATTTATCCTGAATTATAGCTCCTGTCTTGTTCCCTTACTTTGATATTAATATAGCGAGGAGTTGAATTTTAATGATTGGTGTAATGAGCAACTCCCTTTAAACCCAAAGTACTGTAGAAATTTTGAAAAATTTTGCTGCTATAAATTGAACAAGTTTGGAGATAACCAACCCATAGTATAACCAAAGGTTAGGGGGATTTATATACTGCACACAAATAAAATTTTATTCGTCAGAGAAATTTATATGAATGTATATGAKCTTAAAATTTAATTTCATTTAATTTAATGCCCCAAACTCAATAATAGCATTGCAAATAACTTACTCTGGGTGAATTTTTTCTTCAGGAAACCCATATACCAAATAAGAGAGAGGAAGGGAAGGTAAATCTACCTAGTACCAAGATTTGCTATGAAATCTCCGATGCTCAAGTGATCTGTTGGAATATATAATTTGCAGTTTCATACAAACAAACTGGAACACCATAAACAGTATGGAACTCGGGGGTTCTTTGGGGTTTTTTTGTTGTTTTTGTTGTTGTTAGAGAGTTCTGGCAACAAACTCTCCAACATACTTTAAGGTAACACTGACACAGAATTTTAAGGATATTTAGACTCCTAATTTAAAAAAGAAGAAAAAAATCTAGCTCTTTTGGCTTATGTGTCATTTTTTCCAACCTTCCACTTTTTCTTCCATAAATATTTCTCTTACTGTCCTCTCAATGGGTTTTGTGAAACTGCTACAGTACATAAAATATGGATTTTAGTAATATTTGCATAATATTTCCCTTCTCCTCCCATTATGGTGTTTTCCCCAAGACTATGTAAAACAACATAGATCTTCAGATGACTTTCTGGCAATAGCTAAAAATCTGCAAAGGGAAGGCAGAGAATTCTTGGGAAAAATTGATGAAAATGTCAAGGATAAAGGAGGAAACATGCAACATCTCCATTGCTGAAACCTACTCGCTGACTGATAGGTTACATTTTACTGTGGATAAAGATGATTGCATAGATGWTCCACATCATGCAGAAAATGGATGTGCCCACACTTGAATCTTTTTCGCCCTCTATTTTTAAAATATCATGGAAGCTTTGTCACAAACCCATCCGTGACTTCGACATCAGTGCTAAATATGCTGCTACAAAACCCCAAATCAATAGGCTGGAAGGCGAAACAATCCTTCAAACCAGCCCCAGCTGTCATAGTCACTACAGTGTGACCACATCCTTGTAGCTACATCTGCCAATGACCCATGCAGAAAACTTCCCCGTCAGAAACACTAAGAAGTCCTGCATGTATTCAGAGGCCAGAATAGAGTCAATTTTTTGCCTTGCTTCAATATAGTTCATATTTCTGAATATATTTCTGAACAACACATTCCTGAAAGGTGAAGAAACAAAATTCCTGAGTGAACAGGGCTACTCTGAAAACCAAACACACCTYTACTTTTTATACAATCCTTGATTAAAGTACTGTGTAAATGTTAAATGCACTTACATCTAAATATCTGGGAAACATTATACTACTAATACTGTTTTTATTTTCCAGAAAGGCTATAGAATTAAGGCTTTCATTATCTTTGATCACTTAAGATTCCAAGTTATTTTTGCTAAAGAGGGAATGATAGCTTTGGTGTCTGGGCTAAGTTCCAAATGAGTAATTACATTCTGCAAGCCTACATTTCTCCTCAAGTTTTATATTAGATAAAGTTCTTTTCACTTGCAATGCTGTTTTTTAAATACTGACGTCTTCTAAGCCAGAGGCAGCTGCATTTCACTGATGGGTGAAATAATTCCTGTGTAAATATAATTTGAATAAATCACGTGCTTTGTGGTTTTCAAAATGCAATGTCCACTCCAGCTAATGCTTTTCATTTGTTACATGCATGGAATAAAATCCTACCATACAGACAAAACAAAAATCCATCAAATCTTTGGCTTCAAGGACCAGCCTAACCACAGCCAACTGGGAAAAACGCTTTGGGCAACTCACATTTACTTTCAAGTGTGCTGTTCATAAACAGGTTTTAATGAAATGGCATTTACACRGACTATGATGCATATAAAAATAAAATAGCTATTCACCTGCTGAAAATCCCAATAACAAAACTCTAAATAAGATCGACTAAAATTAATAAATCTGTGAACTTCCTTGAGATATATTTTAGAAGTCTCCAGCTCAGTAAATAATTAATTGATATGAGTTTTTGCTTCAATTCAGAAATATAAACTCTTGCAGGATAGATTAAATGTGCTTTACTTACTAATGATTCTCAATGCATCAAAGATGAGAGGCAGCAGTAAGGCGGAAGAGCTGAAATGAATAAGTAAAAGGCRACAGTGAAACTGTCAGGCTATACTAAAGTGTTTGCAAATCAGATAGTTCTTGAACACAAAATATAGTTCTGTTTACAAAGAAGAGTTCACAGAGTTGCTGCTGGCAATCTGTGGAACATTACGCAATACTGTTATTATGCCCAATGTTTTATTCCAGATAAGAAGTTATACTTAAAGATACACAGAGTAGTTTCCTTTGGGTGTTTTTGCCATGAATGATCCTTTTACCAAGAAGAAAGCTACTCATGTAGCCCTGCTAGGGAGAGGAAACACCATCCCTTTGCGGGAAGTGATGCACACTCGGGGGAAAAAGGGGGGAAAAAAAAGGATGATAAGAAATCTGTGCGAGAGGAATAACTCCTTTCTCAAGGTATGTTGTCTGCACCAGGCATTTTTGTGTGGTGAGGTTGGGCTTGCTTTATTCCTGCCCTTGTGCCTTTGAAGTGCTGGCAACTCACTCATCCTTGTTCAAGCTCCTCCCAGGCCAGGAGCAAATTACCTTTCTGCAGTAATATCCAAATACCCGTGATCACTAACACTGCTCTGTGATCCTATTTTTCTAAAATACAAGGGTTTATTGGACAAAAAATCTTGAAAGCTAAAGAGAATAAAACATAAGTTGTATTATTAATGCACATACTTCTTACTAGGCAAAATCTTTTTGCTGATCAATCTTGATATTGATTAAACTGGTCAAATTSCTTACAACTTTTAAGAGATTTTACATGATCTAGAGTAATTACAGTGTGTTCCCAACTTGGGAAGGTATCTCTAAACTTCCTGAAGGACATCCTGGCTGTGCTGAAGTCAGTGATAATTTCYCAATTTCATTTTTGAAGCCAGGATTTTGCTCACTCTAAGAAGCTTAGATTATTTTTACCTAATATTTTAATATGTATTTTAGTCTATGTGACTATCCAGAACCACCTTAGTGTCATGGCGAGCAGCAGCTGAGCATGTGGCCACTCTCCCCAGTTTCCATGTTGGATAAACTGGAACATATCCGTCTCCCTTCCACAGAAGGATCCCAGTTGATTTTTTTCACATTAAGTCTGGAACTGGGGTTATCAGCTCAAACGTCAAAGAATTTCGCGTTCTCTTGGTGCAAAAACCACTTCAGCTTCTGCTCTGCCTGTGGACTTGCTGATCTGGGTTTCCATCGCTTGTGAAATCTCCAGACGGCATCTCCCTGTGGCCTTGACATGACAGCTTAGCTGAGAGGGGCTCCGCACGCTTACCTCGACTGCTCACCGTCGATCCTGCCGTTGCCAAATGGCTAAGCAACGTCTCTTCAGTCAGGGTTTCGTCCCACCCCGCAAAGATCTCTGATTCGATATGTCAGCTCAGTGAGCAAAGAGAACCAAATGGGCTTTGTACAAGCTACTTTGAGAGTCGCTTTCTTTTCTGATCCCTCCCACTGAGGGAAATTCCACCTTCACCAGCTTTTGAAAAGCAATTAACGAATCAAAGTTTCTGCTTAGACTATTAATCCTTTAAAGTAAGGGCAGCTTCTTCCTCCGTCTGAGCAGCATGCAGCAYGGCAGGGCCCAGATCTTGGTGGGGACCTCTGTGGGGTGCTGCATGGCCAAAATATAATGATAATAATAAAAGTAACAATATTGGAGGGCCTTTCTGATTGTGGTGCAAGAGTTCAGGCGTTTTCAAGCACGAAAAATTTCCTTCTGTATGTTTACCTTCCTAAAGGCTAGYCATGCCCTGCTGTGACTGTGAGCACGCATGTCATTTTGATTGAGCTATTTTAGCACTGCAGTCATCTTTTCACTCAGAAAGTGTGTCCATTTCCCCTAGCTGAATAGGTGTTTTGCATGTTTGTTTTAGACACAAACCTACTCTATAATCATTGCATAATAATTATTTATTCTTTTAGTTTCACCAAGCAATCAAGGGCTAGCACTGTCGTGGTAAATAAGTTGCTCTAAGAGGCAATCACAGCAAGTCATTTTCATTCATCTCAATGACAGGCACTGACATTAGAATACACTTTGGGACRTATTTTAACTATTAGTAAAATGATTGAGAGAATAGTGCTTTTCGGCTGTAGATTTTGTTCACAGCTCATGGACGGCTCATAATGGCATTAACAGTCTTCGTATCAACACCTGCAAGACTGCTCTGATACTTAGTGAAATATTTCTACTGGTATCATGGYGTATAAGATCAGGCACCTGTATTTAATATATAGCACTCCAATTCACTGAGAGGCCTTCTGATGTGAATTATATCATAAGGGAGTGTTGAGGGGCACAGTCATTAGCAAGAATTCACAATAATCCAAATAATGGGAAACATATCCAGAATTGTGCATGCTTTATAGCTTTAAATATTTGTCTTCTTCTTATGGCATAATGAAAATGAAATAAATAGCTACTGTGAGTCCTGAACAGGAGCCCTAAATTCAGCTCCTAGTCCTGGCAAGGATTTACAACATGACCTTGGGCACGGTCAAGTTCAGATCTTCTGTACCTCAGCTTCCCCATCTGCAAAATGGTAATAATAATTCCTACTCCACAGGAAGACAGTGGGGCTTAATTAACAYCCATAAAGCACCTTGAAATCCTTAGATAAAAGGTGCTGCAAAAGGGCAAACGTAATTACTGTTATTATAGCAGTGCTGCTATAAAATATTCATGGTATAATGGCAAGTCCAGTGAACGTTCAGAAGCTTGTAAGATCAATTGCTGTGCATGAATGCACAAGCGCATTAGCAGGTTGTGCAAAATGCAAGGCAATTTCCTTCCAACGAGCAGGGTCCCACTCTGCAAAGGGCCAAGCACCCCAATTTCCACTGGACTTGACGAGAGGATTTTGAAGACAAGGAAYGGCAGGCTTTAGAGCCTTGCAAGATCAGACTCAAAAAATACTAGAAACTTTCATCATTAAAAAAAAAAATACTATGAGTTTTTTTCATACTGATCAGAAGCACTGTAGTAAACAGTAGTGTATTGGTGTGCTGGTACCCATCATCAAAGAATGAAGAATCATATCCACAACTGATAGAAATCACAGCAGTACTTCTAAAGTCAATGCAGMTATGCTGATTTATGACAGTGGAGTTCTTGAGGGGATTTTTTTAAAGATATAGATGAGAAATACTTTATAATTCTGTTACCAAATTAARCTAGCCTTGTAAGTATTGAGAAAAAATACATTTTTAAGATACTTTTGCTGTGTATTTAAACAGAAAAAGTGTTACGGTTCTTTATTATCAAAATGGATGTAAAAATTAATTCCTCGGGATTTTAAACAGCAACTGAATGAATTGGGAGGTTAAATTAATACTGTTCCTCCTGTTCTTCCATTTGTTATTACCTAGAAGTTCACAGTATCAGCTGTTTGGTTTTGAAGTAAGTCATTACGAATGATTTTCTAAACAATTACAAGACATTCGTAATAACCAGTAGTGCTGCTACGCAGTGCAGGTATTTAAGGACTACTAACTCAAGGACTTCTAAATGAAGATAATAGTAAAAGTTATATGAAGTCTTTGGTAGCACACTGGCTGGCTGCACCTTCTCAGACATCTAGCTTGGACGGTCTCAGCAGTGCTATCATCACGTCTCATTCCTTCTTTACCCTACATCTGAACTGATGATGTCCACTCCTTAGAGCCCATGCAAAGGGGGCGTAGTGACTTATAGCATATTTATTTAATCAAAGCATTCACTAACTCCTCCACCTCCATGAGTGTTTAGGCATCTTCCCTTTCACATCATTCCTTCCAGTATTCGTTTGRCCTTTCCTCAGCTGTAATGGCTTCACATGACAAAGTAGAATTTCCTAAAATATGAATCCCAGTACTGTAAAAGTAATACCAAATCTTGCATTTATTCCAGTAAGGTGATCTGGGACTTTAATGGAATGCTTTTGGGGAAGAGAGAATTTCTCTTTAGCTCTGTGACCACACTGATTTATAAGGAAAGGGAAATTTCCCAGTACAGAGAAATACAGCTGAAGCAGCCAACATGTACCTTACTATCATGTAAGCCTTGTGTAAAGATTGTGGTTTGGAATATATCCCTGAAACTCTGGAGAGACTAGGTGTAACTACAGTTAAAATTTTTCAAATGATATGCTTCCCCATTAGAAATAGCAAAGTTGAAGCTTTAGAGAGAGGATATATTTATTTCAGTGAAGATCAGTGAAAAACATGAAATTCATGCCTACAAATAACAGAGACCCTGGGCTTCTTGGTTGCTTGGTAGGCCTCCAAGAAGCTATGAGTCTGAAAGACTGAGGGTCTGACTTTCACAAGCTTCCCAGGGATCTGGGATCTCATCTGGCCTGTTTTCATAGGACAGCCACTCCAGAGCTCCAAGTGCCTTGAGGAAAAAATCAAATTTCCCAACCTACCAGGTATTTGACTGCTAGCTTGGCCAATTTTCAAGCTTCTGGCCTCTTGGCCGTCTGTCTAACTGATTTCCACAGAGGACAGTATGCAGGTTCACTTTCTCCAACCCATCTAAACCTAAACACAGCAGCTGAGGGAAGCTTATTTCAGTTCTGGAGTAACAAGAATAGTCTTGGTATGATCATATCTTGATGGATTCAGAATGAAATATTGGAGTTTTAAATTTCTACAGAAAAAAAAAAGAAAGACAAAATAAAATAACGTATTTTCCTTTTGTCATTGATTTGGGATTTAAAGTTTTCCAAGATTTAAGAATCATCTATGGAACTTTGATTTTCTTTTCCAGGCARCTCTTGCTTAGGGCATGACACATAGTTGACCTTAACAAAGCTCTCTTGGAGTACAGTAGCCTGAAGCATYGCTATAATTCATGGCAGATGTCTTGAATTCCTGTTTATATGCTGTCCAGCATTCACAGTGCTTCTTGCATCTTGGTGTTTCATCAAATCACATTATTATATAAATATGTAAACATAATATTTAAGCCCATGGGATGATTATGAGGGAGAAAAAAATGCAAAAAGTAAAGCAAAAAAGTATTTAAATATTTAGTGAGAAAATATTAATGATATGGGGATATTCAAGAAAAGAACACAGTGAAATAGTAAGTACTATGTATATCAATAATAAAAACAGTGGCTCTGGAGAAAGATTGTCTGCTGTATGAAATATTAAACACTCGCTGCTTTTGGAAATTACTTCGTGACATAACAAAACATTTTTCCTGGGAAATATGTAGGAAACTTTTTCTCATACAATGTTTCACTGATTTCTTTCTCTTAYTTTATACAGATATTTAGGGAATATAGTTGTGCTATTTTCAGCATGGGGCTGTTCATTTCTGTGTGAACAACTGTGGAAGATCAGAATCCTCGGATCTGTTAAAACTGTTACAACATTCAGAAATAAGCTGATTGTTTCACCAAAGCTACAAATGAAAAAAGATTTTTTTTGTTTTAGGTGCCTAAGATAAGATCAATCCATATCTGGTRAACAGAATTAMCTRTTCATAGAATGGTAAGGTTGGAAGGGACCTCTGGAGATCATCTAGTCCAACCCTAATGCTACCTTCCCACAGAAATCCCAGCCTATACAATGACTTAGACCAATAGATTACTGGCAATATTCAGATTAGACATGTGCATAAATCTTTGTGAATTTTAGATTTGACCTAATGGACAAGGTCAGGAACAGGCATGAGGGAAGTAATATAAGGGAAAAGTGATGTCATGATTCCTACATTTAAGTAGATGRGATAATCCATCTAATCCCAATACCTGTAGAACCCAGAAGCACTCTACAAGAAACRGCTGGAAAACAGTGTCCCATAGTACCATTAAGTAGCATTAACCTCTCTACTAAATATCAATTGTTTGGTCTGAAAATCCTTTACTTTGCACTTCAGAATGTTCCCATCCTCCATATAGATCTCTCAGTCATTTCTTCATGCACTGGAAAAATGTCTTCTTGCAGTAATGAATTCACAGAATGAATGTTTGAACAATTGGACCTTGTGAAGAGTTTATGCATATGCATTAGCTGCTCTAAAAGTTTTATTTAATGAATAATCATAAAGATAATACAACTGATTCCCTGATCTAGGAAGAGTGTCATTTTGGATCACAGAATTAAAGGGTATAATGAATTAGGACATTCCAGGCATGAGAATGACAAATAAAGTGATGATAAAGGAAATATCAAGGCTGGAATGCATGATGTGGTAAAAGAGACCACTGGAGAAATTTGAGAAGGGCAAGAAMGAATAAGTCTCTCCTATTAACACTACAAAATAGCTTTAGAAGAGTAAGCAAAGAGTTATTTTTCCCTCTTGAAACTAATAATTTATATGAGCCAAATGTAATTATCCAAAAAGAAATTTAGCCAGCAGATTGGTTTTACCTTTCTTATGAAGGCAAATCACCTGAAATAGGGAGGATTCCTTCTAGCATAAAGGTAGCATATGGATTCAGCCCAGATTACAGTGGAATAAAATGTTGCCTAAAGCACCGTTTCTGAAAAARTGCTGAGTTAACTGTAGCCCTCAGTCTCTCCAATGTGACAAGGGTGCTCAGGACCTTACAGCATGCCCTCATGCAGTGCATACATAGGGGTCGTTTGAAAGGCTGACTTTCACTGAGACAAGGAGATTTACTCTCATCTACTTTGGGAACAGGCTTGGGCCAAAGAGCACATTCTTTTGTACTGCCTAAAAACAGTGTGTTGACCCATCTTGGAAGGGAATCAGATTTWAAAAAAAAATCATAGCCCCAGAAGACATGGCTCAAACATGGCTAGGGCGTAATTCAGGGTGGAAAATTTATAGGCCCAGATTCACAGGCTGGGTTTGGACCCCTCACCACCTAGTGCTGAGAAATGCTGTATGCTGCCACAAATTGCCCAGAGAAGAATTCCCYGGTTGGACTCCTCTGCAGTCTGTGTGCAGTGCCCTGAGGCATCGCACCTTTGCTGCAACTTGGCCAGATGGGTAGTGGGTGGGAATAGGAGCAGACATGCTGGGAGCTGGGGAAAACTTAGGCTGGTTATCCTCYGCCATGGCAACCATCCAAAGACACATCTTTGGGAGTACAAGGTACAGTTTTGCCTTTGTAGTTAAAAATAAAAGCGGAGTCTCAGAAGCAAGACTCTTGAGCAACTGTGCCACTGCATATTTTAACATTTCATTTCTACTGTGCAGTGTCCCATTGAAAAGAATGCACCATTACTTTACTGGCAAGATTATTTTATGAAAATATGCCCTGTATATCAGCTGAGAGCTGCTTCTTCTTTCATTGGGCTAGTATCAACGAGTCCATCTCACYGAATCTCAATGAATGAGCTCATGAAAAAAGTCTATAAGAAAATAAGAAAATTAAAGACTTCTTATGAAACATCTGCATAACTATCCTTCCMTGTTCTCTGCTTCAGGGTGCTGTGTTAATGTTCATAGAACAATCTGAAAATAAAATGTGTTGCATAATCAGATTGCATCCATCCATACAACTCCTTTTGTCTAGTAGGAACCTCGTCTCATTTAAGCACCTATCAGTGAACTTTAAAATGAATTACCACAAAACTCCTGCACATCTGTTCTTTAAAATCATTCRATATGTAGCTTGTGTAGATGCTTCCTTGCTTACTGAACTTGGATGCAAAAAGCTACTAGTTCTTCAAAAGTCACCAAGGAACCGTCTAGCTTCTGGCTGTTAACCTGATCTACAAGCGTGCGTTTGGCTCCTGAGGCAACTTCTCTCCACCAGTGAGTCCTGTTCACTGTTTAAACAGCCGTTTACAGCTCTTATGCCTAAAGAACAACTTGTGCCTGGCTAGGGCAAGTGCTTCATGGCAGCCCTTCCTTCTGAAATTACTCCCTTCAGCAAAATCTGCCCATGACCCTTGAGGGCCACCTGATGAGTGACTATTTGTCTTTGGGTCAGACCATAGGCCCACTCAAAACTGTATTGTAAATATGGTGGTGCATGGTGGTGCTTTCTTCTAGCTTCAGCGTGCTGTCTCCTGATTTTATCCTGGATGTTTTGCTTGGATCTCCAGCACTTTAAATCAGATCATATCATAGCAATTTCATCTTTCCTTTAAAACATAGATTGGATGCACTACTGATGGTGATTGGAGGCTTCTCTTTTACTATATCACCAGTACCCAGCTGCTGACAGCTCACTAATGGCCTGAGCAAGCCTATCTCAGATCCTGTATGGTTGCACTATTAGATATAGAGAAAGCAGGAATCAGTATCTGTTCCTAGTGCWAAGGAAGTAATTTATGGTCTCTCAGTAGTCTAATGGTCAGGCTGGGAGGCTACGTCCTTAGTAAACACAAAAGGAACGTTTCTTGGAAAAGCAGGGCATGGCAATGTCTCTCCAAATGAATAGTTTATACTGACTTAACTTTGCTTTGCAAAATGTCCTGCATTGTTTCTATAATGGTGATTCCCAAGGGCACTGCCTGCGATCAATATTTTGAGCCATACCATGGATTAACCTTTGAGAGAGATATTCAGCCCTTTTTTGAAGTCTGATCCTCGGAAATATGTTGTTTCTAACAGGACAAAGGTGCAACACATTCTTTTAACAYACTGTAGCAGCTGACTTCATGAAGATGTCCATAGGTAAAGACAGGGGCTCTAAAGCTCTTTTGACTGTTTTAAGGAATCTGTGTCTTTAGGGACATCTCCACATGTCTTAAAACAGTCTAAGCGCTCCTCTGAGGGTATTGACTGTTCTAATTATCATTTGGGGATTGTTATATTCCCAACCTAACACTGTACATGCACAATGTGATGGTTTTCCTGACTGCCCATCTATCGTATATGTTCCTGGTTTGCCGCKACTGAGCAGTAGCTGAAACATGTAATGCATAGCACTGAGCTATTTTAGATGTGATAATAAAAATAACACATATTTTACAGTAATAGCTCTCATCAGCGTGTCACTGCAAACAGCTCATTAACTTATATATTTTCTTATTTCATTTCCCAAAGCTGAATTCTCCAAAACATTCCCATTTCTCCCACCCTCCTCCAGACAGCCACAGGATTCTCCTAGGGCCAGATTCTAACGTATCTTCTTTTTAGGAACGGTTCTGTAGCCCACATGCGATGCAGTTAATTTCATGGGGCAGTGATYCCTGTCTCATTGAGTTTGTAATCTAAAAAACAAATTGCACTTGGGTTTCATGTCATGTATACATCTACTGAGAAAGAGAATTAAAGGCAATTTTTTCTTTCTGAATGGCATTATAGGACTTCACAGGTTTCAAAATATGATACATAAAAAGAACTTGGTGGAAACAATGGAAAGACTTTCGCTGTGTTGTTCAGAGCTCTGGCATTGTTTTCATTCTGAATTGTTTGAAATGGATTCCTTTTTGGTTTCTTCAGTTTATAGATAAATCCCAAAAGAACTATGCAAAATATTGTTGGAATCATTTTCTGTATTCAATTTCCAATGTTTTAATATATTTTAGGTTAATAATAACATTCAATTATCTACATTTTTTTTAATTTGAACATCTACTTAATTTCTTTTAAAGTACTAGAAAGGCTCAAACTTTTGGAAAAAAAATAATAAGAAAAAAGTTTTTGACAACTTTGAATGAAAAACAGTAATTTTTAAAGTCTGTTCTTGATGGGAAAGTTTCCCTTGGAGAAAGCTCGACCAGCTGTACAGGAAAACCTAACAAACGAGTGAGTATAGACTTTGTAAATCCATCATTTAAATTCAAGATCCACTGGGGTGAAATGTGGTAACTGTTTAATAATGCACAGCAGCACCATACAGCAGTTTAAGATGAGAAGACAAGAAGAATGACATATGGAATTGAAAATGCAGGCTGAGTGTAAGTAGGCAAAATGTAATCATCTGAATACAAATTTTGCCACGGCAACAGAGTAGGCATCCCTGCACTTACAGATATTGCCATGAAATCTTTAATGACAACTTGTCAAAATTTCTTTTATCTCCTTTTAAAAAACGACATCCGAAACATAGTGACCCCAAATTCTCACTTAGGTATCRGTTCACAGCCACTCAGAGGAAAGAGCTCTCCATCGTGAATCATTAGTACCATTTCTTTTTAATGTTGACTGTGTTTTTGGAGTCCCCTTTGACAGGATGACATAAACACTACTTAGGTTTTGGGATATCTGAGAAGGTCAACAAGACACCACACTGAATTCCACTTAGATGTGGGAGGGTGGAGATAGAGCGCCTTATTTTCCATTTTTTAGAATGTATATTTTTAAAAGTTTGAAATATTTCTTTCCTCCACTATTTCTTGAATGAAGTCTTTTTTGCTGTCAAGCCTCATTGGTTTCCTCCTGTGTGGATGGACCTATTTTACTGCTGGAGTGACAATTTAAAACCACAAGGGATGGATCAACTGGTGCATTGTTCTATTTTTTTTTTCCTTTTTTCATCTTGTCTGTAGAAAAAAATGGCCCTTCTTCCAGCAAGGAACATATGATCAGGGGATGAAACAAAACTTCAACTTATCATGTTTGAACGCAGAATGAAATGATCCCTAGAGCAAAGTAAGTCAAAATGAAGCACCAATTCAAAGCCCCAAAGTTACAGTAATGTCCTATTAATACATACTGTGAGCATTCTCCAAGGTTTAATGAATTATCACCRCATCTTTATAACAACGCTTCTTGAAGATATTCCCTGAGCTAAACTGTTCCCAACGACATCTGTACCCAGTGACATGTGTTTAACCGAGATCAAAGCATGGCTTATTTCTTCCATAACGCTTGACAGAAATTTTAAAGAAAAAGCTGGGACACGATCTTGGCACAGGAGCCAAGACCTTTAGGCACCTGGGATGCAGAAGGGTATTTCCAGGACTTTAAGAAGTGCCTGGGGGCTAGATGCCAGTCTTGCCAATGGTAGGTGGCCATTAGTGCTTTGGAAAAATCTCAGGAAGAACCCATACGATTGGCTCGATTTTAGGCAGTAAAATATCTAGAAAATAACTAACTAACTAAATAAATAAAGGCTCAGAATTAATTATTGATGGAAAAGAAACATAACACACTTGTCTGGAGGATGCTGACTTTATTTAAAGAGTTCTTCATTAGAAGGATAAGCTTCGGTCTAAACTGGCATGCTATTAAGAAGTTATACTGTTGTGACTTTGCTAAGGTGGTGGCAGTGTCTGTTCTCCTTTTTTTTTCCTCAAGCACTGTCCATATAAGTGCTAGGTCTAGAGATTCCAATGCTTCAAAGCCCCTTCTTACGGGATGCAATATCTGCATGTACTTATAGTAGTAGAAATCCCATGATCCAAGGTCCTTGCAGTTTGACCTTCCTTCCTGCCTTCTTGGACCAGAATTCACAATATACACTATCATACGCAAATAACTATGAAAAAAAGTAAGTTCTCTAGCTTGAGAATCTCACAGATTTACCTCTTATTAACCATGTAAAAATGTGGATTAGAAATGATCACTGTCTCATAGCTTCTATCACTGCCTCTACTGTGTATGTGTGCAGAGAGATGAGCATCTAGGCCTTCAGGCATCAGCCTGTCCAGGTCTCTGTGAATGGCAGCACAGCCCTCWGGTGTGTCAGCCACTCCTCCCAGCTTGGGATCATCGGCAAACTTGCTGAGGAGGCACTCCGTCCCCTCATCCAGGTCAYTGAKGAAGAAGTTGAACAGGATGGGACCCAGTMCTGAGCCCTGGGGAAYGCCACCAGCTGCAGGCCTCCAACTAGACTCCACRCCACTGATGAYRACCCTCTGAGCTCTGCCTTTCAGCCAGTTCTCAATCCACCTCRCTGTCCACTCGTCTAACCCACACTTCCTGAGCTTMTCTAGGAGGATGTTATGGGAGACAGCGTCGAGCGCCTTGCTGAAGCAATTTCAGGGCTGTTATTCATTCACCCTGAAGCAGATGTATAAAATGGGTGAGGTTAATCACAATCACACTCTAAAATAACCTATTTCTCTGCTATAAATAAACACTAAGCATAGGACCCCTATGCTCATATGCAGACACCTATAATACAAGTGAGAGGAATCCTACTGTCTGTTTCTGAAAAACTCAATGCAGAGTGTGAATAAGCCATGAAATAAGACTTGTGAAGAAAACTAACGTGCTGGGCTGGGGGTCATTCCCTTCACACTTCCTCATGAGACTTTTTTCTCTTTTCTTTCTAAGTCATTTTCAGGTGTAAAAATGAGCGTCTTCCAATCTGTGAGTAATCTGAGTGCAAAATACTGTTTGCAATGAGGGTTGGCTGGCCTGAGGCAAGTTTTTCAYCAGCTCTGCTGAGCCAGGGGAGTGATCAAGGTGGTAGATGGATGAATTGGCTTCAGGTGGTGGAAGGGAGTCAGACAGTCTGAATTAGTCACCTGTTGTGAAGAGGAGTAGGCACTAAGCAGATAAGTCCTGGAAAAAAAAATATGCATCATCCTCCAGGCTTCCAGTCTCTCATTTCTATTCCCTAATGAAAAATGAAGATGCAAGCAACTAAAAGTTCCAAAAGCTTTAAAAGGCCATCTAAAATCTGATGGGAAAAAAATCCGTAGCACTTCAAAAAATACTGTATATATAAGCAGATGGCCTGTTTGCTACAAAAATTAAATTGATGCTTCTAAAGCACCATGTAGGTCTTTAAAGATAATAAACAGACATAATGTCATTTGCACTGACATGTAGAAAACTCTGGTAATGGACTGTGTGAGCAGACTGGGTCCAGTCCACTTTCTGTGAACAAAAAGACGTGCAGTGTGATAGGTGCAGATGGCATAGCTATGCYGGGCTGCTCCTATATATCTTTTGTTTAGTAAATACTATATTTAATGCCCTGCCATTAACTGATGAACATAGTAAGTTAATTTTGCATTTAAATAGTAAAACTTCAAGGAAGTTCATAATTGCATATCTTTTTACCAAATGATAAGCCATATGCTAGGAAATTTCAAGCCTCTAATTAAACAAAACATGCCCAAGCATGTTTTTTAACAAATACTGTATATCATTATTTAAATTCAGGGCAAATACTGCTCTGAGCACTACAAATAACTAAAATGGTGTTTAATAAGATACACCATCTGCATTTCAAACTGATGCCACCCACATTTAAATCTCTTTCTTGAAAAATCCCACTTAACTGTTACTGGGGAAAAGAAATGCATTCACGGCTCTTTCCCTAAATTCGATACCGCTGTTCTYGGCAATTCTCGTTGGTTGTTAAACTCACTGGGGTAAAAATGCCAAAGTGCTAACTGCCAGCTTCCACATTACTCTAATTGAGAAGTGTGCAAACCAAACYGAACTGTTCTTTAAGAGCTCAGAAAAAGGGAGTAATTGGAAATAAATCAAAATAAATGTGGGGTTGATTTTTTTCCCCCTCGCTATATTTAGATATTCAGTGCTAGCTACAAAGTCACGTAACATATGGAATCCTACAGATTGTACAGTCTCCAGATAATGGCCAAGACCATCCTTTAATCATCTGAGACTCCACATACKGGAATGAAATCCACAGAATAAAGCTCAAAAAGTGGAAATTAYGGCATTAGAACATACAGACATATTTCATGCTCTCCCCCACTCCCCCCTCAAGAGGATGAATCTGAAACACAACAGCTGTCTGGTTTAGCATCCAAACATCCACCATGTACTGTGTTTGCAGGTGTTCGGAGTCCAAAACACATTGCCTTGTCTAAGCCAAGACAGCTGGTGTTAAGTCACGGGCTAATTGTTACAATTCTCCTACTAAGGAGCTATAGGGGATAGTTATGACAATTAACATGGCAGAAATGTAGCAGGGGAAGGGAGGGACTTCAGCAAAGACATCTGCTGGAAAAATAAAGTCAGTACATCCCTTTTCTAACGTTTTTTGTTCTGCAGCTGATGTTTTCTTGTGGACAATTGTGCTCTCCCTGAGATTATTTATTAGTATACTGCAAAAACTACATCCAGTGAAGCTGTGGGAYTGTCTTAAAAACTCTGAGACCCTGGAAATATAGCTAAGGCTTCTGTTCTACCTGGTTGAGTCAGAAATATATTGAACTACATCAGGGAGATTAAGCCAGAGCTAGCCCTGGCACTATATATAGCAAAGTGAAGAAGCAGCTCAGGGCTTCTGCCTTTCAGCATTAATCAAATTTACGTTTTTGTGATTTAGATAGGTGGCATAAAGACGAAATGTTTCATTTATTGTATGAAAGGCTCTAAAACCTCAGTGCAGTGCGCCACTAAATTGCCTCTTCTATAGCTTCTGCGATGGCAAAGGGACCGTGTTTTCCCAGGTGTTTGGCCTGTTATGGCTACAGCTTCCTGACCAGTTGTTTTATTTTATATCTTCTTCTCAATCTGATTCCTTAGGAAGGAATCCTGTATAGGACTATGTCTTCCCCCCCAAATCAGGATTAAACGAAAGGGCTCCTATAACAGAAAGCACAGCTTGGCTTGAAATTTTGACCCATCAGCCCTGGTGTTTTGAATCACAGAGCATTTCATGAGCTTTTAAGATCTCAGCAGATCGTCTGCTCTTATGCTGTGCATTATGCATGCAGTGTAGCTCCTCCTTCACACCACATCTGGACTCATCCACTTGCTTAGCTCATGCATACCTTCAGGTTTCCACTTTGGACTGTAAGAGGCCAGAGGTAGGCCTCTTCGGGTATTACTACMCTAAGAAGCATGTGTCACTGGCAAACATTAAACTCATTAGTATTTTTTAAATCCATTCTTGCAATTTATATTTTCTTGGCCTATTTTATAGTTTCCAGCCACTGCTACTTGCTACATCTCCCAGTTTCTTTATATATGCGTTTGATGCCTTCTTCTTCTGAACTCTCTGAATTTCTGAACCAAACCACACCGGCTCAAGAGAATCTGTTAAAGTCCACAAAGCCTATTTGGGATGTATATTTTAAAAAAGCTTAAGCCATGTTTTAGCCAAAAAAGAATAAACTGAACCTATTGGAAACCACAATGTTAAATCCCTTGCAATGCTTTGAAAATAATCCCTTACCACATTCCATCTGGGTAGGATTTTCAGAAATGCTCAACCTTGCTCTGCTCTTTTCTTAATGAATTCAGTGGGAGTTTCTCCACCAGCTTCAATTGGAGCACAGTTAGGCTGACACTGAGYACTTCTGAAAATCTCATCCTTTATGTATCAATCTATCCATTTTTAATTAAGTACAAAGAGGACTTTAGTCTATATTATGGATTAATGGGCTGAAAATTTTCATTTAAATTTACATAAGCCAAAGAAATTATAATAAAAGCAATAAATCTAACAGTACCGGTACATTTTGTTTCCTTTCTTTATTCCCTCTTTTTCTTTTTCTTGAATTACTTTCCTTGAAAAGCAGCCAGACAGATATTTTCACTTTTCTTAAAAAAAAAAAAAGAGGAATTGCTGAGTTCAGCATGGAGTCCATTTGGCTGCTAAGTTATGAATCTCGGGTTAATTCTTTAATAGAAATATTGAAAACCCTTTAATCTCTAGTGCTGCTAGCCAATGTCACTAGCTAAGAAAGAAAAATAATTAATTCTTTGYAATAAATAGAAATAGTTTCAAAAAGCAGGAAGGAGGAAGGCTAGCATACAAAAATATTTAACTTAGTCCATATAGCACTATTTCTTCAGCTACTTGGAGATCTCACACATTATGATTCACAGAGAGAGACCTGACTCTACTAACTCTTCTACGAATCCTCCTTCAAATCCTTCTTTTCCATATACCTATTAGAACATAAGTCAATAAGATTAATCTTGTTCTGTATCCTTTCCAATAAGCTAGCCTATTATTTCCTTGAGCTTCCCTGTCTCCTATGGTCCACCAGTTGAAGATGCTATGCAGGAAGCTCTCCCACCCTTTCTGTGTGGGTGCCACACCTAGAGGAGTGCAGTTCTACTCCATCTCCAGGGCTCAGACATGTTCTGRCAATGCAAAGAATAATTATAGTGATATACCTCAATAGCTATACACAGCTATAATGAGAGAGAGAGCTCAGGCGAGAAGGCACTGTTCAAAATAACATATCAAAATCAGGACTTTGAAAACTTACTGAGTGGCAGATATGGTCATATGAAGGTATCACAGACATGACCTTATCTTGAAGATGTTAAGCATTTCGAAATCCTTTTTCATCAGTTTGCATCATCCAGGCTGCTTTTGCAGKTGAGTGGCCCACTGAAATCCCAGCTGCTCTTTGAAACTGCTCTTCTAGTTAGAAAGCCATGTCCCAGGCCCCTGGTGCCCTCTGGAGCTGAATGCTCCTCTGTGGTGCTCAGCGGTCCCTGTTAGCTCAAGGATATGAATTTCACATGGCCTGTGCAAATGAGGGCTGGTCAAGCCCAWTGTATTCATTTACCCAGTAGGTGCAGTCAGGGACATGAAGCAGCCTATAATATAAAACATCAGATGAAAAACAAAAATCTTTGCTGCTCACTGCACAAAATGTTGCCCCTGGGAATCAAAGGTTGTTTGCCATGCTGTGCTTGCCAGAAGCCTGCCTGCCACAAGGATAGAGATCAATCTGCATTGCAGACTGAAAAGGAGAAACTTGCAGTGATTGCAAAACAGGCCTTGAGACTTATCAGCACTGAAAACACATCCACCAGTACTGTCCAGCTGAAACATGCACAGCCTGRATTGTATACAAGAGCCAAGTCTGCACCGGCTTTTCCTACATAATATTTGCCAGCACACGTTCACATTTAACCACTTGTCCATGACATGATGTATTGTTCTGTAATTACTTTTTTATGCCATGTTCCAGCCACACTCTGAATGTCACACTTTTTAATTAGCTATAAGCCCATTAAAAATGATGCCTTTTCAATCTGTGTGTCCTGGGAAGGCTGGGTTGTTTTAAAGGAGTGACTGAACTTTGTAAACATGAACAAGTGATATAAGAAAATTAACTGTATTTGTTGCTTTTTTTTTAAAAAAAAAAAAAAAGTAATCTGTGAATAATTATTTTCTTCCATCAGACAGTGTGCTGGTATATTCTACTGACAAGACCTTCTCCAGAATGTGCTCTGAGTGTCAATATTTCATGACATTACTCTTTTTAGGAAGTGCAACTTTCTTTTAATTAGTTACCAAATTACACCTCATGGCTTTACTATTTAAAGACGAAATGGACCCCTGATGACCAATAAAACATACTTATTGTCTCTTTTTTCTTAATAAATAGGTAGGATGATAATTTCTGATACAGTCTCCTGCAGTTCCCCAAAACATGCTGCTATGCAGATGTTTTCCAGAGTGTAGAGTGCAACTAAGCAGATCTCTGAGTGAAATACAGACTGAGGCTGAGCAATCATGGAGACATGGTGGGATAGCTCTCATGACTGGAATGCTGCCATGGATGGATATGTGCTTTTTAGGAAAGACAGACCAGGAAGGCGAGGTGGTGGAGTTGGTCTTTAYGYGAGAGAGCAACTGGAATGCATCGARCTCTGCCTAGGGGTGGTGGAGGAGGAGGCAGCTGAGAGCTTATGGGTGAAGATCAAAGGGCAGGCTAACATGGGGGACACTGCTGTGGGTGTCTACTGCAGGCCACCTGACCAGGAAGAGAAAGTTGATGAGGCCTTCTATAGACARCTGGAGGTAGCCTCACGATCACAGGCCCTGGTTCTCATGGGGGACTTCAGCCACGCTGACATCTGCTGGAGAGACTACACAGCAAGGCACAAACAGCCCAGGAGGCTCCTGCAATGCATTGATGACAACTTCTTGTCGCAAATGGTGGGGGAGCCTACGAGGAAGGGTGTCCTGCTGGACCTTGTCCTTACCAACAGAGAGGGACTGGTTAGAGATGTGAAGGTTGGGGGCAGCCTTGGCTGCAGTGACCATGAGATGGTGGAGTTCAGGATCCTGCAGGAAAGAAGTAAGGCAACAAGCAGGATTGCAACCCTGGACTTCAGGAGAGCAGACTTTGGGCTCTTCAGAGACCTAGTTGGTGGAGTCTCATGGGTTAAGGCCTTAGAACGAAGTGGGGTCCAGGAGAGCTGGCGAGTATTCAAACATCACTTCCTCCAGGCTCAAGAGCGGTGCATCCCTATGAGTAAGAAGTGCAGCAAAAGGGGCAGGAGACTTGTATGGGTGAGCAAGGGGCTCCTGGCCAAATTCAGACAGAAGAAGAAAGTACACAGACTGTGGARGAGGGGACAGGCTACTTGGGAGRATYRTASGAATGCAGTCAGAGSATGTAGAGATGCWGCGAGGAAGGCTAAGGCCCAGCTGGAATTGAGTCTTGCAAGGGATATCAAGGACAACGGGAAGGGCTTCTTCAAATACATCAGCAGCAAGAGGAGGACTAGGGAAAATGTTGGCCCGCTACTGAATGGGGCGGGGGCCCTGGCGACAAGGGATTCAGAGAAGGCAGAATTACTGAATGCCTTCTTTGMTTCAGTCTTCAYTGCTAAAGGCAGCCCCCAGGAATCCCGGAACCTGGACGTGAGGGAGAAAGTCTGGAGAAGGGAAGRTTTTCCTTTGGTTGAGGAGGATAGGATTAGAGACCTTCTGGGCAGGCTAGACATCCTCAAATCCATGGGCCTGGATGGRATGCACCCACGGGTACTGAGGGAGCTGGCRGATGTTGTTGCCAAGCCGCTCTCCATCATCTTTGAAAAGTCATGGAGAACTGGAGGGGTACCTGAGGACCGGAGGAAAGTCAGTGTCTCTCCAGTCTTCAAGAAGGGCAAGGAGGAGGACTCAGGCAACTCTAGGCTGGTCAGCCTCACCTCCATCCCTGGAGAGGTGATGGAACAGCTCCTTCTGGATGTCATCTCCAGATATATGGAGGAAAAGAAGGTAATCAGGAGTAGCCAGCATGGATTCACCAAGGGGAAATCCTGCTTGACCAACCTGAGAGCCTTCTAGGATGGAATGACTGGCTGGGTAGATGAGGGCAGAGCAGTGGAKGTTGAGTACCTCAGCTTCAGCAAGGCTTTTGACACTGTTTTCCACAACATCCTCCTAGAGAAGCTCAGGAAGTGTGGGTTAGAGGAGTGGACAGTGAGGTGGCTTGAGAACTGGCTGAAATGCAGAGCTCAGAGGGTTGTCATCAGTGGCGTGGAGTCTAGTTGGAGGCCTGTGGCTAGTGGCATCCCCCAGGGCTCAGTACTGGGTCCCATCCTGTTCAACTTCTTCCTCAGTGACCTGGTTGAGGGGATGGAGTGCCTCCTCAGCAAGTTTACTGCTGATCCCAAGCTGGGAGGAGTGKCTGAYACACCAGAGGGCTGTGCTGCCATTCAGAGAGACCTGGACAGGCTGGAGAGTTGAGCGGAGAGGAAACTCCTGAGGTTCAACAAGGGCAAGTGCAGAGTCCTGCACCTAGGGAGGAATAACCTTAGGCACCAGTACAAGCTGGGGCCTGACTTGCTGGAGAGCAGCTCTGCAGAGAAGGACCTGGGAGTGCTGGTGGATGACAAGTTGACCATGAGCCAGCAATGTGCCCTTGTGGCCAAGAAGGCCAATAGTCTCCTGGGCTGCATTAGGAAGAGTGTTGCCAGCAGGTCGAGGGAGGTGATCCTGCCCCTCTCCTCAGCCCTGGGGAGGCCTCATCTCGAGTACTGTGTCCAGTTCTGGGCTCCCCACTGCAAGAGAGACATGGAGCTAATGGAGAGAGTCCAGCGTAGGGCTATGAAGATGATCAGAGGGCTGGAGCCTCTGCCCTATGAGGAACGGCTGTGAGAGCTGGGCCTCTTCAGCCTGGGGAAGAGAAGCCTGAGGGGGGATCTTATCAATGTGTACAAGTACCTGAAGGGAGGGTTTCAAGGGGATGGGGACAAACTCTTTTCAGTTGTCCCGTGTGACAGGACAAGAGGCAATGTGCAGAAATTGAAGCACAGGAAGCTCCGCCTGACCATGAGGGTGAATTTCTTCCCTGTGAGAGTGACAGAGCACTGGAACAGGTTGCCCGGAGAGGTTGTGGAGTCTCCTTCTCTGGAGATGTTCAAGGCCAACCTGGAGGCAACCCCGTCTACCACTCTCTAGGTGACCTTGCTGAGCAGGGAGGTTGGACTAGATGATCTCCAGAGGCCCCTTCCAAACTTACTGATTCTATGATTCTATGATTCATACATCTGCCTGCGAGGCAGGGAATCAGTCCACCACCAGCACAGCTGTGACACAGTTAAAGGGAGGTAGAGCACGTGACTGCAGCTACCTCATTTCAGACAGAAAACTGCCTTGTTAAACTAGCTCCAGTGTCAGAAGAAGTGGTAGGACACAGGAATGCCAAGTCCAAAAAAAAAGAACTTTGAGAGCAGCACTGCTCATTCAGTGTTATGGTTTGGACCACTCATGGTTGTATGCTCCTGTTGTTATAGGTAAAATCAAGAAAATCTTCTACTATGTCTTTAGAATCATCAAAGGAACATTAGGCTTCAGCTTTTAATTTGATTTCTGTTAAGGGTTAAAATAATACAGAATGGTAGAATTTTTCCACATTTTCCCAGGGCAGGACTTTTCACTGTGACCTTGAAACAGAGGGAGGGGGGGAAGGAGGAAAGGAGGAAGGAAAAGGAACAGGGGGAAAGACGGAAAGGAGAGAAGAAAGAGAGAAARGGAGAAAGGGAGGAATGAAGGCAGGAAGGAAGGAAAGAAAAGAAAGGAAAGAGGAAAGAGAAAGGGAGAAATGGAAGAAAGGAGGAAGGGAGGAAGAAGAAAGGAAGGCAGGCAGGAAGGAAGGCAGGCAGGAAGGAAGGCAGGAAGAACAGACTGTGGAGAATTGCAGGAAGAACATAACTGAAGTTTTTGGGAGACAAGGAGGTTGCACACCAGAAATAGGTTGAATTTGCTCAGCTATCCCCAATATATGYTTTTTTTCATAAAAAAGAAAGATAGACTTTCACAAACAAGGAGTGAAAGGTTTCACAGGTTTTGATTTCTTAACAAAAGTTACGAATTTTCCAAAGAAAGTATGCACTTTTCATTTTTTTTTTAAAAAAAAGCTTGTAATCTTACCTAACTGCTTAGCTCATGCAAAGTATATTGTTGGTACTTTAATATTGAAGGAAATTTGATTTTCCCCTTTAAAGCACTGTATTTCTGCATCATGGTGATTAGGTGTGAGTATTCCATTACCCTCTCCCAGATAAAGAGAGACTCCTGGGAATGCTTGGTGAGGAAGTATTGTACTGCAATGACTATTAGATGAGTTCCACCTCCTCAATGTGGAAGTGAGTGGTCAGCAGTAATGCAGCTTATTTACTAAAAGACTTGCTTAAAAAATAATAATAACACTTTAGTAATACTATGGATATTTCCTTTGTGGAAGATGCTTAGGAACTGGGTAAAAAAATGGAAGTGCAAGCAGTTGATTTAACAAACAAAATGTGTTGTATGGGGTTGTCTACACACTACTCATGATTTCAGACTCAACTGTCCAAGTAACTGCAGCAGAAATTAAAAACAAAAGGGAGAAGGGGATTGTTACTCACAAAATTGCCACAGCAGGAGCTGTTAACCAATGGTCCAATGCTTATGGCCATTATCCCACAGACGAAAGACCTAGATTCAATTCCCTCTTCTTCTGCCTGAAGAGGTTTCAGCTTACCCCTCCCAGAGGAGTTCCCGCGCTGCTCTGATAAGGACTATTCCTGTGAGGGAAAAAAAGCATTCAGTGCCTCCTGTTGATGCTGTTCCATCTGGCATTGCTAATTAAACTTTCACCTGACATAAGGTTTGATTATTACTTGTCCTGGCTGCTAAACTCATTCTTGTTCTCTGCCCTAGTGAAACTGAAATAGCAATTTAGTGAGCCCCAGCTCAGACTTGTCTATACCTCCATGCGCAGGTCATTATTCCCTGAGGACAAAAGTCTTAACTTTAAATTTATGTGCTGTTTCTTCCAGAGATTGTAGCCTCAGCTGAGTATCCTAGTTGTATTTGCATCTTCAAATTCTCCTCTTAGAGGGGGGTCCATTTTGTGTTAAATATTCCTTAAGCCCAAGCATGAGTCAGGACASTCAGGTGGGAGTCTTCTAAACTCACAGAACTGATTAGCACTTTGAAAAAGCATTAACAGAAGCAACTATGCCCTGTATATCCATGAGCAGAAGGGTTAAAAAACTGAGGAGCTGTGGGTTCTCCACACACCAAAGCAATGGTTTGGATGAAATCTGTGCCTCCGGCATCCAGGATCAGTGGGGCTGGAAAACATCYCTTCTTGTAGTTTGGGGAATATGGCCCTTCATTTCCCCATTGCTTTTCTTCCTGGTGCTTCAGATTAGAAATACTTAATTTTTGTATTCAGTAGTGATTTTAATTTGTCAGGAAGTGAAAATGTTTCACAATTCCATCATTTATTTTGGTTTTGACTAAAATGATTCCTTCCCCTTCTTTATCTCCATTTCTCCGGCCACCGTGATAGTTGTATCTAAAAGTCATGATGGGTCCCAGCCCAGTTTGTGTTCAGTCCTATGCATTCAGAAGCAATTCAGCATTGAACTAAAAGCTACCTCTTGCAAAATTTTACCCACCAAATTACAGAAAAGCAATAAGCCTTGCTTTGGATGCASTATCACTGTTGTAGGGGAGCAGTGTGGAAATCTTGTCTAGGTTATAACACATCCAACAGAGTGAAAGAAGGCTCGGTCTCCTGAGGACATTCAGCAATTCATTTCATCTTGCTTTTGGTGGTCTAGTAAGATAAGAGGGAGGTATGACCACCAAATTCTCTAGGACAGGAAATGCTTTTGTGATTCCAGAGATGCTTTGCTTTTGTTCCATACTGCTTTCTATTTTGCCCAGTGAGTGGATGAGACTGTCCTAAATAGCTGGTATTCCACAAAAGTGTCCCTGAGGAGATGTGACTGCCAGTCCCTGTCACACATGCAGACAGACACAGTCTCACACAGTGAGAGTGAGTGACAAAGAGACARATCTTCAGCTGAAAGGGGTACAGGGCACCCCATGAAGCAGTCTGTGTATCTGACAATTTGTTCTAGAAAAGGAGCCCAGCCCCTAGGTAAATATTATACTTTAGAACCGCATAGTTCAGAGAATTGCTATTGCTACTGGCTATCTCCTCACCATCAGTCTGTGGCCATAACCACTCCCCAGACTACGTTAACTCCTTTTTTGCGCTATTATCACTGTTTTCCTTCAAGGTCTTATCCTGGTTGCAGAGCAGGGCATGTATCACTTAGGCTGATCACAGCTATGTGTGTAGTGCCACTAAAAGCCAGGACATGCCCAAGCCCTATTATAGAGCTAGAAGTARACTCTAACATTGAAAGCAGATGCCTTGACTTCAGGTCCCCAAAGACTCAACCCTTCTCAGCAGCTTCAGGGAATTTGGTTGGAGTCACTCACAACAGCTTGACTGTCTTTTCCTGTTTACCAAGACGAGCGTGAGCTCTTTACTAAGTAAAATTCAACTCAAGCGAAATTTTGCTTTCATGGAAGGCAAGCGGAATTTTGCCATTCATTTAAATACAGTTAGGATTTCACTTTCAGACTAAAATTCAGCTCTATTGTTGAAATGAACTGAGATGTGGGGCCAGTTGGTTCAACAAACTGACCACATTGCATTTGAGCCCAAAACTCCCAGCTAGTCTGCATGGAAAATTTCAACCACTAGTGAACTCAGCCAGCTGATAAATCACATCAGTAGCATAGAGTTTTATAATCTGTTAGATTATGGTAAAGGATAACTGGTTTGTTTAAATGTRTGCCATATTTCTTTTAAATGTCAATGAGTGAGTCAGGTGAAACACTGCAGATGGAGAGAGAGTTGTTCTTTTAGGACTAAATAGACCTTCTCAGGAGAAAGTGAGGTTTCAAGACTGCAGGATGTGGCAGGCTGAGGAAAGGACAGGGAATGAGAGCTTATCAAGACGTGGAAGGCTGCAGGTCAAGACTGGGAGACTGCTGAAGAGAACGGACAAATTGTGCAGAATTTGTTGCAACCATGTCAACCAAGTTGAGTGAAACCAAGATGGAAATCACGGACACAATATCTTGTTCAGYAAATTTCTTATTCTTATTCTGCTTTATTTTTTCTTTTTTTACTTCTGCAACTTGCTTTGAGTTGTCCTAACTAAAAAGATAATTATTCTAGTCTGCATTCTAATACAGCCTAGCTTTTTCAGTTTAAAGGGCTTTATGGTCTTCATGGAGATGTTAGTAAATAGCCTAGGCACTTCTTTCAAAGCCCCACAGCAATGATTTCCAAAATGAAGCAAARTGCTGTGGCCAAAATTAGGTATCAGTCTCAATAACAGTGGCCCATGACAGGTCATTTCTTTTCTTTGCCTGTGTTCTCTTTACTCATCAGGCAGAAATAAGCACTAGCCTTTCTTACTGTGTGGTTAGCTATGAGGGTTAACAGGAAGAACTTAGAGGAGTACCAGATCCACAGTGACAGGTAGTTGTCACCCCCTMCTTGAACTGCAGAGCAGAGTGGATTGTTGCTCTGTTTGCTATATCTGGAACATTAATTTACTCCCCTAGAGTTTTTCATTCACCTTTCCCTGTGAAATCAATAACTCACAGAATCCGTGGTCCAGATTTCACCGTGACAGACAAAGGCAGTATTGCGAAGTGTGCAAATGGACAGGAGAGACCTCATAATCAACAGCACAGGGCTGAAGGGGGCCCCATTTCAAGCATAGGTGGATAAATACAGAAGTGCCTAGAGGACAGCATTATGGGGATAGCATTACGTTCTTCTACAAGTACATAAGCTGCAAAAGAAAGGCTAGGGAAAATGTGGGCCCACTGCTAAATGGGGTAGAGGACTTGATGACAAAGGACACAGAAAAAGCCAACTTACTGAATGCCTACTTGGCCTCAGTCTTTCCTGGTAAGGCTAGCTTTCACCAGACAACTGTGAAAGTCTCAAGTAAGGAAGACCTACCCTTGATGGAGAACAATCAAGTAAGGCAACATTTAAACAAACAGCACCAGTCCATGCTGTATGATAGGATGCACCCTTGACTGCTGAGGGAGCTGGCCAATGTCATTGCGAGGCCACTTTCAATTRTCTTTAAAGGTCACAGTGATCAGGAGAGGTTCCTGAGGACTAGAAGAAATGTCCCTCCCATCTTCAAGAAGTAACCAGAGAACTACAGACCAGTCAGCCTCAACTCGATCCCTGGAAAGGTGATATAGCAATTAATCCTGGAAACCATTTCCAGGTATATGAAGGAAAAGAAGATATCTGGGGATGGTCAGTATAAATTTACAAAGGGGGAATCACACTTAGGCAGCTTTTTAACCTTCTACGATAAAATGATTGACTCAGTGGATGAGGGGAGAGCAGTGGGTGTTTTTCATTTTGACTTCAGTAAGGTTTTGGACCCTGTCTCTCTTAGCAACCTCACAGACAAGCTGATAAAGTATGGGATATAAGAACTGGCAGTGAGGTAGACTGAAAACTAGAAGAATTGTTGAGTTCAGAGGGTTACAATCAGCAGCATGAAATCCAGCTGGATTGCCCCAGGAGTCAATATTAGGCCACTAATATTTAACTTAATGACTTTTTCCTTGATGACTGGGATGATGGGACCAAATGCACCCTCAGTAAGCTTGAAGATGRCAAAACTGGGAGGAGTGGCTGATATACCACACAGTTTTGCTTCTCTTCAGTGGGACCTCAAAAGGCTGRAGAAATGGGCAGGCAGAAGCCACATGAAGTTCAACAAAGGAACGTGCAAAGTCCTGCACCGGGGAGGAGTAATCCCATGCACCAGTACAGGCTGGGGGAGGACCAGCTGGAAAGTACCTTTACAGAGAAGGACCTGGGGGTCCTGGTGGAACAAGCTGACTGTGAATCAGCAATATGCCCTCCTGGTAAAGAAGGCCAGTGGTATCCTGGGTGCATTAGGGCCTGCYTGAGTGAGTCCAGTGAAGCCCATAAAGATGATTAAGGGACTGGAACCTCTGACATACAAATTGAGGCTRACAAAGCCGGGACTGTTTAGCCTGGAGAATAGAAGAGGGTATCTCATCAATGTGTAAGAATATCTGGTGGAGGACAGTAAAGAAAATGGAATCAGACTGTTCTCAGTGCCCAGTGACAGGATGAGAGGCAATGAGTAGGAATTCAAACAGGAAATTCCACTTGAAAATAAGAAAACACTTTTTCACTGAGAGTCGTTCAACACAGGTTGTCCAGAGAGATTGTGGGCTCTCCACCCCTGCAGATATTCAGAACCTGACTGTACATGCTCCTGAGCAAAATGCTCTAACTGATCCYGTTTTGAGCAGGGAGGTTGGACTAGACGGTGTCCAGAGGTCCCCTCCAGCCTTTGTGAGACTGTGGCCAGTCTCTCCACGCACCAGCAACAAGGAATTCAGATGTAATATATTATGCTAACTACTCCAACCACCAAAAAAGGAGGGGTAGTGGCCCTCTAATCTTATTTGTAATTAAAAGTAATTCCTTAATAGAAGCAAGTAACCATGACAGTAAACCATGAAGTCTTAATCCCAGTTTCCACTGATAAGGGTATTACGGAACTAGAGGCCAATCTTTTCTGTCTGACTTCCCACCCTCCTCCTTCCCTTCCACTTATGGGAAGATGAATCTTTCCGTCTGTGAATTACCCAGTATAAATTATTCATCGAGCACTTTTATCAACCCTATTAGCAGCACACGAAACTAGGTAAATGTCAAGTCATCTTCGTTAATCCTTCATTCAGGCTGTTGGAAGTGATACTGCACTGAGTGGTAATGCATTTGACCTCCTGGAGTATTCACTTTGCCAGAGAGTCATATTTTGATGAGACAGTCTAAGTGTTTCTCTGTGGCAGAGCCTGGAATTGCTCCTTTCTACATAATTGGGTTGTAGGAGATGGCCATGATGTTTGCGTATTTTTTTCTCAATCATATATTTTAAATTAAAAAAAAGGGGGGGGATCCATTAGCTCATCTTATGTATATTTATGTAATGCCTGTTCTAGTGGAGCTCTACTCTCTAACATGTTTTAAAAGTTGTACTGCTTTGCAGTTCTCCGCTGTCCTAGGAAATGACTTATTATCTTACATCTAGAGGATTTTTCCCAGTAAGAACATATCCAGTGAAACAAATCTTTTACTATAATGCTCATACAAGTTCCTTGACTCTARCAAGACTAATGTAGTGGATTTAAAATGTGTCCCTTGTTGTTATCTGGCATAACAGCTTTCCTTCTCTAAATATCTGAATTCCTTGGAAAGAGACTTCAGCCCAAACCTTCGGCAATTTACGAGTCCTTTTGCAAGTGCCTAAGTCTAAAGAAYTTAGGAGTTAAGTTGCAGAATAGAAGAGGACTTAGGTACCTACACTAGGACATCATTGGGAATTTTGCTCATATGTATGCTACCCTCCATATCCTACAACCCGCTAATTCCATARATTCTTATTTTGTAGTAAAAAGTCCAAAAAGTACAATAACTAAAAATCAAATAACCCCCCCCCAAAACTTACACAAACAAAACACAAAAACTGTCCTTGAAACAAGAAGCAAGACCAAAATTCCATTATAGCATTCTGTTTAGTCACACATACTTTTTCTCCAGCCCAGTGGTTCTTGAATTGCTTCCTGGAGGGTGACACAGCTTCCAGAGGTGGCATAGAAAAGCCATGGCTACGATACCTTCTGGGTATGTGGGGCATATGGCTTTGAAATCTGCTTGGAGACAGGATAACACCAGACTTCTGTATTTCAGTTCCCATGTGAGTATGCCAACCAGCACGCCAAGCAGGCRGGCATGCTTATTTTTAAGTCTCACCTAAAAACAAACATTTTTTTCTGCTGCATTTTGTGAGCAGCCTGATACCGCTGGTCTGTGTTAGATGCAGTCTGAGAACAACTGTGGGAATGACAGATGGCTTCTGCACCAGCGAGGCTTTGGCACAGGTTGGGTGTCATGCCTCTCAACCCTGCTAAGACATATGTAGGTGGGAGCAAATGCAGAACTGGAACTGTTGAGTGCCTAAGGTATTTTTTAAGGTCAAAAAAATGCATTATCTTTAGAATTTATGAATATCAAGAGCAGAGATTTTATTGATTATAGCTTAGGATTTAGGATCTTGCATTCCCTGCTTTGTATCTGGTATTGCTTGTGTTTGCAGTAGTGTGTGGTGCAGAAATATCCAAATTTCTGTATTACCCAGAAGTAGCTACCATCAAGAACTTGATGCAGTTTTCCCTCAGCCCAGTCCTGAGCTATGTCTCTGCTTGATTCTACACTGCCTGTGAAGACCTCACAACTTCCCTGAGTATCCCTCTCACAGTGTTGCTTGGTTTGGTAAAGTCATGCCTTGCTTTTTCAAACTTTACCCTGAATAATTTGTCCAAGGTTACACGGAAAGTGTGTGGCAGAGTGGGAGCACAAATGCAGACTAGTGCCCAAATCCTTAATCCTTCCTTCTTTCACGTACCATAGTTGTCTTACTGCCTGGCATTGCACTAAAAAATATAAAACAATGAGAACAGTCACACAACAYGCTGTCCACTCCCTGGCTTTCCAGGCCTCCCTTTTTGCATCTTCCATGTTGATCCCACATGTAAAAGAATAAATAGTCACCGATGCCAGCTGGAGTATTGCCTCAGTACAAACATGAAATGATGTCTCCTCTTAGTATCCTTCTTTTCACATAATCCTTTTCTAGTCTCCTGGCATGGAATGAAAGACCATATTAGAGCTATTGCTAGCCCTCACTGATGGATGTATAGATAGAAGTCTGCATATAAGTTACTCTGTTCCCACCTATCTGTTTCCACCAACTCCATAAAAATAACAAATTTGGCTATTCCAAATATGACTGATGGGAATACAGCCCTTGTAGCTGAGAGAGTAAATGAAAATGCAACAACCTTGTGGATGTAAGATGGGCAGCAAAAGCATCCGAAATGACTTTGAACTCTTTGTAGAAAGCATGTTATGAAGCATGCAAACAATTTAAGGGTTATAAATCACTCATTCAATTCACACACTTGTCAGCAGTCATTTAAATCTCAGCATCTCTTCCTTCCTGACTGCAAGAGGCTGCATTATATTCTCTGTAAAYGGAAAGGGCTTCCCCACATAAAGCAGAGCTCCTCTCTTCATGTTCTCTGCACATCAAAAAGCTCTCTCACATATTTGGCCAACCAGTGACCAAGCCCTGTGAGAGTAATCATGAAGTACCCAGTCTGAAATAGCTGAGACTGACCCTTTGGGCAGTTAATACTACATCATGCAACTGTGGAGCTCCTTTCTACTAGATGGTCTAAGAAAATTTACATAGGTACAGAAAGGAATTGGAGAGACTCATGGAAAAAAAAATGCCCTCCATGGAGATCTACTACATATGAAAATACCACCTTCCATTTAGCAAAGCTGTAAGCCACAAGCTGACAGAGATTCAACAAGCATTCTCAGAAAGTAGGGCAACCAGAATGCCTGTTCTTGTATTCTTCCCAGGCACCCAGAGTTGATCGCACAGTGATGACACAGTTGTCATCACTGACAGGATGCTGGGCCAGGAGAATTTTTGGCCTGACACAGCATGGCCATTGTCTTGGTCTCCTATTAATGGCAAACTGTGTGAAAATAGCCTCAAGTGACCTACCCGCAGTGAGATAGCTGAATAACCACAACGCTGAGTTTGAGCTAAAGAAGCTCTTGGAAAAAGTAGTGAAGTTTCAACAGCACAGTCTTGTGACTCTAATGCAGGTGAAATACTCAGCATGGTTCACCGAACTGTGCCAGCTGATGTGAAGGGATCTCTAACATGGCACTGCATTGCATGGTGAAACAGAAAAACACTCCTAAAGTGCTGGGCTGAGAGGTTCTTACAGCCAGAAGGGTGCAGCTGGTGAAAGCTGAAGCTACCTTCTCTTGAAAAAGAGAATTTGCCATGTAAGTATTTTCTAATAAGCTGCACGAACTCTGAGCCCCTTAGATGAAAGACCCAACACAGGAACCACCTTCCTTTCCCTGGCTGGGAAACTGGCTTGGAAGGGAGCTGAATATGGCCCCTTTCTTCTCTCCTGCACCATTTTTTTCCTTTTGCTATTTAAAATATTCACTTTTTTTTCCATTAAGCAATTTACACCTTAAGCTGTCATCATTCTCAAGGTATGTAGACCAAGAAGAACACATTAGAAGCACTCTCTTGCCCCAGCTGACCCATTAGGATTGTCAATGCTACAGTGGCTTGCAGTTAGATATTGTGATTAAGTTAGGGAATTCAATTTCAAACTACACATACTCCTATCTTCTTGTCTATACTTTATGGATTTGGAAATGGGTATGAAGATAACCAGATGCCCCAAAATTATGCAGGGAGAGGAGAAGGCAAGAAACCAAGTCCTCTTTCCGAGTAAAAAGTGAATCCCAGAAATAAGCAATTGAATGTGGCTGAAATGATATGCAAGCCACAACCCAAATGATATAAATATGCAATTTTTCACTCTGTAAGTATCTGGATAAGCCTGTCTTGTAGTAGCAGCAGCTAATCCAGTGACATGTGCAAAGCTCATATTCTCCAAATACGAGATTACATTTTACATTTAGAAAGCATCTTTCCCTGAGGATAGCATAACATTTTGAACTATTAAATATTGACTTGGTATCACACTATCCCACTGCATGTGTGATGTGCGTAGTGGGCAAGTTACTTTAGTTGGATGAGACACCCAAGACAAGGGTAGAAAACTCCGCAGTCATGGATTATGCATCCTGCATCTGTCTACTGGAAGTGCTGAAGACTACCAAATCTGCTTATATCCTCTTGACATAGATGAAGTACCTGCCTGTGGTGGAAGGATGTGAACGACCCAGCTAGAGAGCTGCAGAGATATGGGCAAGATAAGAGACTGTGAGAAGACTTGAGTTCGACTCCTACGTCTGACTCACTATCCCCATGCTATTCTGGGAAGACTGCTCAGTCTTTCCTTGCCTGTTTTGCATCCTTGAAACAGAATAGTAGTCTTTAATTTCTTTGCCTAGCTTGCCTATTTACACTACAGTCCCCAAAATGAAATGGTTATCATTTTGATTTTGCGAAGCGCTTAGCATGGAAGGCCCCTGGGTCCAAGTCCTACACTAATGTAAGTAATAATAAAATCAAACAGTTCTTTGCTTATGCTGCATGGAATTGGCCCCAACAGAGGAAATAGCGTGTGGTTTGCTACCTCTGACAGGTAGAGAAATCTCACTTCTTTACCAAAAGTCTTTAGCAGTAACTGGTAAGGAAAAATTTTCCTGCTGGGAGGTCAGATTGTATATCTGGTGAAAAAGCATGGTAACACCTGATCTTGAAGTCAAACCATCAAGATCTGGTATATGAGTCTGTCTCTCTTGGGTAGGAGAGGCTCCAGGAGCTCACATGCAGGTAAGCCCATTGAGTAGCTACTTGATAAGCACAATACAGCAAATCACAGAAAAATGAAATACTTGTTGCAGGCTGGTGCTCTACAAAGATAACGTATGCTTGCTCTCTCCAGATTGAGAAGGTTGCAACCTGCTCCATATAGAAGAAAAAATAGCCCATTTCTTAGCCTGTCAGCAGCAACGAGACAGATGTTCTTTTATGCACCAGTCTTCCTCTATACCCCCAGAAAATCAAGGGATTTTGTCAGTGAAAACTACATGGCCAAACTCACTTAAAAGAACGTGCTGCAAAATGATTTGGGTCATTACAGATTAGGCAAGCTTCCCACTCCAGTGGGAAACCTAAACAGCTCTTTAAAAGAGCTGTGTCAGATACAATCCTATTTGATACACTCTGTCCCCTGTTGGTGTCTCACCAGGGATTGTATGCAGACAGCATCTGATTCTCTTCTCTCTCACACCAGTGACAATTAGGAGTAATTCTGTTACACTCACTGCAAACACACAGGGGCATCATACCCAGAGCCTCCAATGGGACTGATCTTTGAGTGCAAGTGCAAGCATTGCACACATAATATTCCAGGGACATATATTACACAATGCATCTAGCAGCAGCCTCCAAGCTTCCCCTTTTTCCTCTCTCTCCTCTTCCCAGTTGCGATCTAAAAGAGAGTTGAACTCAAGGCTCCTCCAGAGGTCAACAGCKAAAGAACAAGTGCGCATTAGTTACCTCATCTTATTTGCCTCTCCCAGGTGTTCCCTGTTATAAAATGTTCATTCATTATGTTTGAAATCCCTTCATTGTCAATCGTGTGCATAATAGGAATGGAAACCATTACAGCTGAGCAAATGATTTCATGATTACTGACTTATTCAATGAATTTCAGGTACTTGACAGCTATTTTTTGTAAAATGTAATGCTACAGACTGACCAGGAATACTTAAAATGAAATTCATTCTGCTTCTTTATGATTAGCTGTAGAAGTCGTATGACCCTTATTTATGGCCTGGGGACCTGCTAAACAGTCAGTTTTTACCATCCACTAGTGCAGGCCACTTTAGAGTTCACTTTATACATCATTTTTAGTCTGTGTAATTTTTCATACATTCCCAGTATTTAAGGCCAGAAGGCTTTCTTAGGTCATCTAATTTGGGTTTCCCAAATTTCATCTGGTTTCTCCTGAGTAAGTTCAGTAACTGTTTGATGAAAATGGATGTAGTTCCCGGCTTGGTAACAAAGAGCGGATGAAAGCAGTCCTCCGGCGAGCCGAGGAGCTAACAACGCCGGGTTCTCTATAGATTTGTGCCTCCACAGCGATAACTCTGGCTCTCCTTGCGTGACTCCGTGCATCTCGCTGGGTGAGAAACAATTTGTGTTGTGCCTGCTTCAGACCTATGCACGCAGTTGGTGGGCCGGTACCTATGCGCTCAGTGGCTGGCTAGCTGCCACCAAATAAATTGGCTAATGTGAGTTCTTCCTGTCTTTCCTATTTAAAGGGTGCTAATTCCATTCTCTTTCCTCTAYCTAATGACAGATTTCACCACCCTTGTGGATATTAAATTCTCTATGACTCTCCTACCCTTCAAATTTGATTGAGATTGACTAACGAGTTCAAGAGTCATGAAGGGGGCAGACAGAGGAACAGGAAGAGAGCCGGCTGTAGTAGGCATAAGATCACAGAGCTGTGTTTCCTTACGAAGTTAATAATGAACGCAAACATGACTGAAGAAGGAATGAATTAACTCAGTGGAAGAATGTTTATCTTCATTCTTCAAGCTCTGGGGGAAAAAAAATGCAGAAACACACATCTCTATTATATTAGCTTGCACTTTCAAACAACAGGACTTTGGTCCTCATTCTCAACCAGGGTCAGTAGCTGACCCTATCCATATTAGGTATAAACACAATCAAGTGAAGTGAATTCCTGCTGAATTCAGACCCAAAGGCCAGTAGGTAATTATTTTTTTCTTGCTAAATAAGTATCTTGGAATAATGACTGTCCTACTTTTAAGTGAGCAGTGCAGGCATGTACGTTTACACACTTCTGCATCTGGGGAAATTTCARTTTTACAAAGTTGTGCCCTCCGACAATACAGCCCAATGCCTGGTACATGAATCAGAGAGAAAATTAAGGAGACAGTCTTTCATCCACATGGACAGCACTGCATGTGTATCTGTTGGGTGCTACACTGTGATATTACACCGGAATAGTGCAGCACRGTTAAGCTGCCTGTTAGCTTAAGAGTAAGAAACTTGAAGTTGTGTCAGTTGTATTTATGGMATCTCCTTTTCTAGATTGTTTTAAGACAAGTTAAATTTTGATAAGCACTGACTATAACAAAGGACATAGAAACTCCTATGTGATTTTGTAACAGACACTTTCTCTGAGGAACAATGATTTCCAAAGATAAGGGCTTTTCATCTGCATTGGGTTTCCACACTGATGTAACTGCACTGCTTGCATCTGTGTTGTACCAGCATAAACCCATATTACATAGATGTGCTGCAGTGGTGAGAAAATAGTTTTTCCTGACTTTTATCCTAGAGTAATGAGAGCTTACACTGATAGTCACAYAGGGGTAACTGCATGTTTGTTTAAAAGCCAAACGCACAGTGCCCCACAATTTGGATCTCTGAAGAACCCAGGGCCGTTACAACTCAGACAGGCAAAGCTGAGCTGCATTTGTAGCTGTCCAAGTAATGACAGTTCCAAGATTACTTAAAAAAAAGGGGGGAGGGGGATAAAACTCTTTAGGCATATGATGTTCTGTAGCTGCAGCAGCACATTGCTGCATAGATCAATTTACAGGTACTTTCCACGGTGAAATAATCAGTGCATATGGTATTAATATTTGTTTAAAGCAAGCCAACCATATGATTTATGACTTAAATAAAATGCCATCAGTCCTTGGAATTACTGATTTCCTTTGTAATGAGAAAGAGTGTATACTTGATACCTCAGCTGAGAACTAATTTTACAAAAACATATTACGACCTCCTTTCAGTTCACAAATGATGATTTTTCAAACAGGCATGCTACAAAATCAGAACTGCAGCAAATGCCGCACTGTATGATGTGCATCAACAGAAAAATCCCAAAGATAAAAACTTGACCGATAACCTACTCATAAAGAGCAGGAACTATGAAATCATATACTTTTCAATATTTAAGGATGAGGAATTTTAGTGTTATGCCTTGCGTGTCATTTCACATTCTATCTGAAAGAGTACTGTTTACAACCGAAGCTGCTGTGGGACAGGTTCCAGTGACTTCAGGGAAGGCAGATTAGTACAGAATATGGCCCAGAATCTTGTCCCCTTACTTTCTGACTGGCACCTAAACAGTCATTAGTTATTATTCATTCAAATACTTTTCTGCTTCAGTACAGCTGAAGTTACTCTTTTACCTTCAAATTGTTCTAGAAATTTTAATCAATGTACAGATTACAATAACCATTTCAAATTAATCCTATAATTCAGTGCATACAGGTTTTCAGAGATCATTATCACCCTGACAGAAAAGAAAACTGCACAGTCTTAAGTGTAATGTTGCTATCGTTTTGCTGTAATTAACTGCTGAAGATCTGACTTAAATTCACGCAGACACAGGTCAAGTTAATTGTCCTGTTGCTTAGCAAAAGAGAAGGAGAACTCAGCAGGGCAACTGGAGCAGCAGCTACCTGCAGTTAATAAGGATTTTGAAATACTGGTTTCCTGAGACCAATATAACTTTGAAAATATGACTTCCCACAGCCTACAGAGTTCCAGAAATGATGACTTGTTTCCAAAATGTCTGTAGATGAACAATGAAGTTGCTGCAATTATGTCCAAAGGCGTGTAAAAGAGCATTACACAAAACTCACTGGGCTGAAGATTTACAGTCTGGACCTCCTTTGTTTACTCAGAATGAGCATCATAAATAACAGTTGAACATTAAAAAAAAAAAATCATGGTTTAAAATATAAGCTTAGTTTCCAAAGGAAACAAAGGCTCTAATCCTTATATGGAGTATTAGGAGTCAGTCATCTGATTACTTCTAAGGATTCAGCTGCTAAGTTTTGTTGATGTGGATATTATTTTATTGATTCTACTAGTATAGATGTATCTCAGTAAGGGAATGATTTTTTTAGATTAGACAAACCGCTTTCTACTCAGTTAGGAACAAGAATGTCCAGTGTCATCATTCCAGTCTGAGTTCACAGTATAACTCAAAGGGTTTAATTATCATTTGTAGACAAGACCATAGGAATGTGGCAGTCCCTGCATCACTGGAATTTAGGTTGCTTGAGGCCAGATTTTTTAAAATATTTAAGCAAACGCAGATTGGTGAAGAATTGGACCTTGACATACAAACYTTACTAAAATCAGTGAGCCTAGCTCCTGAAGAGCTTTGGAAAAGCCTACAAGGAAACTTTCCACTTCTGTGGACAGGTGCTCAACTTTAAAAATGAGCCTTACTAATCAATGTGAGTAAGGTTGGCCATATCAATCTTCAATTTGTTAGTCCTGCGAAGTATAGTGCAGAGGAACTGGATTAGAGACATGTAAATTAAGACCCCAGTCTTGTACTGTTCATCCAATGCTTGTACAAAATCGAGAGTTTACTTCCTTATATATAAAYGTGGAAACCAACTGAAATTGTAAAACCATGAAGTAGCTAATCAAGCTATTTTTCTGAAAGGTTGTGAAAAGAAAAGAAAGGAGGATACTGCTGGTATTTCTGCCTTGAAAGCTGTAGAGCTATCTGAGGAGCCAGCAGGAATATAAAGGCCTGGAGATAGATGGGGGCTAGTGTCCTGATTCCAACCCAGATGTTGTGAGAGTTGAGCTACAAGCGGGTTTTTGACCCACCTCTAACTTCTTTGTGGAAAGTACAGTTTGGATTTAATGGAAACTGAAGCAGAGTGAAAGAAGAAGCTAGAAATGAAAACCATGTTAACCGGAACTATTTTCTGAAGGAAAATTATCTATCAGAGACCTCTGCCTTCGGGTGAGATACAGCACCCTCCAGAAGTGCCTATATTTCTCTACATCAACTACAGAGATTGAAAAGTGCCGAATTTTCAGACARCTACAGTTTTTCAAGGGTAAATCCCACCCCCTGAGTCCCCCAGACTACCATTACTCTTCACTGTCCTTTGTAGCCATTAACACAGCTGGCCAGAGTGAATAATCTTGTTACTTGAGGGATCACATATATGCAAAAGGGCTATTCTGTTACAATTTCCTCCTTCTTCTGAATAGCCTTTTTCATTTTCATAATGTTTCTGGATTACACTGTGATGTGTTTGATATTCCTTTGCCCTACCAGCAATTGACTACAAACAGATTTATCTCACTGTAATATAACCAAATAAATTAGCATCCAAAAGAACTTTCTATCAAAACTCACAAGCCTAGAGGCACAGGAAAATTGGTATTACTGCAGAAGACAATCATTTGGTTCAAAAAGGATAAAGATTCTGCAGGGATCTGACACAGGCTTAAAAGTTGCAGGGGCATTATAGCTATAAATCAGGAGGAAAGCAAAAAGCCTCAGATGGTCCAATTTGTTGACAATTTTTCCTCCACGTTTATTTTTTAAAAAATGTATCTAATAGCAAATATGGTCTGTTACTGTTGAATTTGTTTGTTCTGTGATATCATTCAAAATATTGCTGGAAGTTTTCCAAACACGGTCTAAGTTTCAGCAACACTAGGAAAAGTGTACAGTACATCACATACGTGCACCTCAGAAGAGAGTTGGATAAGAAAGAAATCTTGTTAAGGACACATTTTGTTATCCTGACTCAGAGCAAATACTGGATTCTGGCCCCAAAGCCAGGTTTTTAAAATCAATTAATTATTGCAGGTGCTTCAGTATTAGTTGCTTAGCTAGAAGAAGGCAGAATTTCAGAAAGTACTTAGCTCTGAATATAATTAGCGGCTTTCAAAATTCTTGGCTATCTCAGTGCTCTCTGATGAGGACTAAATTTTAAATTCTCATGGATGGATTTACTTTTTCAACCATTTGGTTTTTATTTATTTGTTGGACTGCATACTGTTTGGTTTTGATTTCTATAGAGACCAGGACTGAAAGGTCATTCCTAAAAGGCTATATTACATATTCTGTTTTAAATATTTATTCTATTGAATAGTAATGTTTACAGCATTCAAACATGGCTCATTTTTGTTAAAATGAAAGCGGAAATGTAAACATTTCTCTGATTCCTTGATAGGTGTTTGAGTGTGTTCACTTTCCCTTTAAATCATCCATTTTCCAGTCAGAGAAAACCATCTCTGATAGAGCTCTGATCTGTTCCAGGAGGGTAGATTTGTCTAATTCCCTTGTTAACATCAAAATCATATTTCTCCTATAGAACTAGCCACTCAATCATCAAATAATATACTGCTATACAATATATTTGTTTGACTACTGACATTTTTTATACGTATCTCTCTTATTTTCAGATAAGCCTAATTACACTCTGCTGTTCCTTTTCAAGACACACAGTACGATTTTATTTTTCTAAGCATAGTGCTCTAAAAAAAGTCTGGCCCAAGCTTTGTGAAAACCTCACCGTAATTTCCAAAGATTTATAACTGCCTATATTTTGTTCTGACATTAAGCTTACCTTTTTGAATTCATTTGTCATAATTTCATGACAGTAAGAAGGAGATATCCACTTGGGAATTTATATAACATGAACTTGAATTTTTAAGTCTAAAATTAACTTCTCTGATTGATTTCTACTTCCCTAATGTTCACCTTTCAAACAGAATGCACATAAAGCTTTAATATCTATACATAAAATTGTGAATTTATGGAACTACTACATATATAACAAAAAGGAAACTATGAATCCAGCCTTTTCTCAGGCTCTTCTTAAATATTTTTCTGACACAGAATGTTATCCCACTTGGTTGCAGTGTGGGTCCTAGCTCCACTTTGTGTGTCTTGCTGTGCACACTGTCAGCCAGCAATAAGACGATTTAGACCTTTTGAAATTTTCTATTCCCTCCTTTAATTTGCTGTTTCCATTTTTCTGCCATCAGCATATTGCCCATGGGATATCGATTCAGCAATGTCACACCTGGAAAGAGTGAAAGACCAAAGCTCCAGCCGCTGATATGGGGGATTTCATGAGGAATCGGAGCAGAACAGAGTTCTCCCATTAGAGTCGTAGCATTGTACTTGTCTGGATTCTGTCTCTCGGTGCTCCTGATCCATCAGGGATTTGTACCTTCTTGCAGCTTAGCACTATCTTTATCCACAAAGCCATCAGATGTTTCCTTAAGGCTGACAAGTAACCTGGAACAGTACAGCCAATTTATTGATTGACTCTGGTTTCCAGAGCCTAATGAATTATTTRCAAAAAAAGAAGTTAGGTGAAATTCAGCTGGGATGGTTACTACCTTGGATCTCAAGCTGGAGGTCATATAGGTGAAGATCAGTTACACCTAACTGAAGTTCTAGCTCATTTCTCGTTTCATGGTATAGTTTTCTGTGAGACTTTGAAGTCTGTCTATGCTATGACCAGAGGTGAAAATCCACCTTGTGTGGATATACCCAGCCACCTTGGGCAGCAGTGTAGTCATGGCAACATACAGCTCAGTCTCGGCTACCAACAGAGCATCTATCTGTCTTCTCCTCTCGCTGTCTCTCAACTCCTTTGTGGTAAAAAGGGAGATTAGGTAAAAGGTAAAAGACCCTTTTCTGTAGACCTTATTTAGATCATTGTCTTTACAGAGCAGTTGTCTCAAACATTTCTTTTCTAGATTTTTTGTTCATCTCAGCAAAACAGCCTCCAAGTGAGGAAAAACATTAATTGCAAAGACTTTGTAAAGTCTGCCGTAGAAATCTCTGCACAGGAGTGATTAGCTGACTACGTGCAATCCTACAGACTGCATACAGGATTTCTCCTATCTAATTTTATGCACCTGAGACACGTCATTCAGAAGGCTAGTCATCATTCTGGGATCCTTTCCTGCCAAAGTGTAAGACAGGTGCCTCCCAGTCTCCTCACCACCTCACAGAACTTCCTCCTTCCAGCTAACTACATACTAAGCTCTGCGTTAGATTATCCTTGTCTTATATTTGTTAGTTGATATGAATCTGCCTGTCCTTTCAGACTGAGGATATCTTTCCTCCTCTTACTGAATAACAGTTGTCACTTTCTGGCAGCTATAGGATGAAACCTACAGGGTTTTCTCAGAATTGAGAACTACCAGTATTCAAATAATCCATGCCTCAAAAATTAATAGTATCTCCTCTCAGTGCTGAACTCTGATATATGAACATACCTCTGTTCTAGCAAAGGAAGATAAAAATCTCCTCTGCTGCTGTTGTCAGACAGAACGCTATTCAGGTTGTATGTTCTGAGTCTTTGGGACCGCCGATCCATTTTATGAAGCAAGAGAGACTGTATCTAACTGTTAGACAACAGATTGGGATCTAGATCCTACCCTGCAGTGTTGTAACTCTGTGAGGTGGAATAGGTCGCTCCTTACATCACATCTTCTCTTTCTTTGTATTTGTTCTTCATGCTTKGTACCTTTTCTGCTCTTCATTTAGTTTTATTYCATTTTTTTCTGYAAGACTCAGCCCCTCTTCGGCTGCAGTCAGGGGAAAATCCGTATGAAGACACACAGTCAAAGACATTTGACACTACGTAACATGGTAGCCAACATCTACAAAAGGTGGCGAGATGCAGCACAGATGATTGTAAATATTGGATAACATTATCAAAGGAAAATGTTTAACACGCTACTTAGCATGTCTTTTATCTTTCAAAGTAAGCTCAGCCTWACACTTCATTCATGGCTTCAGGTGGTGATCAGCCAGATGTATTTGTGCTTGCAGTGTTTTAGTTTTAGCTAGTAGATCCTGGTTAATTTCTCTTTTCACTTCACTCTAACCCTCAATTAGATCACCATCTCCTAGACTCCAAAGGTAGAGAGAAAACCACTGCTGAATGCTAGAGAACTGCTGCTTCCTCTCCCTTCATTTGTGGATAGAGGTATATATTTACTCCTGCCTTCATTAGGGCTAAGATTTTAAAATACATAAACTTTTAATTGCACATGCTTTCATAGTTAGRTGTCCAAGAAGGTGCATTTTAGAAACGTTGAGCTCCTGTGAGTTTAGATCAAGTCAGTTTAGTCAACTAATTTTGTCATTAGAGCATACTGGTTTGGATGGTTTTAATCTTGGATTGTGTTTTGCATAAGCAATTATGACCTGAGGCCAAACTTTTTAATAGCAATGCACAAAGCCAGGCACCCATTCCTGTATTTAGCACTCAATTAAAATCATCTAGTTTTCAGAGGCRWTGAACACCCTTAGATTCTAGTACTGTTTCTGGGATCTCCACATGCTCATTACAACCAAAATTCATGCAATATAAAGATAGATGGACTAAGTTTGCCTAAATTCATACCTAAACACTCATGTAAAATTGTTTCTCTTTCTTATTGAAATACCTTGCTAGTGCAAAATAAAGAAGTTGACGAAAATGTGCATTTTTTCCAAGGAAATTCACACAAATTTCCCTGTTGTATCTTTTCAAGTATTAGTATAATTTCCAACACTCTATTTGTCCACTGCAGCTGTGCTTCTGAATACATTTCATGGATTGTTGAACTGCAGTTCCACTACGTCCTCTAAGGGTGTCTGATCTTACTGAACCAATGGAGTAAAGCTTTCCATTGACAGACAGTCATGGTTATGTTTGTCCAGAAAATACATATTTGTTAACATATCCTGTTTTTTTAACCCTTCAGATCTTGTGGGCAATCCAATTCAGAGTAGCTCACCCCATTCCACCTTTTGATGTCTTTGATGCTTTTGATGTCTTGACAACAGCTAAGCCACAGAAAAAGGACATTACAATGATGTTCAAATCTGCTGAGGTCTTGTTAATGCTCTTGAGTATAGTCTCTGTTACAAAGAATATACTTCTAAGACCCATTTTTTAAAAAAATTTCGGGCTGAATCCTCCCTCTGCTGTCATAATTTTCAAGACGGGTACAGTATGAGCATTTACTTGCCCTACTGTGGCATTTTTGCTTTAGCACAAAAAAAATGTAACAGTTGTAGCTTTCAGATTTAATCTCGTTAAGTTTTCTTTGCCTTGAATTGCAAATAGATAAAAGACACTTTCACTTTTCAGATGTCTTTATTCACCTAGGGACTTATATGACCCAGTGTCTGTACATTTGCTATAAGCTGTAGTTAAAACATCATTAGCAGAGCTCGTATTAGCAGACACAAGCCACAACTCAATGGCCATACCTGCTGGGAAGCTGTCTTCATGCATGCAGAACACACAGCCTCTTCTCTAGGAAGTGGTGCCTGTGACAATTTGTTGTTTCAATATATTGAACAAATATATTTTGATATTTTATTTGAGGAAAGGTCAGAGGACACTACAAGCATACAGACTTCCAGCAGCTCTGCTTAGCTTGGCTAACCCAGTAAATTAAGAGTCCAGATTACAATCATGGGCCCAGATGGGACATAAACACTTTCATACAAAAATCTTTATGTGTGATTTTTTTGTTCTCTACGTACTTACATTTTTGGTTTTTGAAATATTCTTTCTTCCTTGGGATGCCTGACCTATTCTATCAGGCAAAGGTTCTCATTCATTTACACACTGAGCTCTGACTATGCCCCTCTTATCTGACATGTCTTCATACAGACCTTTGTGCCATGTCCAATAGCTGAAGGCAACATACCACCTAGTTATGCCAGCTAACCACTAGCAGGAGGTTTAAATGGCTAATATCCAAAATTTTTGCAAATCAACCAATGTGCAAAAGAATCACATCAGGGGACAGAGTCAGGCTGTCATTATTGTTTGAAATGACCTCTAAACAATATGTGAACTTGTTCTCCAGCAGCATTATTCCACTGGTTTCAGTGCTGGTTTATGACCTGTATGGGTTATTATTTTCAGAGCTCAGCTAGATTTCTGAATGTATTTGTTGACACAATATTAACTTTGTTATGCTTTTCAATTTAACTGCAAAATGTACACAGTGAGAATTTTTGGATTTTAATACAACATTCTTTGCAACGTTGCATGCACATTTATTTTAGTCTCAATTTTAAAGAAAGGTTATTTCAATACAATTCACATCAGTTGAAAGCAGATTGGCACACAAACACAAAGGATCACAGTAAATACATAAAGTATTGGCTGGACAGAAGGCCTCAGCCATCATTTGTGCAGATTTCAGCCCAATTTGAGTATACAGTTAAAAAAACAAACAAACAAAAATTAAGAATCTTTCATTCAGTTCCCTAAGTTATTCCACAGCCACCAATCTGCAATAATATTTCTGTCTTTATTTAGGAGCCTGGAAAGGATCAGAGTACTTCCAAAGTTAAGTATTCAAGGGCTTTCTCACAACCATCTAAGGCAATGGATAAAAACCCCCATTGACTTCAGCAGCTCCCCAAATCAGTTTTTCTGATGAGTTTACATGCTTTGTCTGTGTTTTAACCATATCAAGAGAAATTGGAAATAATAAAACTTTATGGACGCTCTAGACACTGTATCAGGTAAGTGTAACAGAGTCAAAAGTGAAAGCCATAACCCACAATTCGCTTTTTCATATGGCATAGTCCTAATTTATTTTTTATCACTAATACGGAAAAAAAATAAGGTCATATTCTTGTTCATCAGCAAGAATATCCATGAATCTCTCAGTTCACATTATGTACCCTAGTCATTTCAACAGCCAGCGCAACTTAAGAGTGACCTACAGCAACACATCGTTTGGAAATGATTCCCCTGGTAATAGGGATGTATGTCCACGTTGCAACTTGCCAAGTTTTTATCTCCACTGCAGGGGAGAGTTTAGCTTTGCATCGCTCCCACATGACATGACTGGACAAACACATTTTAGCAAGTGTTCTTGAACTTTGTTTCCTCTCTGCTAAGACCGCACTGCCTTACCTGCTGCAGCTCCGATAAAAAGAGCAATACGGGCTGGATTTACAGAGACCTCAGTGAATGCAGAACAAACCACACTGTATCCATCACATTATTTCTGTGAAGCAGTATGCAGCTCAAGTCACAGGCTACCCTGCAGAGAGAATCAGAGAAAAGGGAAGCTGAATCAAAGGACATCTCCCATTTGACTTGTGAAAGCAACACAAAGCCTTGAGAGGTAACAGTAAAGAATCCACTCATTCAGTCAGGCGCATCTAAAATTTCAGTGCCCTTGCTGTCTGGGTTTCCTCCACCATCCATGGAAAAGGGTCAGCACCTCTGGAAGTGTGATTCCTCCGTTGCTCAGATAAGGGTCTCRGATAGGTGGGGTGATGCCTCTCTTATTCATTTCAGATGATACATGTTATGCAGATGATGGCAATAATGTTACTATTTCMGATTAAAAGTACCTTCACAGATAACATGTCATTTGTGCTGGCCTAGCAGCACAGTCCTATATGGATTGTGAAGGTGGACTAAAGGACCTGACTGAGAATCTGTTCACCTGTTCAATGACTCCTTAGCTATTAATCAAGCTCAAAAGCTAGATAAATTGAAATGCTGCAATTTGCAAAAAAATTGGATGTGTCAATTGACAAAGATGGGAAAGAAGGAAATGGCAGCAACAAGTCTTCAGCGATTATGTTTGCCACACCTAAACAGAAAGGTAGATTGAACTGTGGAAAAGAAGTCACAACATTTCTCCTGCTTATTTGAATCCCGAGTTGAGGACGGTCAAGCTTTGTGGGATGTGTTTTGTTTTGATCTCATTTGATTCAACTTGCTTAGTTCTCCTATTTCAGTCCAAGTTGCCAGGTTGTTTATCTTCAGTGAAGGTACATGTGCTTTGGCAGCAATTTCCTAAGGAAGAGATATCAAAATTGATAGCAAACTGGCTCAGCACTGTCCTGCATCTGGCAAGGTGATACAACCTAGGAGGTAGGTTTATGAGACCTGCACTTACTTTTGTGTGTTTGTACTGATAATCATGCTAAGAATTTATCACGTCAGCAATAGCTTCAGGATACACTTACTCATATGAATCTCATATTTATCCACACTGGTAGGTAAGAGATGGTGCATGCTCCATATSCAGTTTCTCTCAGGCGCTGGCTGAGATCATAGTATCGCTTTGTTCATTTGCAGTTTTTTTCTACTCTGCCATCACTGTATCTGTCCTTGGTTTGCCCTTCAGCTTATCCGGTGAGACACTTACCTTTCCTTTTTTTCTCCACTTTGTCTTTMCATCAGTCACCTCAAAGGGCTCAAATACAATACTTCCATTCAAGGCTTTTTCTGCATCAGTAAATTCYGCATCCTGTGAAGTGTATCATTCCTATCAGGAAGGATTATCAACACAATCTCCAGAAAGAGTGAAAGTAAGTGAGTAAGAGTGAGTAAGGAGGTGTTTACCAGCTCTTGCTAGAGTACCCAGATGATRGGAGAGGATTCACATCAAGAGAAGTGGCTCATCTTCCCCTCCAAACATGGTAACCTGGGAACATCTTGGCATTTAAGGGGTGGCAGATAGGGTTTATAATGTGAGGTAAGGCCATCAACAGTGGCTGCTGACTCTATCATTTGGTTGCCTCTGTCCRGTCTGTTAGTTCTGGGACGTGTTTGCAAACCCACAGGATTCTCACAGCACTTGATGTAGACCTTTCCACCGAAGCATCAAGTGCCAGAAGAAGTCGCATCAGTCCCTCGCTGGTGAGGTCACACTGCACCAATCATTTCCTTCTTTGACACTGAAATACTTCTCATTATTCTCCCGAGGGAATGGAGGAAGGAAGGGAAGATGGTGAATGATGAAAAACAAAGGGTAAARAACAGCAATGATTTAAAATTTCCTCTGCATTGTTCTTTCTATTGTGCCCAACTGATTGGARCAAATGGTTTTATTAAGAGTTTCCTCCAAAGATAGAAGTCTGCTTGATTCTTATAAACTTTTCACTGTTCTAGATTAGAACTTGATCRGCAAATCAGCAGTCTGGATCGCCAGTATGAGCGAACGTTTTCTGTGGGCAGAGGAGTTGTTACAGATCCAGATGAGTCCATATCTCTCATAGCTCTAAAGTTCAAGACTAAACATCCATTACCATGAGGGGAGTTTATAAAAGTTTTTTTAATTACTCCTCTAGTAGTGTGATAGTGGCTGCAGTGTGCATGACATCTCTGAGTGGGCGAGCAGCCTTCCTCATTGACCATTGTTTGAATAATTGGAAAATCACTCACTCATTACTATTTTATGGTCACAGCCACAAYCCTCCCGAGTTGGTGTCTCCACCAGAAATGCTTCATTTCCATTTAATAGGATTAAAACAATGTGGCTGTGAATTGTCTGGTTCTATCTGTGCTGCCTTAACAGGTGCATGTTTGCTGTACTCAGTCAACTGTGCTACAGTTCAAATTGATGGCAGGACTCACACCTCATTTTTACACCCAGAGGCTGTGAACTTTCTGAGGCTGTGAACATTTTCCCTGCCTATGTCCTCAGTTCTAGAATCCATTCATATTTATTTTTTGATTGTGATTGTGATACAGTCAYTTCCTAAAGCTTTTATTAATTAATTCCATGAGATGCAGTTTCTTCTTTTTTTCTGCACGTTTATCACACACACAAACACATGTGTGTGCGTGCATGTGTGTCTGTGTGCGTGTTAGGGTGTCCACAAATCACACTGCAATCTTAACTACATACATACACTCCAACAGTGCATTTCCACAGCATCTAGCTAACCTAAACCAGAGCTACTGCAATCACTCTCTAYGTTTCACCACCCGCTGCATGTGACCTGTGTTCACTTTTGAGCTGGCAGTAAGAGATTTGTTATAAAGGCTGATATTTCATAAAATATCAGGTAGTGAGCTAGCTCAAGGAGCTGATTCAGTTAGTCACATCTTTTTGGTTAGGCTAGATTTCAGTCAGTTCATTTCCTTGAACTATGTCACTATCCTGTACTAACAATGCAAGGCAGGGAATGAGACCACRTGGAAATGGATTGCTCCACAGCCTGACAGCAAGTTTGATTTTAGAGTGTCATAAGGCACCCCACTACCTTTCTCTTTCTGTGTGCATGTAATTGCATGCATGTGTGGATGTTATTTCTAGTTACATACAAATAAAAATGTTTAGATCAGGAGTTCACACACAGCACTGAGGGTATAAAACCCTTTGAAAGGTTTGAAATATCCCAACTATCCATTGGGAGACTTACATGAGCTGCAAGGTGGCCTACCCTTGAAGGTAGGCACTGATTAAGTACAAATCATGACCTCTCCGGAGGTGCTAACCTGAGCCATTTAGTGAGCACTTGAACACACTGATCAGTCCATCGCTGATTAGCACCACTCAGCTGATCAGGAGTAACGAGCTGTGACAGCTCCAGCTTCCCAGTCTGCTCTGCTGCTTGTGGGAGGAACACAAATGGTACCAATGCCTGTCCTGCTTGGGGTGCTGGGACAGACTCCAGGCAAATATGTAAAGGGATGGAAGCTGGGGTATATCTTTGGGGGATGGTGGACAAAACTAGAATGGAGGAGGGATGGGATTTCAGGTGATAAGCAGGAGGAAAGATGAGTGACATGCAATAAGAGTCCTCATGTGAGGTGGTGGAGAGGGATGTATTGGAAGGATGTAGACAAGGCTTAGCATCCTATTCTGGGAGGATAGTGGATGGGATAAGAATGTGGGGAATGGATAGAGTTACCCTTTTCTTTTCTACTCGTATTTTTACAAACTCGGATGCCGGATCTCCTGCTGGTATCTGCAGTAAYTGCTATTATCCACAGTCTCTGCCTGCAGCCACTCCATGGTTGACAGCAGCCAAGTAGATTATGGCTGGGTTATGAAGTTGAAGGCCTTGCAACTGGTGAAGTGAAAGCTGGGATACTACTGTACAAAGTCTGAGTCTAAGTGGGCTTAAGTAAAGTGAGCTGGAAGAGGCAAATTTTGACATCTCCTTTCTTGGCCATGGGGAGGAGACATCTGTAATTCTGGACACTAGAAGGCAAGTCACCAATTCCTCTTTTCCCACCTGGTTATAGCAGTAGCAATGCCTCTAAGTAGTTTGATCACCTCACCATGTAATACCTTTTTCTTATTATTCCTTTGCATTCCTCGCAGTTTCTTGAATTGTATGTGAATTATTTTCTTTTTGATATTTTCTACAACGGTAAAATTGTATTGCTTTGCAAATATCTTCTGCTAATATTACTTTAATTTTATTAATTTTGATTAACTTTGATACTGACTTGATTTAATACAAAATCCATTAGTTGTTATTACCATTACTCAAACTTTTAATTCCTTCCCATAACCCACAGCTAGATGAAAATTCTGTCCTCTCTGCATAAGATGTTTATTCATTTTTCCAGCACTGCTCATATGCATTCCATGTAGTACAAATTCTCTTCTCTTTCCTTTTCTTTCCTTTCTTAGGTAGCACTATGCTTACAACTGCCAAAACCAACATTTATTCCCTACTTCTGAAAGCCAGTTAATTTTGTTTTATGGGTTAGTAGTTTTATCTCTACTCTTAAATCATTTGACAAGCAGCTTTTTATAACTGATGTTGATTTAATAATGGAAAAAAMTGTAATTACAGGTGAAGTCACAGAATAGTCGATGTTGGAAAAGACCTCCAGAGGTCATCAGGCTGACCCCCTGGCTCAAGCAGGGTCAATTAGAGTGGCTGTCCAGGACTTTGTAAGTTGGATTTTGAATATCTCCAAGGACAGAGATTCCACAATCTCTCTAAGCAGTCTGCTCCAGGGTTGAACAACTCTCACATTGAAGAAGAGTTTTCTTATTTTCAAGTGGAATTTCCTGTGTTTGAATTTGTGCCCATTGCCTCTCTCATCCTGTCATTGGCACCGAGGAGAAAAGAGTGGCTCTGTGTTCTTTACACCCTCTCATCAGATATTTATAGGCACTCATAAGATTCCCCCCTGAGCCTTCTATTCTCCAGGCTAAACAGTCCCAGSTCTCTCAGCCACACTTCGTATGTCAGAGGCTCCAGTCCCTTAATCATCTTTATGGCCTTCACTGGACTCACTCCAGTAGGCCCACATCTTTCTTGTGCAGGGGAGCCCAGAACAGGACATGGCACTCCAGATGTGGCCTCACCAGGGCTGAGTAGATGGGAAGGATCAYYCCCCYGGACCTGCTAGCAAGGCTCTGCCTAATGAAGCCCAGGATASCACTGGAATTCTTTGCCACAAGGCCACGTGGCTGGTTCACAGTMAGCTTGTTGCCACCAGGACCCAGCTGCTTTCCAGCTCCAACCACAGCCTGTACTGGTGCATGGGGTTACTCCTCCCCAGGTGCAGGACTTTCCTTTTTTGAACTTCATGCAGTTCCTGTCTGTGTATTACAGTTTTTCAATAAACATTTAAAGATGCCAAAATGTTTGATTGGTAAATGTCACTTCCAGAGGGGTGATTTTAAATTTTCTAAACAATCACTCTCTTCCTCAGGGCATCTCTATCCTTTTAACCCTAGAGAAAGCCTAAGATCACTTTAGTCCTAGCACAGCTTTCAGTTAAATGTCTTTAAGTAGGTTGGACRGATTAGAGCAAAGATATGACTCTGGCTGAAGAATCTGGATCACATGAGCATTTTTTTATATGTAACCCTAGTGACATGGAGCAAGCTCACAACTAGATGATAATTCTTGACTCTCACTTCTACCCGCTTCCTGACTCCTTCACCTCAATGCTTCATGAATCTATGAGGCTTTTTTCTTGGTCCTTTTTGTTCTTGATTTTTAACTCGCTTGTGAGTAAATATCTCACAAATGATCATCACGTCTAAGCACAAAATGCACAGGTTGATTTCTCTGATCCAGAATCTCCCTTGAGGTGGACTAACATGATCTCATAGGTAATTATGTATCAGTTCAAGCTCAACAAGGTTAGAACCAAGCTTCTAATCCTTATCTGTGATTCCTCTGGGCTATCTTCATTCTCAGTTGTCATTCTAGTGCTCAGCCATGAATTCAGACATTATTTTTCTCCTTCAGGCAAGGAGATTTTTTTTTTTTTTTTTTTTTTTTTTTTTTTTGGTTGGTTGGTTTTTTTTTTTTTTTTTTCCTTTTCTTTTGAGGAAGAGGAGCTGAGGGGAGCTGAATTTTTTTTTAATCTTAACCTACCTAAAACCTAGCCTCTCCTACTCAATCTCAAGCCAAAATTCCCACCATTTGGGATTCACTTTGATTACCTTTAGCCAGGTTAGATTTGTGTAGGCATGTCCAGCAYCTAGTTTGAGCTAGTGACCTAAACTCCCTTAACAGTTAGCAAAGAGAGATAGGAACTCTCCATGTCATGTTTACCTATTGTGAGACAGGGGTGTGATGTACTGCAAATGTACTTCTAGATATGTTTCTTCTCTGTTGCCTGTACATGAGTAATGCTGAGACTATGTTCTGTCAAACTGAACAGCGCTATCCCTTTCTTTCTCTCTAGTCTCCAAGATACTTGTATTATCTTCAACCTCTTCTTACACGTAAGTCCTTTGGGGAAGAACTGCCTTTCCATCATGTGTTTCTACAGCATCTAACGCAAGTGAATCCTACTCTGTCACTGGAGCTTCAYGGTAATATGATAATACAAATAAATAGTAACAATGAATCAGGTATGGGTGAAGGATCAAGCACACACCTGAAACTTTCCGTGGGAAATCACTGACCTAAATATGCAGTCAAGGATAAATCCAGCCATGAYATAATTTACTCATTAAATAAAGGATCATTAACTCCTCCCTGTCACTCAATTCTGTTTTAGTCCTCATTGGACTAATGTTCTTGGTGTGGGAGAGTCCCCCCTTTTTACCCTGAGAAACAACTGTGGCAATGATATTTTTTAAAATTAAAATACATTTAAAGTATTTTTTTCATAATCAATTATAAAAGAGACTACATTACTACATTGAATATGAATCCAGATAGAAAAGTAACACTCTGTATCTAGCCTCTAAAGTCACTTGTTCTATAATTCTCTTTTTAGTTTGCTGCCCACAGTCTTGCTTTGAGTAAACTGTCTTTTAACAAATGATTACAATTCATGTTGTTTATGCTATGAAGATCTTAAAATAGGTGTAACAYGTTTCAGTGTATATCCACAGGGATTGCTGTGTTTAACCAGTTTGTTACTGAGACTGCGAGAGAAAGCTAAATTTCCCTGCACCATCAAATAGATTTGCACCTAGAATTTGAAGTGGTCTCTTCACAGCTAACAGTAGGGTGTTCTCTGTGGCCAAGATCTCAGTCAGGCACTTGCTTAATATGTGATTATTTTCTCCTTTTGGAGGGAGGGAGGGAAGGCCCAAGCTTAAAGCTAAGAGGCATTGAAGTATATGGCCAAATTGGGGCCTGCATCATCTGTGTGAAGGAAAACTAGTATTCTTATAATTAAATCTCAAGGGAACAGGCTTTTCTCTGACATTTCTCCACCATGCATTTTTTCCTCTGTATTTCTTTTTCCTCGTGTATTTTAGAATTCACTTGCAGCTATTTATTATTCAATCCTGAGTGAGATAGGATGAAGTCTTATTTTTTTTTTTATTCTATTTCTTTTTTTAAATAAACATTTGACTCTTCAATGCGAGTACTTGGCCATTCTCTCTTAGGCTTATAAAGCAGTATAACTCACTTTACTGAAAGGAGATTTCATTCAACTTTTAAGAGAGGACAGACAATTTAGATACCCCATAAGAAGGAGATAGATAGGGTAAGTAATTTACAACCACTCAAACAAATACTTAAAAAAGAAGGGGCTGGAGTTGCTGATTCAGTAAGTGTTCACTTTCCTTTACAGCATGAACTATCTTTTTATCTATAATTAATTAATTTATAAGAGCTGACATTATATACTTGKCACTTGGCACTTTTTACACCAAAAAAGTCAAAAATACCTTAAATAAAAACTTAAGCTTGTGTTCTGAAGGTCACGAGTTTTCAGTCGAWTTTCCAAGCATAGAGTTTACTGTAATTGCCTTTGATGGGGCTCCAGGTTAAGAATATGATTAAATGCTTTGTGGCAGAAGTAGAAATTAAACACGTTCTTATATGCCCAGAGGAATTTGGGCCTGATTAGCAGGTTATTGCACACACTTGATATATTCCTGCCATTTGGGGGACTATTTAATAGCATACCAGTAGTAGGAATACCTAATACACAGAAGTATTAGGCCTATAATGTGATCAATGCAGAAATTTTTGCAGAGCTCAGATGTAGGCCAGATAGCTAGAGCTGAGAACTAAAAGGGTTGAGCTCTTTTCTAAGAAAGGATAAAGTTTTTTTTTTGTTTGTTTGTTTTTTTTTTTTTTTTAACTGAGATTTTTCTGCATTAATTGATTCCCTACTCTTAGCAACCAGTTTGTGGGTCTACGCAAGGTAGAAATAGGGTTAAGGTATAGAATAACCATTTGGTTTGTTTATTTGAGACCAGGGAAGAGTTCACTGAATTTGGCTGCCATATTTTACAAYGTCCTGTTTAAATATGCATCATATATACAATCTAATGCAGAAAGCAGAAATGTGTTGTCCACTCAGCAACCACGCTAAACACCTCAGGTAAAATTAGAAGACATTTGGAAATGAGAAGCGAAGGAGAGGAAGCTGAAAATGAGGAGCGAAAYTGAAAAGTAGACAAAAGTAGATCTTGATCACTTGCATGAGAAAGTAAACACTAACTTTATCATCCTAACACCAAGGAAAACATTCTATAGGCCTTTTAACACTACAAAAAGGAAGGTCTGGGTTATTTTTCTTGTACTTATGCACACTTGCAGAAGAGCTCTTATATGGCATGCAAATGATTCCTGTATTTGTGTCGAAGTTCATTTAACAATAAATATTAAGGTCTTTCCTGATTTTATACATTAGTGCAAGACTAATCTTGTACTGAACTCAAGGTAATTGAAAAAGTTCAACACAAACGTGCTTTGCTGCCACTGAAAGAAATTCAAGCAGTGAATTGGCAGACTAGAATCTACACTCTTACTAAAGTCTCGTTTTCCCACATGGTTGAGCAATTTCTTTTTTTTCTTTTTTTTTCTTCTTCTTCTTCTTCTTTTTTTTTTGATAGTCATAAAAAATCTTAGGGAAAAAGTAGGCAAGCCCCCTCAGAGGACAATGATTTATGGTACAGGGTTGTTCAGACTAGAGTGCTTTAAATGTAACTTCTTCCACCTCTGTGACACTGGCCTCTGCAAGAAGCTACTTCTATACAAATGGCTGTTTTTCATCTTCATAAATAGAAACACAGATAAAAAAGCCAAGTATTAGATACACATACAAAAGATGATAGTTAAGGAAACATAGTTTTCTGAGACTGTGGGGAAAGGAAAAGAGACATAAGTGGATCTGCAGCTTCAACTTTCTTATTAGTCGTTCAAAGCAGTTAATGAGAAAGAAAAAAGGCAACTCAGGTTCCCCTCCTGCCTTAGTTTCTAAAATGCTTTGGACATCTTTTCTTTTTACAGCTTTGGCCTCTCAGTCCCACACTTTGTCTGTTTAGATTCTCAATATTTAAAAMGTATTTAGGAACTTAAAGGTGCACTCAATTTCTAACAAATATTAAAATCTGTCCTTTGGAACAAAACAATGTTTGGAGCAAATCAATACARGAAAGCTAGAGATTCAGATCAGGTACTTCAGGTTACTTTGTGTACCTATCGTTATATCTTTGGGATATAATTATAGATATATTAGATATAGTTAGATATATTATAACCCTTGGGAGGGTTTTGCCATTAGTAACACAGTCTCTCACTTCTAGGTTGAAAGGCCTACCCACTCCTTTTCATGTCTATATATGTAAGAGATTCGTGCTATGAACTCTCAAGCCCTAAATGATATTGAAGGTAACAGAATAGCCCAAAATAGGCAAGGTGACTATTCCCACCACATTTGGCTTCAATTCAGGCCATATAACTGTGAACACTTGACAGAAGTATGCCTTGTCACCTAGAGTCGAGAGATAGAAAGAAGCATTTCTACCAGAACCTGGGTTACCTTCTGGAGCAGCTTATGTCCTTGAATCTCGTGCTCCGTGTATGCTGCTGAGATCTGTAGTTATTTCAACACCCTATATAAAGAGGAAAGCTATTTTCTATTTACAGTGGGCAGAGAAAATCTGAGCTGAAGGTAGTGGAGCAAYGAAACAATTGCCTGGCTTCTCTTACACAAAAGAGTGCAGCACCTAATTGAAATTGTYTTCAGAACAGCACAATGTGCATTGCTGCACCAACAGCAGGCAGCCCTGCTTTTTAGCAGAATTCTGATTTAGTGTGTTCTCAGTTCTCTAGTCAGACCAGCTTCTGACAGCTCGGGGAGATATGCACTCCAGTCCAATGTGCAATGTAGACATATCCTAAGAAGCTAAAGGTTTATAAGAAACCAAGGATTTAAAACCACTTGTCTATGACAGGAGGCAAATGTAATTCTGAATGAGAAAGAAATATCTAACAGATATCGTATAGCTAAGGGACTAAGCTACGCAATGTCCCCCAGAGAAGACGCCTGTGCAAATACTCTTGTTGAGATGATAATTGGAAAGATGGCTTTTAGGACTGCGATGATAATGAGCAAAGTTGCACATTTTGCTGCAAAGTGTTTCCAGACTAGCCTAGATAACAAAYGAAGTGAACTGTAAGTTGTCACCATAGGAATCAGAGTTTACTAGACCACAAGAAACTAAAATTGTGAACACTAGACATTTGTTTTTCTCATCTGTAAGTGTAAAAAGGTTTTGGACACTCTGGGCAAGGTCTGGAACCTGAATCCTTTGTGCCACTTGTTTTAAGTGATCTCTTGTTTTTTCATTTAAGAAATTTTTTAATAATCTTTGTCTATTTACAGGACATTTTTGCTCATTCATACATTCAAATCCTTCACAGATTACAGTAGAGTATGATTCACCTAGGATCTTCAGTCAAAAGGCCAGATGCTTTCCTAGAAAATACTGTTAGTGCCAGAGACTGAGACTGTCTTCGCTTACGTGAAAAGCCCTTACTATCACTGACAAAAATCTAAGCTAGAAATGAGACCATGTCAGATGGGACATGACAAACACATTTAATGGACCATGTGAGAAATGTTGTAAATTCTTGATGGCTGATCATGCCCTACATTCATCRTAACAGAATTCCCAGCAGTTTCTTTTTTAAGATCTGTTTTTGCAAGTTAACACTTTCATTGCATCAAACACAGAATTGCATGTAAAATGATTTTCGTCCTTAGGAAAATGCAAACAAAAATATGCTTGTGATTTAGTATTACACATGCACAGTATTTGTAGTGAAGCTACAGAGTCTAGCCAGTTTTAAAATAATTTAATATTACCATCAGAGAGGTATGAAGTCATTCACTGACCACAGTGATTGAGAAGAACTCATATAAAGGTAGAGTTAACAGAGAAACTATCGTATAAGCATTCCCAATTCTATGCTTGCGGACAGCTGGCAAGATCTGAAACATTTTCTTCCATGGCATGTGAAGAAGAATGCAGCCTTACGCAAAATCCTCATGTGAAATGATGAAGGGCAAATGGCCCACCGAAAAAATTTCTGAGGCAAAGAATTGCACTTCACAGAATCACAGAATGGTTGAGGTTGGAAAGGGCCTCTGGAGATCATCTAGTCCAATCATGCTCAAGCAAGATCACCTAAAGAATATTAGACACAATTGCATCCAGGCAGGCCTTGAATATCTCCAGAGAAGGAGACTCCACAACCTCTCTGGGCAACCTGGTCCAGTGCTCCATCACTTTCACAGTGAAGAAATTCCCCCTCAGGTTCAGGCGGAACTGCCTGTGGTTCAGTTTTTGCCCATTGCCTCTTGTCTTGTCATGAGGCACTACGGAAAAGAGTTCGGCCCCATCCCCCTGGCATCCTCCCTTAGGGTGTTTGTAGACATTGATAAGATACCTTCTTCTCAATGTGTACAAATACAGAAGTGCATGAACTTTTGACTAGAGTAATTAAAATTTTACATCGATAGAGTATTTCTGATCCGGGGTCCTAYGGGGCTCTGTATTCTGTTGCACCACCGTGGAAAGAGATACTTTGCAATAGAAGGASACCAGCAAGCTAAATCAAGGCATGTAAATTGGGGCACTGTGGAAATTTGGGCAAGGAAAATAAACAAACACTGTGATAAGAAAGAAAGCTTGCAGATGTAACCCATGCAGGGCTAAGACAAAGCGTACATTTTTAATAGATTATTTATAAAGCAAGTTCTCTGTATCTTTGAGGCTGGCTCATGACTTCTAAACAACAATTGTCAGTGCTGAAAATGTTAGCTTTGATTTCAAGTACTCAGAAATCTCTTTTTTCACAAATGCTCTTTTTATAGATAGCCCCATACCCTATTGCTAATTCAGAACATTCAATTCCTACCTAACTTTATACTTGTAATTGAGAAGTTTATTAAAAAAAAAAAAAAAAAAAAAAATCTCTTCTCACCTGCACACTCCTCTCAAAGGACAGAAATGMGCATCTTCTAGTGACAGCACAGATTCGGAAGGTTCTGTATTCCTTAGGTCATCTCCCACGTAAGGCACTAGAAGGCCAATGTGATGGGACCTGGCCATACCTTTCTCTTTAAACAACGTCAGTAAACTAGGTAGAACAATGTTCAAGGACTGAATTTTGTTTATTTTGATGATTCTGTTTTATCTACTTATCAAGGGGTATTTGAATGGTGGGAACTTATCCAACCAGACAGCTTTAAACGTCCCCTCTTAGACAGTAATCCAGGGACATGGCCTCGCTTCAAGGGAACTCATCTAATGATCTAAAATAGTTACAGACATTTAAATAGGCTGTTAAATAACCATGAGGGAAGGACTTGTCTAAGACAGTTGCAACTTGAGATGGTTTTGAACCTGAGAAGGCWTCGGTCCAAATCCAAAACTCTTTTCTGTCTGACCTATAATAAAGATATGTGATGTGAAGCAGCCTGCAGGACTAAGGTGATGGGTCAGATTTGCTAGTTGCCTATTTGTTAGTATCTTCACTGGTTTTATTTTCAATAACTAGGATGCTTAAAAAGGGCATAATTCTAGAAAACATCCTGTTTTAATTCTGCATTTCAAGGTCGATTTTCTTTTACTTTATGCTATGGGAGAAAGAAAAAAGAAACTCTCTGAGGGATGTATTTTGAATTCTCAAGGGGCCTGATCTGCAGCATTCTTTCCTTGCTGGAAGGGAGAGGACAAAAGGAATTTTTTTTTTCTTTTAAAGAACCTAAATTTGCACAGGCGTTTTGGGGGTGGGGAACAGAGTTAGGGAATATGCAGAAGAAATATTTATATTATAACTTTGCTAGAAGACAATGTGCTCTAATTAGATGGCAGCAGGCTGGTAATATCCACACAGCCTTACTTACATTATTAATATTTTATGCTAACAGGGGCCCATCATGCATTCTTTAACATCCATTTTTTGTGCTTCATAGCTTACAGACAGGTCTTCACTTTCAATGTGTATATAAGAATAAATCAAGGTCTTTAGCAAACATTTTATAAAAGAAAACAGGAAATTTCCTTACCACAGAAGGATGAAAATTATGATGTACCAACTGCTTGGACATTTACTTATGCTGAAAATGATAGAAAAGATAGAAAATTGTCTTGAAAATAGCTAGGAATTATATGTATACAAAAATCCTATATTTGTGTATGTGTAGGGGAGGGTGGCTGCAATCCATTTATTTTGCAGCTCAGTTTAAATGCATTCTGCTTATATACAGTTTTAGTCTGGAAAGTCAGTGAGGATGATTCCTCATTCCATATTCAACAAACTAAAATTATCCAGCTACCTCTGGCTTTCATTTTCCATAATGTATGCCCAGCTTTTCTTCATCCAATCTTCGAAGGAGCCATTTTTAAATAAAAGGTTTTTTAGCATTTTGCCATTCAGCTGATCACATGTAGGGCCACCACTAAAATGAACTCTGTCGTACAAATGTGTTTCCTGCACAGATGTTGTTGTCTAGATTTTTTTGGTAACAATTGGACCAAGGGTCTGGTATCTTTGGCTCAGTAATGAATGCTAACATATATGAGCCTTTCTTGGAATTATATAAAAAACTGTGCCATTTCTTTAGATCAYAACATATAGGGCTTGACAGTGTCATGGAATGGCACTGGAACAATCACTTTTTAGCTACGGAAAACTTAATGTCATGAAGTTCATYTTTATATTTTAGTAGTAAGCTACTTGATCACAGTTGTCAAGTGTGGTCGTTACAAGGTTTTCACAAAAGTCACAGAGTCAAGGTTTCCCCACTTTACTTCTAACAAAGAAACAAAACAGAAAGCCTAATAAAGTGAAGGTTTATCAGATTTTATGATTTCTACAGCTTGTTCCCATGCCCTTACTGTGCTATAGGAGGCAATTAGAAATAAGCAGGCCCCTAACAGACACAAGGCAATTGCGACATCCACTCACCCCAAAATTTTTGTCGTGTAAATACGAAAAGGATGTGGGAGATGAAGATGAGTACAAGAGTTTGCTGGGGAAAAGAGATATCAGTTAAAATCACAGAGCATATATACAACTAAGGCTTTTATACCATTTTTTTTCCATCACATATTCTAGGAAGTAGAGATTTAATATTCTCCTGTGTAGGCTTTTAGCCTACAAAGACTTTTCCTTTTCTATTAATTCATACTTACCCTACTATTTTCTTTACTATAATTGTTTTCTGTTGACTTATAATTTCCTCCATCTCTCTCTATGTCGTTCCTCTTAAGTCCATTTAATTGTTTCCCCCCTTTGCTACTGTAGAACAAAATCATGTTTGACTTCTGTTTGGGTAGTTATTTTTAATCTTAAAGATCATTTGCTTTTCATCGCCTGTTTTCATTCCTTCCTTCAGAGAGGAGTTTTCTTTTAAATTTGGTCTTTTTTCAGCTTCTTATTTATCTTTTGAATAATTTTCCTTTGTAGACAGATATTTTGCTCGGATTTCTTTTTCTTGTTGCACAGTTAAATTGCTTTTTCACTGTTAGATTTTGACCTCCTAAACCTGTATCTTCTTTTTCCATCAAAAAGATCAGGAAAAAAAAAGTAGGGAGTGGGCGGGAATCACTGAAAGTGGAAAAAAATCAATGCACACCTACAATGTACAGTAATCACTTGTGGGAACCGAGGTGATTCTGCACTGTGTGTTATTGCAGCAACTGTGAACTTTGCTGGCATCAAGGTCCCATTGTGCTTCACAAAAGACCATCCTTGCTTTAAACAGTTTATAATCTAAGCAAACTGGATGTATAAATGGTAGAAGAAAGGAGGGACTGCAGTCCTCATACAGGCAAAGAATTGAGATTTAAGGCAAGTTTTTGCAAAGAACTCGGCTCCRATTTTGGAAGTGAAATAAACCCAAATTCCTCTGGCCTAGCTTTATGTTTATCCCTCAGCTTGGCATGTACTTTTGGCTACTGGGCTCTGAAGACGCAGAATAACACTAACCTGAGTGAAAGACATGCATGAAGAATGACTTAAAAGGAGAGATTTTCCTTGGTATATTGGACCTCAGGTGGTGAACTAAGTTGGAAGATTGGGCCACAAATGCCACATGAAGAATTGAGCATTTCTGAATTTCTAGTTTCCTAGCAGAGCAAAGCAGAAGAGAAGCCTCATGACTCCATTGTGTCATCTTTCTTTCTGATCCTCTGTCAATTAGAAAGGCTGTGCTTACATGTGAAAATATTTTCAGCAGGATTTGTATTTCCTCTAGTTTGCTGCAAGAGAAGTTTGTTCCTTATATATTCATAGGATTTAAAGAGACAGAAAAGGACAAAGGAGAGAAAGAAGGAAAGTGGGAAGGTTTAACCACAGGACCAAACAACAAAATACACCAACTCTGAAATAGCTTTTGTACGTTCACTGCAGCTTTCAAAATAAAGAAATGAAAATAAGTCTCATTTGAGGACTTCTTCCATTCATGCCTTTCCATAACTCCGCAGTAGCATTCCTCATTCTCTTTTCTGTAAGTGAGATCAGTGGAAATTACAAGGAAGAGATTTTGTTGAAGACATAAAAAAAGAGGAATTTCAATGCAAATCACCTTTAAATCCTCTCAGTTAATGTTACAGAAACTTCAGGCTCTTTGAGTAGACTCTGAAAAATCTAATTTGATTGACAATGTTCCTTGGAGAAATTGTTTTCTGTTGGTTCTGTTCACGTAATGACAGTTTCAAGTGGAGGGGGAAAGAGCCAATTTAACACTAAGAATTTTGTTCTGAATCATAATGTGCCTTTGATTCAGCGTATTTATYGCCATGTTTCACTTTAGTAAACATGCTGTTGATTAGAATCCAAGCCAAATTATCAGACAACATGCTTGATGTCTGTTTTTATGTTGAATTCACACCATTTTTATTTAAAGACAAAAGCAATATCACGGGGCTTACCAGCATCCTTTTGTTGGTGCATAAGTAGTTGAGGGTTTAGCATCCCTGCAACACATACATGCTGAGTAGGTTACTACAAGCTGTTGAAAACAGTGATTTGTTTGGCAATGTTAGTCTTTAACAAACCAGATATGTACATATTTTGCTAGAGTTTACAAATCACTTTGAATTGTACCAGTCAGTATGTAAGTGCTGCTATGAAGCTTCAAAACATATGTGGAGAAAAAGCCTCACTTACTCTACCACATTATATTCCATTAACATAAAGGATGAACATGACAGCAGAAAAGTTCACATAATAAAGGCTAAAATACAGGGAAGCATTTTTAAATCCCCTTAGGATCAGATTTTTAAACATGTCCAGTCTCCTACAGATGCAAACAGAAACTTACTGGGATTTTCTAAATATGCTGATGCACATCAGGTATCTGAAAGACTGCAGAAGAAAAGATTGGACCATCAATTACTTTTATAACGACATAGAAGATGATTTGTGGCTAATGACGTCTGTGATGAAGGAGAAATGGTCTTATTTATACGTGTTTTCCTGTCTACATGAATATTCTTTGTGATGCTTTTAGTCCACCTTTTCAAAATGTTCACTTTTGGTAGAATTCATGCAACAGCCAGATATCATATGCAGACTAGTTATGTCATAGCTTGTTAAATAACTTCCTTGCTGGAGATAGGTAGACCCTCCTGATGGGATTCAGGCTACCCTTCTGAATTATCTATTTCAGGGCAGGACTAATAGCCTTGTAGAAATATTCACCCCTTTACTGTGACTACAGAGGAAGTCTAGAAAACTAACTTAGACCAAATGACTCATACATGACTAAATTTCAGTTGGATTAATCCTTTCCTCAATCTAATGGTTTAAAGTACAACACAATTATGCCCACAATTACTTTAGACACAACTTATACTTACGATGTGTCAGAAACACCTTACAACATTTCATTTTTCAGTGGCAGTCAGTTTATTATTACCAAAGAGGACCCAGATCAGGTTGAAWGAAACAATGCTGGTTTTATATTATTACCTCTTAAGTTGACCTAGTACACAGCTAAGGACTGACAGATTCTGCTTCTGTCACATCACAAAAAAAGAAGAATACATTAATGGTGAGGTTGTACAATCATGTTCTTTATTTATGTCTATTTTCTGTTTTTATTTTCATTATGAAGGGTAGAAACACTATCCAAAATAAATATTTATTAATAAAATGCGTTACTTGAGTTCATTACTTGAACACAATTTGAGGCATAAATAAACCTTTATCTCATTATCAAAAGAAGTGCATTACAATAACACTTTGAAGCTCAAGCAGAGATTAAAGCTTCAATTTGCAGGCTGCACTGCCAACTTGGAGACACCAACTTCTCCAAAACTGAGACCAAGATAAGAAATCTAAACAAGTCATCTCCATTCTAAAAGTGAATAAGGGAGACACACGGAGGCATAAACTCCAGATATTATTTGGGTACTTGACATCCCTCGAAAAGGATAAGTAGGTCCCAGCTTGATTAAGGAGGTGGATTCTGTGACTTCCTAAAGTTCATACAAAAGTAACATGCAATTCAGCCTGAAACTGGCTCACTTTAAATGAAAGCTCCCTCTTCCTTCCCAGGTTAAGACAAGGTCAGAATATGAAATCTTCAATGATTCTGTTGCTCAGAATGAAATCTTATCCAAGGACAACTGTAAGGGTTTTTTGTTTTGTTTTGTTTTTTTGCATGTATGTCCACAGTATGCTTTGCATTGTATGAATATTAAAAATAGAGATCTCTACTCTTTAATTTCCTTAAAATTGAGGTAGCTGGCTTTGATTTCTTACCTTGGTCTAAGACTTGAGGAGCTGGTCTCTCTGATTATACTCAATACTTTGCCTTTGACTATGCAGCTGGCATGAAATGCAGCTTGAGTGCATGTGTTTATAAATAAGAAGTCACTAAATCTAATTCCTTTCCTTTTTAATTGCATTTTCTGCCATCAGCTATGAAAATGTGACCCACAGAAACTTAATGCTTCTGCCTGCATTACCTCACCTCCCATGTGGATACATACTCCCTGCTAACTGTCTCCTTGTCAAATCCAATGATAAACTACCACTTGTGATAACAATCTGCTGTTGCTCTTTTATTTTCCCAGTTATGCTTATGAAGAGCTCAGCTGCAACCTTACAGAGTACCAGTAGTGAGGGCCAGCRTATACTTCCAGAACCTTGTCAAAAAATGAGCACTAAGTGACACCAACACTTTATGTGACTTTCCCTTGAGGCTGGCCAGTTTTCAGATGGGAGGGAATAAGACTCTGTCTGGTTTCCCTGTTCCTCCCTACAGCTAGGGAAAGCACATGATCTCCAACACAGACATTTCCTACCCCCCCACTTAGCAACTCTAGGAGGCTTCCGTGCTACGAGAAAGATCTAAAATGTATAAAATCTGAACCGCATCATGAAAGCCTGTTTATCGCCATCATGCTCTAGTCTCTTTTCCCTTCTGTGCTTGCTGTCTGCACTTGGTTAACACTGCCTCTCCATCACAGCATTCAATTCACAACTGTGTTTCTCTAAATGATTGAGTTTTGGTTTGGTTTGGTTTTTTCCAAAGAAGCAGAGGACTCAGAGGAGCTCATGTCATGGCTCATGGGGCCCAGTCCCTCTGATCCTTCAGTCACCATACAGCACAGTCTCTGGCAACAGTGACCTGAACATCTTTATATCTTTGACAACAAGTGGGGATTTGAGATTAAAGTTGGATGTTGTATTTAAGAAAATGGGTTTGGAKGAGCAGGTTCAGTCCCCAGCTCTGATATCTATCTTTCGTGACTTCAGGTAGGTCTCTCGGGTTGGGATTCAGCTGCCTAAACACATGTAGGTGTTTCAGTGCTGCTTTAGACACCCAGGAGAGAGGCATTTGTCTTTCAGCTGTCTGTAGGATACTGTGATACATTCACCAGTGGTGCTTTGTATCTCATACACTTAAGAGCACCTCAGATAGCATTTGCTCCATCTGTCTTCTCAGTTCCTTCTCTGTACAATGGCCTAGTAAGGCTTATTTTGTCTGCTACTCTGTTAGGATTGGGAAGTCCTCAGCATAGGAACTGTAGCTGTTCACGTACATAATGCCCAATCTCTGTTGGCATATCCAAGTAACACTGAGAATCACTCTGGAAAACAGGACTATTCTTTCCTTTGCTGCACTTCTGCATACTAGTGTTGAGTTTGTGTCAGTGTCACTGTTGCTATCAGTGATATGACACAGTGTGCACTAGGCACAAMACAAGAGTGTCAGAGGCAATAGCCCCTGCCCTGACGAATTTGTGATTTAAGCATAACATAGAGACAACAGAGACATTCAGCAAATCAGCAGAGAGCACAAAGGAATGAGAAGACACTATATATATAGGCCAGCTGTGCCCTGGAGAGGTTAGGGATATACAGCAGTGCTGCAGAAGTAGGTAAGTATCCCTCACAGCAGGATCACYCTTGTCAGAATTACCATTGACTTTTCAGATAAAGCAGTGAGTTTTTGCAGAAACTGTCAATGACTGACACCGGAGAATGCTTACATAAATTACTTCATGGGGAAAAGAATCTTACTGTAATTATTACTATTATATTGAATAGGTCAGAAGTGCCACAATTTTGTCATTCCTTTCAGTGACTATAAAACATATCTATTTTCATACTATATATAAGAAAATGAAGCAAGCTTCTGCTGCATTATATTAATGCTTTCTTGAGGCGCTTGTTTTGCAGGAGGGGTTTTACTCAGTACACTCAGGAGTCTCTAGGTTTCTCATTTTCCAGAGCACTTTCCAGCTGCATATAAGGATATTGGCCACGTGGCTAAAGAGCCTTCTGCAGCCCCTGGAATGGTTACATCCTGCCCTGAGTCCTGCAAGTGACTGGTGCAAAATTGTTTCTGGCAGTTCAGCTATTCCATGAGCCCAGAAAGGAGACTGAGTGAGTCAGCATATAAAGAGAAATCTCTATTGTTTTAATAAAACACAAGTCCATAATCTGCCCACAATGCATAAATCTCCCAGGATTGAAGAAAATCTTTGCATTATTCTGTATTGTATGAGGTCAATGCAGGAATGCTGATGCCATTTTTTTTTGTTTGTTTGTTTTGTTTTGTTTTTTTTAAAAAAACATCTTTGGAGGGCCCCAAGGGGCTGTTACTAGTTGCTTTCTCTACAAAAGAAACTACTTTCTCTAGCCAGAGTTATTTTTTTAATCCCACTGAAGGTGCGTCACCCCATAGACATGCAGGATAAGTCTAAAGCATTATCAAACAGCCTTGACAGAGACAGTCGCTCATCTGGTAGGAAACAGGCTCACAGAGGGCAGTGCAGGTTTGCAGGAATGCCGACCGTTTACTGGAGAGAGGGCCCATCTGTGAATTGCTCGCCATTGATGGAGAAATTTTGCCTCTGGCCCTTCTGAGACTATCACATACACATTTCAATTCCAGTGCTACTAAAGGATTGGTTGGTATGGGAGCAAATGGATTGCATCAAAGATAAAATAATCTTGTTAGRGATTTTTGATATTGTTTTCTGCTCAGCCATTCGTATTTATATGTCAGCTTGAAGCACACTTGCTAAATCTGTTAGTGCTGGACATTGCTGATTTGTGGGAAAGGTCCTAGAAAAGTGGCACTTTTTTCCTCTGTAGCCACAGCAACCTCCTATGCTCTGACAGTCATGAGACTTGAATGCGCCGTCTAGATCAGAATATGCTCTCTCAGCCCCTGGGCTGGCTGCTCCTGATTTACACCAGCCTGGGGCTGTCTCTTCAGCAAGCCTTTAATTTAAATTAGTAACCTGTGCAAAAGTGCCAAACTGCCGCGTCTTTTCTAGGAGTTTATCTCAAAGTAGTAATGCTAAGTTAAGTTCAAGTTAAGAGCAAGTCTCTTTTTTCTTTCTTAAGTGAAAAGGAAAGTCAGATCACAAGGATGACTTTTAAAGCAGCATTGTTTTCAAAGCAAGCCCTCATGATACAGTGAACTGCGGCAATTTATCAGCCAGACTTTACTGTACATCACACTTATTTCCCATTTCCACTTCATTTTGTGTCTAACACTGTAATGTGTAGCTCTCAGAACTGCTACTGTAAAACCTCAGGGAAAATTAAAAAAAAAAAAAAAAAGGAATAAAAAGCCACAACAAAAACCTAGAAGTGTCTGGACTTACCTAGAATATAAATGTGTCTAGAACAAAGGCTCTTTGTGAGTAAACCTGATCTGCATTTCCAGTGCTCTTAACTTAACTATGCACAAATTTTCCACAGCTACTTAATTGTTGAGTTAATTCATGTTTTACATATATACATACATATATATACATATAGATATATATGTATATATATAAAGTGAATTATCTGTCTGATCCCTTAAAAGTGATCCACGGAGATACAAAAATGATGGCTTTTTTATAGCTGTAAAGATTTTGCATACACAAGCCATAGGAGTCCCTGACATGTTGTTCAAAAATTAAATAATACGTATTCATCAGACAACAGACTACTCTTATACAGTAAGAGAATATTCAATCAGCTGAGACAGATGCTTAGAGGAAATCTTATTTGTGAAGCAACATTATGTTACTGACAGATGCATAAAGGAGTTGTAACTGTAGAGACCAAAAATGCAAAATCAAATGCTAAGTCTTCTACAGTTCTTTTCTCAGAGATGAAAAACAATCATTTTTAATGGGGAAGCACAGCCGTCTCTGCAGCTGATGTCAATTTTAATTGTTTCAATGTGTGATCTCAGAATCTGCCAGGAGGAGAGCAGTCCTGGGGACGCACTCACTTTCAATGGCATTTATGTTGTCGAGGTGTCTAACACCTAGCCAGTGGTTGAAACAGGACTTCAAAAGTACCAATATAGGAGGAATAAATAAAAGGAGAAGAAAAGTTGCTGTGTGCTATTCTGTGCCTTTCCCCATGCAGAAAAAGCGCTATTGGACCTCTTTGAAGTGTCAGTCAGTGTATCCCAGCCTGTATCAGTCACTGTGTATGTGTGTTCATTTTCTAAGTGCTATACAGAAAAGGCTTAAAATCTACCTGTACTTCACCTGCGAAAACAAAGGACTTCAAAGAAAGAGTTATTTTCCTTTTGGGGGCTTTCAGAAGCAGGAAAAAGAACATCTGGTCACTGAAGTGTGTATTGGGCAATTGAATCACTAGACTTTAAACTTCTAAATTTTCTGGCTAAGTAATCAACTACTAGGTGCAAATGGGGTAGGTGTGGTACKGATTTCTGTTATTACTGCTAGAAGATGGTCAGCAGTCTTCTACAAGTGTCGGCAAACCAACTAACCACATGTCACACTTTGCTAGGCTCCTTTTACAGCTACACTGTTAATCTGGGTGATACCTATAAAGGAAACACAAGTAAATCAGACAGATCAGACTTCAAAAAGAAGATAAGAAACTTCCAGAAAATAATTAACATCAGGCAAAACAGCATTTTCTAACAGGAACACATTCTGTCAGAAAATATCTGACCAGCTCTACACAGCAACTGCATAAATTAATACCAACATTTCTGCCTGGGGGCAGAGAAGGGGAGAAGGCTGTTAGTGAAGTTCACTAGCTTTCCATTTTTCTAATTCCCTCCAGAATATCAAAGACCTTTTTGCAGGGCTTGAGAAAAGAAAAATTCACACTTATGTCTGCTCTGATTGCAAGAATTCTTGGTTGCAGGGAGCTGCCTTTACATGCTGGATTCAGAGGGCTCTTTTTGCTTTGCAACTGCAGGATTTGGTTCTATTTTTTTTTTTTCCATCACACTGTGTTTTACATTTTAAGCATTTATTGGGTTTAGTAAAAAATGCCTGCTGGTGCTTTCAGTGCCTCCAAAGTGTCTCCAGCAACAATTATTCTAGAACAGCTCCACTCCAGAATCTCATAAAAATATACTTTGAGGTACAGAGATGCTCTCTCAGGCAAAGGCTAGAACTGTCTGTCAATTATTTTCTGTGGGAAATTAACTTGCTACAGGAGACTGGGCAAGTCTCACTGAAGTTGTCTGTGCTGAATAATTTCTTGGGTTTTTAGGGTTTTTTTGGTGGTTTTACTTTATTTTATTTTATTTTATTTGCTAATAGATATGACAGATTAGTGGCCAAAACTATACTATCTTAATTTTTGCATGCCACTGTCAAACTTAAAAATGTGCAGTGCACTTAGAGATATGTGTCAGTTTATATAAACAGAGACTAAGGATGTTGAGGTGGATGCCTTTACCATTTGAACTGCTCAAAGTGCTTTTCAAGCACTCATTTAAATGCAATGCCACTCTCACCACTGTTCTGGCACAGCTTTGCTTAGAGCTGGGTAAAGCTCGCACCAAATGTAAATCATTATACTGACCATCTCCGTGGGCCCAGTCCTCAGCTGTACTCTAACTGTTTTGTGGTATGTTGCCAGAATGAAACAGCCCAAAGGTCACTATGATCACAGGAGCATTGTGGCAATGAGCCTAAAAAACATGTATAGCCAGGGTAATGTTTTCACTATGACCAACACAACAGATGTGGCTGATGATCAAGGGATGTTGTTGGAAACACACATGTCCCAATCTGGCTAGCTGGTACCCAGCTGCCAGAACAGACCTTTGGGGCAGCTGGCACAAGTTGAAAGCAGAGATGGGAAAGCTCAAGAAGCAGGTTGCTTTCCATTCCCTCTGCTAACTTTGTTATGCATTGCCTACAGTCTTTAGCCCCTTTGGTGTTACTCTTGAAATTGTGTACTTGAAATCTCTGCAGAGAACTAGTCAGTGGCAACGGAAGAAAGGATTAATATTATTTATTTTTGGAAGTTAGGATTGGGTCTTACAACGTGAAATCTTTCAAACAGTACCTTGTCAAAAAGGAAGCTGAATATCTACAGATGAGTACTTCTGCTAGGGTACTCACTTTAAGCAAACATGTAAGAATTAAACAAGATGTTGTCTGGATAAGCATCACAATTTGCCAGCTTTCACCTGTTTTGTTTTATTAAAATGTAAAATTTTAGTCTTTGGGGTGGACTCTGGTGGTGGKGGGGGAGAGGGGTCTTGGACCATGGTCATGGCCTCTGGGTACTTCAAGAAAGAAATGATAATAATCATTCCTCTGGGCTGAAAGCGTGCTAGGGCCTGGCTGCTTGCTCCCTGGAAACATGTGCCAGTTAGCAGGGCTTTAGAGACTTTTTCATACAATACTAAGTGATAGCACCAGAGTGTTGTCAGAAAGCTGCAGCAGGATGCACTCAACTGGGCAAAAGCACTGAATCTCTGTTTCTTTTATCCCTATTCAGCACAGTTTTGAGCAGGTTGTCTCTAATTCTTTGAATCTGTTTTCCACAGGAATGCTCCAAGTATTTCAAAAGCACAYGGAAATCCCTTTTCTTTTTTCTTCATGTTGGCACAGAAATGTTCTGAGTATCCTGTTGTCTGGCTGGTGAGCACTTCTAACTGTGTGTTCAGGAAATGTCAACAGGTCCTTCAAAAATTGCTATTTTGCTCTTTGAAAAATGCAACCGACCTTACGAAAAATAACTTACGAAAAATAATCTTCTGACACAGGCTAAAGAAGTAGATTATAGTACATAGTTCATATAACACATTAGTAGTACAAATCAAGTGCCATCGTTACAGGGCCACACAGTGTCTCAGCTTAACAGCTCCTCTATCTGCCCACTTTATGGTACAAGGGCAAAACCATTCCTCTGCTGAAATCAGCGGGCAGTGTACTGTTGATTTGCCAGTTTGGAAGCTGCTCTGCAGAATGAGCAATCTCAGTTGCATATAGCAGTCTGAATTTTAGCACGGTCTCTGCCATCAAAGGTGATGGTAATGGGGGCCATACAAATACCTAGGTAATTAGATCACAGCGAATATCCTTCCCGCTAAAGGAGGTCAATTCTCTGCCAATACACACTCCTCCTCATGTAGTGCAATAGCAACTGAGCACATGAAGTGATGGGAACAAGCTGCTCTAGGTTGTTTTTATTTTCCTAATCATTAAGCTGTTCCTTTCCTTCCTTTTGTCTTTTGCTGACTCTGTTCCTATTGCTTCCTCACTGACTATCTCTGCCTCAWCTCCCTCTGTGTACTAGTGCCATAACCACTAAATCCTCTCTCGTCTCCTTGGTATTAACTGCTGTTGTCACCAACTACTTCTTGTCAACATTACTTGATCTCCTTTGTGCTTCACCCTGTCTTGATGCATTCTACCTGAAATTCATCAGTATATGCAGGGACGAAGATATAAGGAGAGTTCAACCTTTCAGTCCTTCTGCATTTGGAAAAAGTCATACATACATACAGCTGGAAAAGGAATTGATTTATGTTGCTGCAACTCTACTGATTCTACCTGAAGTTTCTTTAATTTCCACTGGTGTAAGGGAGATTAAAATCCATCTAAGACTAGAGTACCTCACTGCTTTAGAATTGCTTCTGACCGGGTAAGAGATAGGAGGCATATTTCCAGCCTGAAATGTATTTTCATCATATCTCATGCACAGGGCTCAGTGAAAGACTGTTATTGGAGTTCTCTGCAAATCATCTGAATTACTGATAATCCTTCAGCAGCACATAAGCAATAACATGCAGCATGACATGGGAAGTAATGTCATTTCTGAGTGTTTTGGATGCAGTTGGAAACACAATGACTAGCTGCCAGGTGCATACTCAGTGTAAGAGCGCAGAAGACTTGTCCTAGCTTATACAGGGGCTGAATTTGGATCTAAACATTTCTAACCAGCAACGCTGCCATGTGATTATCTCACTGATTTGCAGCTTACCATCTGGCTCTGGGCTACCTTCATAAAAATTTTTTAGTAGCCAATTTTTTTTTAAGGTAGGTATACATATGCAAAGTATAATGTAATGTCCCAGTTTGTCTTGCCACATATGCTCCATATATCATGGAATATGTTCTTTGCTACATCACTGATGTCCCGCTTAACCAATAAACTGAACAGATAAATTAGTATTCACAGACTCAAGTAGRGGCAACACTGCTTTTACTCAACCACTAACCCAACGGAGAGATAGGAAGAGTGCAATCGGTCAGGTCCTCAGTTAGCTGCTCCAATAGCTTCCATTTTGCACCAGTAAAAAAGATATAGGCCAACTCTCACCAATTTCCTAAAATATTCATTTATACCTCCCTTATCACAGACTCTCTAACCTTTGTCTTTGGTAAGAAAAGTTCCTAGCTTGGGCAAAGTTCTCCATCTGTTTCATTGCTTTGCTAGTAGTCTCTGCCCTCCTCTATTCTAACCAGTCAATGGCTAAATAGGTCGTGCTGCTCTGAGCCTTTGCCTCATCTGGAGCCAACAGGTTTTTTTTGCTCCATTACATATCATTGTTCATGACATCAGCTGATCAGAGGTGAAGCAGTAGCTTCTAGTTGCTTTAGTTTGTGTGTGATATCGTTGTAAGTGTAAGGATTGGTTTGCCATAAAGACAGTAGGATACCTCAAGCAATATGGCTATGCAAAAATAATCACACATCTTGGGTGGCTGAATTCATTTTCTTCTATGGTTTCAGACATGCCTAAGGTATGCAATTCCCATTACACAGTATGTTCTTCCAGCTTCTGAGAAGAACTGAACTTGTGGAGAGTGTGATTTCTCATCAGGAGAGATATGAGTCAACAACAACTCTGGATATCGTATAAATCACCTGAGCAATTATACTGTGGCAGGAGAGAGCAAGAAGGTGAGTTCTGCTCTCAGGTCTCACACTATCCTCAGGCCTGAGCCAAAGCTCTCTGTCCTTAACATAAACGGTGACTAGAATGACTGAACACCAAAGTAACCAAACCAAATAGCATTGCATCAAACCTAGACCTCAGTTCTGTCTCTGTTTATTGTTTGTGGTTAAGTTTATAAATCATTACCTAAAAAAACTAATGTGCTAATACCTAGTCCTTGAATTCAAACATTACTAAAAGGGTTTTCTTTTCATATTGCAAATATTTCAGTGTTATATGGGCTTACCAAACAGCACAGACATGACCAAGAGCAGCAGTAGAAGTTTCTTTTTCTGCAGACTTGACAGTTTGTATTTGATGAAGAAATTTAGTTCCTGGGTTCATTTTGTTAATCTGTGTCTTTTCTGTTCCTTTATGCAATAAACACATGCCCTTTGATTAGGTTATTGACTCATTATAAAACACAGAAGCTATAGATCAGTGAGTAAGAGCCAGGAGAGAAGTTTTTAGTGCTAGAAAGCACAGAATCTTTTATCTTTGCTAATAACTGCTGTGATGCCTCAAATCGTGTCCACTTCCAACCATTATCTTCACTTTTTCAACATTATCTAGCAGCATTAGGGAGCCAGAACTTCACTGCACTGKGCACTGTCCAAAGCTCTGGCTGAGAGTGTCCCTGCCTCAGAGAGCTCAGGCACGAGACTCTGCAGAAGGTAGGAGATGTAGAGAGATCATCAAACAGTCTCATCAGCCTGAAAAGCAGTAGCCTCATTAAACTATCTTCCTAATCATTATCAAGGTAGGCTTCTCTCATCAGCCACTCAGTAAAGAGTTTTTAAGCAAAATTTGAAGGTGAAAAGTGAATTGGTTGTATGAACAGATTGTGGTTTTTACCTACAGATTTACAGAAAATAGGATTGGAACGGATTTCAGGAGGTCATCTATTTTATTTTCCTTCTCTAGTTAAGGGATTGACAAAAAGAAAGGAGGAAAACAATCRTCTGACATTTTTAATATAGAGCCATGAAGTCTGAAGGCTGAGCCCATACGTCAACACCTCACAAGGTGTAGGAGACCATCAGTAGGGTTGGGATAGGCTGTGAAGGTCTGTTCAAGGGCATGAGTGTTTTGTGTCAAATGTTCTGCAGTATAGAAGTGAAGGGATGAAATAGGAAGGAGCAAAGTATTCTGTTCTTTTAAATTAAGACCTACAAGAAAAATCACTTCACCTGTATTTTGCAAGGATATATGTGTATGAAGAAGAAGTTGCCAAGAGTAAGAGCAGATGAGGGGCTGAGATGAGAATGACTTGAAGAAGTGATTTCCCCTTGCAGATATATCAAATCCTGGAGACACCACATCCTGTAGGCATAGCTTAAATCTGAGACTGTGTTGCAAGGATGCAGAGCTGAGTCAGTGCCAGGCCAAATGTATGCAACACAGCAACAGAGAAGAACAGGCAAGTCTCTCATGGCTGAGGAAACAGAGAGGGTGGATATTTGGTGGGGGAGAAAGTAATTAGTTTTGACTATACTGATTTTAGGTCCACTAGGAACTTTCAGCACACAAAACCATAAACTAAGCTAGAAAACGTTGAACATGAGCTGCTGCTGGCAGAGCTGACCTTGTGATGAAAGGGAGAGGATCAAAGAGTCAAGGGCAAAGGAGAGCATGAGAGTATGCTGCAATTCAGGCAGCATCCTGGCACTTTTCTGCAGCTTTTCAGAACCTTAAGCAAAACTTAGACCAAATTACCACTTATGCAATTAAGTAAAAGGCTGAGGTTTCAATACTGGTAAAGCTGATTCATTGCTTGCTCCACTATTTTAAAGGGCAGACTGCCAGCTACTGAAACACTGACCCTCAAGTTTTTTTAACAAGTGGGCCTCCCATCCCTGTACAAACGCTGCCTAGTCTTGTTTAGTTTGAAAACACTACAAGAGTAAACATGCAAGGCTATGTGAATTGCATAATTTTAAAGCACAGCAACTTCATAAGTCTATAACGTACTGTTTACAAACACATTTACAACTCTTTCCATTTGCTAATGTGAATGAATGAGCAAATAGGTTCAGCATGCATTTAGCTGATTTTGCTAGCATATTTAAGACATTTAATTTATCCCCAAAGCTATATAGGACGGGATGGAAGGAGATATTCTTACTGGTTCTGATTTCTCTATATATTAAGTGCAAACACTTCACTTTTATGAGAAAGTTTAACATTTAAATCTATAATATGAATCTTCAGTAGCAGTCCCGATGAAAATTGTCATCTTTCGATCTCATYGCTTCTGTCACATCTATTAGATAAGGTCCTTTTTTGTCACTCTTCCATTCGGCTCTGGATCTGAGATTACAAAATTAGCACATGGCTATAAATTCTCCCTCCTGTCTGATTCTGTCCTCTGCAAATGTATTTTCTGTACTCAATTCCATTTCTTATTTTGTTGGTGCATTATATTTCAGAAATAACTCACTTTATTTTTTGCTCTTCAAACAATTACTATGTTACAGGTTAAAAAGTCATTTGCCTTCATGCAAGAAGCCTTCTTCCTAAGTGCCAATATGTAATATTGTTATATGCTACAAATCCTTCATTTCTGTAGAGGTTTGGAACATGCCTTTTTGTTTCTAGGGAATAAATCATGACTCTCTGATGAAATGACCTTCAGTCTCTATTTAATCTGAAGCTGAGTTGACTCTCATTAAAGATTTTTAATTCTGCTAAGCACTGCTAGCACCTGAAAGCTAGGCACTCATTTTCTTTGTTGTTACTATATATTTTCAAACTCTTTTCTGCATCTAATTATCAAACTACATTTAGTTTTAAGTCTGAGTGATACTGGCACGCATTTTTGGAAACAGTAGTTAAAATAGCAAAGTGTGGTCTCATCAAAGGACCAAGAATTTTCTGGGAATTGAATTTCACCTTGAATCACTCCAGGTTAGCCACATTATCTATTTTATTAGCTTTACTTTAAAGCCTCTTTCTCCAGAGCTTTGTATATGGTATTTCTCAAAACGTTGCATATATGCTGAAATTATTGCTTATGGTATTTAACCTCTCACTGCTATCGAGACAATACATAGATTTACTATATTACTAATGATTATTCCCTATCATCGATGACCATTTAGAATTAAGTAACTTCAGTAATAAGAAACCTGAAACACCCACACTGCAGAAATTTTATAGTTTGAGAGCTAAGATTTTTTATACCTCTTAAGTGCATCTTCTTTATTACACCAAGCATGAAGTTAAATTTACAAAGTAGCATAAATCTCTTGTATCTGTGCACACCAGGAAAAAGAAATCATTAAAGAACCATCATTATCTCATATTTAAAAGGGAAAAATAAAGACTGAGGTAAAATGTTCACAGGTTGGTGCTTGGATTTTAGTATCCAGGATGAGATCCATCTCTTCAAATTTCAGGCATCTGTGGTGTTGACACCCATCCTACGCTCCTTCTACAGTCAGTGAGGAGAAATGTGCCCTTCAGGGGAAGATACATGTGACCAGTTTTAGACACCTACATAAGGATTAGATGATTCATTCCCTAGTAGTGCCTCTTTTTGCCACTGACTGAAGGCAATGTGGACAACCAAGTCAAATGGTAATGTCCACGCTGTATGTCTGAAGTTGGGTGAGAATTCTGACAACTGCAGCTATATTCAAAAATATGACATAAAGCATAGTCCAACAGCCARTCTAGTCGAAACATGCCCCATCTTCCCCTTATCAGTTTATGGGATCAAAAATTTCAAAATGCCTCATTTTCAGAAGAGCTAAATGATCCCAGTTCCTATCAAAATAAACACAGGGACCTACAATCTCCTTGAAAACAAGTTCAGTGTCTAAAATCACTTAAGCCCTGCATCCACTCAGGCCAGTTTTTAAATACGATTTTAGGAAAAAAGCTTTCCTGACTCTGAGCTTTAAATGGACATTTTTATATGCTTTTCTCCATGTTTTTAGGCATCTAACCTTAAAAAGTCCCCACTTGCAAAATCTCTTTTGGCATTAGTCAGAAGCCTTGTAATGTTTGCCTTCAGTTACGATGACTATCATTCTTTTTCTAGCTTTTTAGTTGTTTTCTTTTTTTTTGTTCAACAAAATTAAATTGATCTACCTCGATTACCAAATTATTAGCTTTCCTGAATTWTGAGACTTCTGAGCTGTTTTCAGTTTCTAATACTGCAGAGAATGTTTAAAGTAACAAGAACATCATGAAACCAGATGTAAGCATAACAAATTTGGCAAAACCTAACTTCAGGCTCTGTTTTGGTGACCCACCTACTTGGTAAAGTTATTCTAATAGTTGAGGCATTTTATCCTCAGAAGAGATTTTTTCAAAAGTGCAATTCTATATATTTTGGCCAAATCAAGCCTATGAAGTTAACACTACTCTGGATAGCAGCAAAAAACCTGGAATCATCATCTAAAGGCACTTGCAAGTGTTCCAGGAACATCGTTACATATGTATTTTTAGTCTTCATACTGGCAGCAAGAGCAGTGCAAGACAAATTTGCATTTCAAGGCTGGAACTAAATCCATTTCGCATGGATCTGATAAAAACATCAGAAGAACAAGGAGATACTTTGGCATGCACATGCATTTCCTAAAATGATAGAAAAATGAGAATTTCAAGGATGCATTTCTACACTTTCCACTTCAAAGTCATGGTACTTAATCTCCCTTCACTAAGCTGCAAATAGGTCCGACCTCTTAGTAAAACTCATTCATTTCTATGTTTCTTTTCCATGTAATTCCTACAAGGGAGCTGTATCAGTAAATGTATAGATACTACACCTTTAAAATTATCAAATACAGATTATTGCAATGGTAACAAATGAGACTTTTTCAGGGAAATCTGTTCTCACTGGAACCCCTTAAATCCTGTTTTCCAAAGCTTACTGCAGCACCCAATTTATTACTGGCTCCCCACAGTAAAGATAGAATAAGAAGATTTGCTTGCAAATGTGTCTCCTGAGGTCATTTCACAGTAGGCTTGAGGAACACTAATGGAAAAGTTTTCTGTGCAAGCTGTACAATGCCGAGGGCTCTAGTTCTTAACTGTACCACTCACAACTTTCAACATTGTTTTCTGGAAGCAACAGCAGGGACAAAAGAGCAACAGCGTTACTTGCACAGGATGCTCCACAGCTCAGGTAACTTCTGGTTGTGTTTGCTTTTATTGCATTTTCAGATTTTCTGTCTTCACCTGTGTGTGATGATAGAATCTTGAACAGAAGAGATGTGCAGAATTCTCTTTTGGAGACATTCTATTCCTGCATGTAGTTTTGTTTAATCCCAAGTGAGGGATGTTAGATGAAAGTACACTTTACTCTCTTGAAAACCACAYGCTCTTTTAGTGCTGCAAGTTGAAAGAGGAGCATCGGGGGAAAAAATCCTTTATTTCTCAGAGAAAACAAAAGGCTTATCTGAATATAAGGTAAATATCCCCAACTACTGCAGAATACAACTCTTGCAGTTAGGAAAGAGGTAGCAAGCACAGTTTGACACATCTTTTCAAAGAAACAGGAATACATCGTCAAAAGTTCCTAATCTAGCAGCTCTAAAACTTTTTTCAATTCCTCATGTGCCATACTTGCGCTTCAGCCCTGATTTTTCCCCAAGAAAACCTACAGATCCATCACATCTGTGTTCAGTCAGGCATGGCGTTGTCTCTTGCCACGCTCCGTAGCTATGCAACAGCACCTCCAGCTTGCTACAAAGCAGGGCATGGAGCAAAGGGAGAGGAGTCCCTGGCAGCAGCTTGTTCCTGGTTCCCCATCTAGCTGCTGTTGGAGCCRCCACTGACTAGCTTCAGTGCTCATCTGACACTGGAAATGCTCACAGTGTCTCCTCTCATTTAAAATCCTTTGCAATATGTATATTCCAGATGCAGGGGTCTTCACAGATTAGGCTGTTCAGAAGCTGCTCCAGGATGGCAAATGAACTCCAGTATGGAGCGAGTTATATTTCTGTAGGGACACGCAGGACTCTTATCCTCACTTCTTCTGAACTGATCGCCTATCTATCGGTTTCTCTTTTGAACATCTTGCTCAGCTTCAAGCAGAGATGTCTCTAAGTTATCAAGTTTCACCAGCCTTTTAGAAAGAAAGATGAATGAAGAAAGATTGTTTTTATTAATCTTTTCATTTCATTCCTTGAGGAAATTCTCATTAGTCAAACAGCATGTGTGTCCTGACCAGGATAGATGCGATTCAGGCCACTCTCATAGTCCAGCAAGGAGGTTGTGGGAGAGGTGGCAAATGGGACAAGGGAAGGGGAAGGATTTAGGATACAAATCTGTAGGAAGCCAGGCTCTGTTAGCTCTATAGAACAACACCATTAAGCTTCTTAGCTTTATAATCACCACAGTATCATGTAGCAATATATTCCATGGGCTAATTATGATCTTATTACAAAAAATTATCGTATTCTCTGATTTAAAACTTTTTGCTATTCAATTTCATGAAATTCTATTTTTTTAACACTTTAAGAAAGTGTGAACTGCGGTTCTTTATCTGCATTGCTTATTATTTCCTATATCTTTATCATGGTCTGACTCTTTTTCTTTTCTCTCTTTAAGGTGAATAATTTCATTTTTTTAATAATTCTAGTATAAGAGTCTTGCTACAAATTCATTCTTGCTACAAATTACAGAATTATTTCTATTTCTGCTATGTCCACCTTTGAGTTTCTAGTACCTCAACTGCACATGGCATTCAAGATAAAGGAATATTTTGATTTACAGTGTTTTGTAACATTTTGTTTATTATTCTACAATCAATTTTGTTGATTGTATTTCCACAATAAGTAGAATGCTCATTAAGTTATTTATATTGATCCACAGATCTTCTACTACAGCTGAAATAGTGAATTCAGACTTTGTATAGTCAGGCATATGAAATAAATACATGAGTATTTCAAAATTGTATTCTCTACTGTGCATTATTTTTCTATCTCTACACCAAATTTCCTCTGCTGCTTATCTGGCTTGGGAAGCTCCTTCTGCTTTCCTATCTCAAAAAACAAAATCACAGAATCATAAAATCAGTAAGGCTGGAAGGGACCTCTGGAGATCATCCAGTCCAACCTCCATGCTCAGCAGAGTCACCTAGAGCATGGTAGACGGGGTTGCATCCAGGCGGGCCTTGAAGATCTCCAGGGAAGGAGACTGCACAACCTCTCTGGGCAACAAGGTCCAGTGCTCCRTCACTCTCACAGGGAAGAAATTCCCCCTCACGGTCAGGCGGAACTTCCTGTGCTWCRRTTTCTGCCSATKGCCTCTTGTCCTGTCACACRGGACAACTGAAAAGAGTTTGTCCCCGTCCCCTTGATGCCCTCCCTTTGGGTACTTGTACACATTTGTAAGATCCCCCCTCAGTCTTCTCWTCTCTAGGCTAAACAGGCCCAGCTCTTGCAGCCATTCCTMATAGGGCAGATGCTCCAGCCCTCTGATCATCCTCGTAGCTCTATGCTGAACTCTCTCCATTAGCCCCATGTCTCTCTTGTACTGGGGGACAAAATGTTTGTTGTCTGTAAATTTCCCTCCTCCCCTGCTCACTGTTTCTTGCAGACTGTTAAAATATTTTTTAAAAAGCACCAGTTCTGGAGGTAAATCTTTCACCTTCCCCACTGATAGCTTCTTGCCATGAGGAAAACTAAGTTCATGTTCCTATCCTTGAATTAAATACTGAAGGATTTCAGCAATATGCTGTCTTGCAGCAATATATCTAGAAGCAGCAATAACTTCRTAGAGCAGGACAGATACATCAGTATTCAGTGACTGCTTTGCATTGGTCTGGTGATGCAGAGCAGATGTAAACTCAGCTCAGCTGGCTGGCTCAGAACAGTGAAGCAGAGCAATGAAACTGGCCCAAAACTTCATAAAACCAAGACCAGACTGAACGATTTTTGAAATCTATGGTATACAATGTAAGTATTATTCCACTAATGTAAGCTACAGGCTTATGCTAAATTTCCATCCTGGTGTGATAACCAGTATGATAACATATTCATCTATTGTCTCCTGAGCTGAATTTTGTATTAGCAAGAGATTTGAGTTGAGGTTCAGCCTGAATGACTTCATAGCATTTTTTAAAAAAGCTTCTAATTTCCATGTTTCTTCACTAGACCTGCCAAAGACCTCCCATCTACAAAACAGCATGTATAACACTGTAATGTYTGTATTAACTTCTAGACAGAAATGTAATATCTTCTCCTCAACTCTTCCCTCCAAACCCTCTTGATGTTTAGAACGAAGAGGTCTGTGGCGACTGTGTCGTTTCAGAAATGATGCAAGAGCTGAATGGAGTTGTATTCACAATTCACTCAGAGAGAGGAAATGTTATATTAGCCACATATAGATGAGTAGCCTCTGCCAACAGCTGCTCAGCTTTCAAATATCTGACAACTGCAGATCAAAACCATAACAGTGCTGGGAGGTGACCTGGCCAGAATATGACTTGTTTCCAGTACCAAAGCATGCAGTTGTTTTTCTCTTTACTAAGCTATTACCCAGGATAGCCAAAAAACTTGAAGAATGCATTGTCTGTTAGTCTATGCAAAATTATGTTAAATTTAGCTATAACTGTGTTTGCATTTTGGGGATATTTACTTAACTTAATGAGGAATGTGATCAGTACTAATGGGAAAAGTGCTGTGTTTTCATATGTGTATGCAAATGTAAGTAATTAGCATGTGCAAATGAGGAGTAGGTGTCCAGGGGAAGGTTGCTGTTCGTTTTCTATCACTTGTGCATATTAATTATCAAAATAAGATTTGCAAATAGTCCTATATTTTTTATTCTAAGGTTAATAATACAATTCAGTGAGCCTTAAAAAGGCCGGGCTTGCATTGCAGCTTTGGCTAGCTTCCAGAGACATTACACAAGCTCATAAGCTTTCCTGATCTAAGATTTGTAAGTTCCGCGCTTGACAAGAAATTGGCCTATTTCGAGAAATGACAGCTGACATGGACATGTGTAAATCTGATCTGGATAGTATTATCAAATCTAGSTTTAAATTAAAGATTTAAGTAAAATTAGCTAAAGTTTTCACATGACAAGTTTAACTCTAGGCAACCAATTCATATTTGAATATCTATTGTTTATTATCCAAAATTCAGGAATGAGCAGTTTGAAGAGCATTTCTGAAAAAAATAGGTCCTATCTGGGATGTCATTCTTGAAATCAGGACATTTATTTAAATACTTGTATTTGAGTATAATTGTCTAACTTTAAACTTTCAGATTAGAAAGTCCTGGCCATTTAAATTTAAGAAGTTTCATCTGTGAACAAGCATTTGCCTCCAATGAACTTGTTAATATCTTTGACTACATCAGTTCTGAGCACACACACCCTATACAGATATTAAAACTTTTAGACATGATTTATTTATAGCCTGCAGCATACTACAAATATACTAGAGATAAAAGATTAAGTCCCTGTCCCAAAGAGACTGTACTTTAAATGTTGCAGGAAAATTCAAGGAAAACCCCACAAAAGACTATTTATTTCTTCCTAAAGCCCTTTTTTGTTGTTATTGTTTTCCCTTTTAATCTACTTTTTTCTCTCCTTAGACATTAACTCTTAAATTTTAAGTCCATCATTTATTCTGATGGACTATAATTTGATAACTGTAATTAATAACTATAATATTTTTCATAGCAGGTAAGACTGAACTCTGATCTGAGTTTATGAATTCAATGAAACTTTACTATAGTGAATGCTAAATAAACAACCAAGTAAAGAAAGAGCTGAGGAGGGACAGAGAAAGGTTTCTCAGGCTGCTGTCAACCAGCTGAGAGCAACTGGAGTATATCCTAAAGGCCAAACAGGAACACATGATTTTGAAAAACGTAGGTTGTCCTTTCTGCCTGAGTTTTAAAAGCGAGCCAAAGCACTGCATTACTCCAGTCTGCCTCAAAGGTAGTGTATGTGTTCCAGATCATGCCTCATGTGACATTTCTGTGTCCCTCAGCTCCAGCTTAGTAAGTAAAAGATAAGATAAGGCAGCTCTATAAATCAGGAGCTTAGTTTAATAGTCATCATTTACAATTTAGCCAGATAACTAAGTATAAAGTTTACACTTTGTACATAACACACAGACTCTTGAGAGGCAACCCAAACAGTCTGCAAAACAGTGATTACATCCCAGGCTAGTGCTTTTCAGGCAAAGGCACTTTAGCCAAGTGTCTTCACTAGTGCCAAATCTTTTTCTCTTTGAAGTGAGTGGACTTTTGCCATCATCTTAAATAGAATAAGGATTCAGGCAAAAAGCCTTATACTACACTACTTGAAATTAAAATACAGCAGAAGTAGATCTGGAAAGAATGCATTACATATGTTAAAAAATGTGTTTGTCTAACTAAATTATCCTTAAAAATAATCAAAATGTTGAAAATATATTTCAAATCCACATAAACCTATTAACATTTTTCTTAATGGAGGTAAAGGACAGTCTGTGACATAGCCAGAGAAGGTAACCCAGCTAATGGACACTCAAGTTGCTCCATTTGTGCAATAAAATGCATCACCTAAATCACTCTCAGGATTATTTAATATAACCTGTTTTTACCTCAAAATGCAAGACTAAAACCAGGTCCTGTTCAGTTACGGTACTTCATGGCATAGGTGGAGACTTCTCTATTTACATTAGTTCTGTTGCTTTTAATCCGAACATACCTTGCTCAAGTCACCAGCCAGATTTAAGCCAGACTTATCATGGCCTATATTCATATATCTTAGGGTATAAAATTAATAAACAGTATCTGCACTGGAAGTACTGAAGGCCTCTATGGGAACTAACCAGGCAATTCATGTGCAATAGGTCCATTCAAGTACACAGGATCTGTGTGAGTGATGCTTTCAAAAAACCATTAGAATTACTGCATAGGGCCATACTTTCAGTGCGGAGGTCCAGGAGCACGAGCTAGCTGCCATATGTCAGCAAATTCTAACTATGAGGACCTAGACTTAACTGTATGATCATGCACAAATTCTCTAGTTACGTCTAAAATTTTCCCCTATGGCAAATCTCAACAGTTTAAAGGATCATTCTAGGGCTTCTAAATGTTCAAAAATTCCTGATAAATTTTAAAAATACCTCTCATTTTGACCAATTTCTTTTTCCCAGGAATATTTGGAAGACAAATACAGGAAAACATAGCTATAAAATAGTAGTCCTAACTGAAATTCTTACAGCTTTGAATTCTTTCCTTTTACTATAAGAGATTATGTTACATCACTCCATTTCTAAATTTGGTCCTGAAGCCAGTTAGGATTGTCACTGCCATTCCTTCTCTTGGAAGGCTCTGACACAACCATAGTCTTCTTGGAGTTAGAAACTTCATTCTTATTTCTATTCTAATTCATGGCTAGGTAATTAACAGTGATTTTCAACTTGTGACCTCACAGCACTGCATTGTCTGCAGGATGCTTCTAGAGGCCTCTAGGCCAGCACAAATTCAGTAGATTTACATCCACCATATAAGCTTCACAATTCCGCTGATGTCCACAAATATAATAATGATGAAAATTATTAAGTTGTTTCCTATGCCAGATATTGACCCATGTCAGCTCAAATAGCTGTGTTCTTGCTCCTCAGCTGTTTGACTGTGAGGGATAGACCACTATGCAATCATTTTTGGGATATCTATCCATTTTTGTTTCCTGTTACAAGCTCTCCATTCTCCCAGTCATACTCTTAGGCCTTCTCTGCACTTGCAGAATAATTTTTAGGTAGCAGCCCTCTACATCATATTGAGACAGTGGTTCTTCTCGACTACAGATGATCGATAGTGCTGCTAACAGTTTCATCAACACCACTTACTGCAGTGTTCGAGTTTTCCTTGGGGAACACACTCATACAAATATTACTTGGGCTCAACACTTAAATCCTCATGAATATGGTTTATAAAGCACAAGCTGCAGGTACTGTAGCATAATGCAATGAAACATTTCAGATCATAGTGGCATTTGACTGCATCTTTTAATAATTATTGGTTGGGTGCGCAGCAACTATTAAACACAGAGCAGYCAGATTTTTTTTTTCTCCTTTGCAATAACAAAAGGCCATAAAATGCTTGTCTAGCTATTCACTACTTTGACTTTGCCATGCTTTAGGGGGGAAAAGGACAGTAATATTTGAAATAAAAGCAAACAGACTTAAACTGTTGTTGTCATCACTGTCTAAAATCTCTTCATTATGCTCTAAATACAACCACTGTAATACCTGACAGTGTCTACCTAACACTTACATACAAATTTAGAAATGCTGAAGTATTAAGTACTCATTTTTTCAAGAACAACATAAATTTTGTACTCTTAAATAAGAAGTCTAGTCCAGAGCAACAAGCTTGTGCAAGTGTTTGTCTTTATGAAGACATTTCATAGAGTGAGTATTAACCAATTCTCAGCAAATTAATATTGCTGATGACAAATTTTTCTTGAGTTTCATATATACTCTGTATTTTTATCAGAAAAAGAAACTCCCTAAAAATAAAACATGGTTGTTCAGAAGAAAACATTTCAGATGATCTAAACAYCTGCTTTTATTATTTTAATATTGTATTCAAATGGTGATTTAGATCAAGGTTGCCAGTTTCAAAAAAAGATGCATTTCAGCTGGGGATCTTAAAGGAGGTTTGGTAGTCATTTTTTCCTCAAAGGGAAAGAAAATAAAACAYCTTCAAAACTGAACAGGAGATGATTGATATTTTTGAAGAGATGTCTTTTTTAMGGAAAAAAAACCATTTTCTTCATCCATAAATCTCCATAATGAAGATTCAATATATGTGAAGTTTAAATTCACAAGCTCAGTGGCTCTTAGTTCATTAAGTTAAGCCGGGCTAAGTCCTTGCAGAAAATCTTATTGTTATAGTACACCTACTTCAGTCCYTACCAGCTCACCAGCGTGATCACTTTTAGAGGGACATTCTGGCAAAGTCAGAGCTCCTGAATCACAGTGGAGATTTCAATGTCCTCTTTGATTTGACTCTACACTTAATCCAAAATTGCAGAAGTTCTTGCTATACACAGTAACTACTCAAAAAAGAGTTGGCAAGAGTATGCTTGCAAYAGACACTTAGAAAGACAAAAAGTTTCTAAAAGTATTTACCAGAGCAAAGTCTGGTCCCAACAGCATGAAGTTTCTGGAACAGGTAAGTTCTATACTGATTTTATTTTTTCTGAGAATTCACATTATTGCAAGGTTGCCTCATCAGGCTTCTCTTCAGTTTCTATAATAACAGCAGTTCTTTTCTAGGCAAAAGCAGGGATTTTCAAAAAATATCATTAAATTCCACAATTTTTCCAAGAAAAAGTTATGTCACAGGAGTTAAGAAATAACTCAGACCTGGTTTCAACAAGGCTCTTGCTTCAAGAAGGAAACTTTTGAGGAACTTATGCTATGGGACAAGAATCTTAACACACTGCAAAAACCAGACAAACTAACACAACCTATTAATTCTCTTCTCCTGTCATCTTTTCAACTCCAGGCTGACTAAACCTAATGTATGACATCATGAAACAATAACAAGTTGTATAGTCATGTCTCTAATAACAAAATTCATAACATTTGTGAGTTCACCTTGACACAGTATCCCTTTTATAAGGGTCTTTTTTTTCCTCATAATCTTCTCCAAAGCTGTATGTTTGACAAAACTCTACCAGCTTCAACCTTAAAAAAAACTTATGAGGAGCTGCATGTCTTGCTCTCTTGAATATTGCTTTCTATGTACTTATGCCCTTGTTGGCTTATGTCTAATAGCATTTCTTTTTTTGAAAAAAACTAAAACTTAAAGTAGTCTTCATCTTTTCTATCACTAAAAAGTTAGGGATCTAGTCTAAGCTAACCTAGGCAGTCTACCTAGCTATTAAAGAAGGAAAGACATCTCTTAACAGCCTCATGGGACAGAGCCTGTAGGACTCACTGACTAGATGAAATAACTATTGGAAAAACCTAGATTATGCACCTCATTTCTTGTTCTAGCAAAAGGCAGGATGAATCTCATTGTTACCATTTTTTCCCTAAGTGCAAACTGAGATTCCCCCATAATGACAAGAATACTGAACGTGATCTGGYGTTAAGAATTATACCACCTCAAGAGCTGGTAAGACCAATTTAATACCTTGTCATACCTGATAAATACACTGGTTAGGTGTTTCAGGAGCAATGATCAGTTAAGAAATGTTTAGCTCTGTGTTCCATCCTGCTTCCTTCAAAGTCAATGGCAAAATAAATATATGTTGCTTTAAATTAAAATAAGACTATACAAGCTGTTCTCATTCATTATCCTGCCTATCCTATTGCAAGGATGGGGGCAGATTTCTGTGGGTGTAGAAACTGCCTGCAAAGTGGCTAAGTAGATGGTGACTGGATGAATTTAATTATTGCTTAAAATTGACTCTCCCCATCTTTATAGATCTCCAAGTTGAACATTCCTTGGTAGAATTATGTGCGTTTTTAAGCTTTTCAGAACAGCCTTCCCTTCCCACAGGCTATAAAAGCTTTATTAATTTCCAGCACATTTCTCCAGTGCTGGAATTATAAAGCCAAAAATAAAATAAGAACTTAAAAGCAGCTGTTTAGAGCCAGACAAAAAAATCATCAAGACTAATTCTTCATCTCTGATAGTGGCCAGTGGCAGACCTGTAGGGAAAGCACGTAACAGGAAAGACATTCATAGTGAAATCTTTACCCTGGTGAGTCCTGCAGGCAATTTGTGGTCTAAGGACTTGCCTCTAGACCTCTGCAGTTAATAACTCCTAACTGATACATCCTTAATGGATAGGTCTAGCCACTTTTTGAGCAACTTCATTCAAGTTTCCACAACTTTATGGGGCAATTTAATTATGCTCCCTACAAAAAAGTAGTTTGCTTTGTTTGTTTTGAACTTACTGCCTAATAATTTAATTATATATCCCTCAATCCTTGTTTAACAAGAATGGCAAAATAATCATTCCCTATTCACTTTTACAATGTCATTCATTTTTTTTTTAGACCACCCATCAATCCCGGTTGTCTTCAAGCTAGAGAGACTATTTTACAGGGCTCCTCCTTATTTCTGAAATTGTTACACATCTCTGACTGTCTTTGCCATCTTCCTCTGTGTTATTTTTTCTGCTCTATGATAATTYATCTTGAAATAACAACATTCTCAGAAGATGCTGCAGATGTGGACTTACAGAGAGCTTTCATGGTAGTTTTGGTCTCCGTCCCTCTCCTAACCATAACATCCACTCTGCTTCTAACCAGTTTCTAAGTATGGCACTGGTCTACAGAGACTTCAAAATCTCTGCTATGAATGGTACTGTTTAATGTAGAGCTGATCACTGAGTCTATTTATGTTTTTTTCTTTCCATGGGAGTTGCTTTGTAGTTATCATTACTTAATTTCATCTGCCATGCCCTCTTCCAGCACCCGTATCATGATTTAAATAAAAAATAATCTAAAGAAGTGCCATTTGCTTCTTAAATTGCTTCTTCTAGTGTCCATTGAGGTCAGTAGGCTTTCAGTCAGACCCAGATGGTATTATGTAGCAACAGATTCCACAATATTTTCAAAGAAGTAAACCACTTTTGAAAAGGAAATGTTTTCCAACCGTGTTTAGCAGCTGAGCTGCACATTCTAGAAATTAGAAAGGGGTTGTCTTGCCTGCAGAAGGGCTGGATGGCAACACCACAAAAGAGGAAAGTGTTACCAGAGCACAGTTATTCAGATGCATTTTAATTCAAATTGGATGGGACTGTGGGGGAGGAAATGTCGAAAGCCACAGAAATAGAATTTTTCCTCTCTTACTTTAGTGTAATTTAAAACATCAAACCCTTTTAATGAGTTCTAGTGAAACCAAGTCTTGGCTGTGACCTTCTATGCCAAAATTTAGCCTGAAGAAATTTTTCAAAGCTGATTTATGAATCCTATAAAATAGGGAGGTTGAGAATGGAAACAGTGAGCAGTGGACACCAGTAGGATATATTGTTGCAGCCTTATTTTTAAGTTTTAATTTGCAGAAAGGCTGTAAGATGTATTTACATAGCATCCCGATCCTAAAATTCTGCATGAAACTTTGTCCTTATAAAACTATGACTTTAACATTTTCCAGTGTATTAGAAGCAATGAGAAATACATGTTAGCAAAATAAAACCTACGAAGGGACCAGGACTACCAAGCTCTTATCTTGAGCAGACACCTCATTTACAGCAATGAGAGTAAACAGCAAAGGAAGGACAGCTTCTAGTCTTCTGTTGGACAAAGGATTTATGCAACTGTTTCTCATTCTAGTACTTGGCTGTCATATAAGATTTTCAAGGAATAGACTTCCTTATTCTTGGAATGGATGGTGCCTCCAACAATGAACACTATGTGGGGTCTCTAGGAGACAACTGTCATGCAAAAAAACAGAAATAACTAAGGGTTGCATTCATCATTTTTTTCCTACCATCCTACAAAGACAACAGGGTTTAGAGTTAATAGATACAACAAATATCCCCATTCTACCCACTACAGAATTCCCTGTCTGAGATATTCATGAAAGTTTGTAATTACTAAGGTTTTGCTGTCGTCTATCCTACTATGTAATGCGGCCGTATTGATTTCCTTGTGAAAAACACACAATGCTTTGGACCTTTTGCCCCAAAACATAACTTGAGCTAAAGGCAAGCTCCATTACCTCATAGTCTCTGCCATTCTACCTTAGGGCATATGGACATTATATCATGATACCTGTGGATTGTCCTTCTGAGCTATCCATTATTCTGTACCATTTCCTACAAGTTTTCCAGCACCTTCATGTCCCCTCAGTGGTAGGTCTCCTGCAAGTTACCTAACTACACATGCTTATATTTTCATCTAAGAAAGTTTCTAGTTTTATTATAATACTCTTGGGGTCTTGAGTTTTTCAGTTTTTTGCATATTCTACAGGCCCGCTGGTCTGCAGAGCTCATCCGGGAAAATTTCATCCCATACCTTCCCAGCAAGTACATTTCCTTTCTTCAGTCTGTTGTTTTCTGGTAATTATTTCTCCATCCAAAACTATATATTCTCCATCCAAACAGCTGTAAGTCACACTAACTCACACAAAAGGTGCAATTTTGGCAAACTAAGCCATGAAATAAACTTAGGAAAAATATTCTAAAGATACAGGCATTGTGGTTGGGATTCACCTTTTTTAACTCTTGACTTTAGATAATGTTGGTGTCCACATTTGAGTTGGTCACTTACACGATCACATGCTGCAGTGAGCTTGACAAAGGCAGATTTCTTGACTAGAAAGTCGTCTTGACTGATTAGTTAATAATAAGCTGCATTTGTCAACTTCCTTCTGTGTAAGAATTTCACTGATCTGAAATAAGTGCTGTATGCACAAATCTCTTGGTGCAGCTTAGTCCTTAGGCATTCCAGTCCAGTTTAAAGCTTTGTGATTATACCGAGCGAAACAGAAGGAAAAGAAAAGTTCAGTAATGCTGAATACAAACTGCCCTCCAGGGAACAATAAGAGAAAATGTCTTATTCTGTACTGGGCAGGACAAGTGCAGGTTGCTCCAGCTCCTAAAGAAAATATGTACATTGCTTAACGTGTTGATGATGGTCGTGGTGTGTGGGGTGGGTATTTTATGATTCTATGGTTTTCGTTGTGCACTTTTTCTGTTACTTCATTTCCAAAATTACATAGCTCAGTAGATGGGAGCCTTGAGACCTGGTGAATATTCCTAGCTACATTACTGACTTGCTGAAGTAAATGAACAGGTCTCTTAACCTCCCTGTACCTCAAATATCCCATTTGTGAAATGGAGCTTATCCTTTCCCCTCTATAAAGCGCTTTGGGACATTAGAGATTATACTATCACTACATCCAGCCAAAGCTAGCAGTTCAAAATAATCAGTCCTCATGCTGGTGGTATGAAACTGTGAGGACTGTCTATACCCACAGCTCAGCTACAGGCTGTGAAAAAAGCTAAGCTGTTCAAATATCTTCTGCGGTTTCCCTGTCCACTCAAGAAAGAAAGGGAAGAAAAGCACTTCAAAGGATTGGTCCCCTCGCCCAGAGCACTGAGATCTGAAAGCACATTGTTCAACATGGCTACAGTTCCCAAGCTAGACAGAGATCAAAACTGCAGCTTCAGTAGTTCTTCCCTAAAATAAAGCTAATCATGTTAGCCACTTCATAAGAATAAATCTTTCATTTACATTTCACTTTAATTTTACCTGTTCATTTTTATCTTTAATGGGTAATGGTTTGCATACAATCATAGGTTCAAGGAGCACCAGTCTGTTGCAGAAGGCATTTCTGGGAGTAGCCTAGAAGGTGAAGGACTGTGAAATGTCACTATCTGACAGGGTAGGCTTAAAATTTGACGCAGCATTTTATTAAYCTGCTTAAGGGTGTATTTCACCTTCTGCTGAACGAGGAGCTTGGGGAGTCTTGGTTTTTCTTTTTTTTTCAGGGAGGAGCTTCCCTCTTCATCAGAGGGAAATAAAAACATAAAAAAAAAAAAACTGTTAGCAGGCAGCTACATCATTTTCTACAGCTATTTGTTTCACAAGTGCAGAGAAGGAAGAAGTTTGGTTTGATAGTGCCTGAACCCCTCTCAATAAAAGCCAATGACAATGTGTCAGGGAAGACAACAGACAAGTCCTAGAAGGCAAGGAAACTAAAGTGCTGTCATATTCTTAACACATTAATTCTGGGCCTGATTCTGTGCAATCTTGTACTCTGAGACCTTGATGAATAAGTTCAAATGGTCCTGAAGCAGGATCATCTACTGACTGAACCTCATGTTAGTACTTGCTACTTACTGTGCAATGCTTTGTGCAAGCATGCACTATTTTCTTTTTTCATATATTGTAGAGAATCAGGCTCTTGATAGAGTAGTATACTATCTGAGAAAAAACAGATAAAGATAAATGCATATATGCAGAGGTGTGCCTGGCATTTAAGGGTAGTTTTTTTTTCTCCACATTAAAAATGTAACAGATATTATTGCATGAATAACTTTGGCAGGTAGCATATCAGCTTCCCTATCCCCAGGACTAGCTTGCTTCCCTGGCCAGGAGTGGGAAAGAGGAAAGAAATAAAAATTACTCTAGAAAAAGCAACAAATTAATTTCCAAGCTCTGAAAATCTTTTCAGCTTCTAGTATGCACAGCACATCAAGCCAGTTTGCTGTCCCCTGAAGGGTGGTGTTTATCTGTGGCAATATAAATCACATTTTTTCCATTATTTTCTATCTGCTTCTCTCCTCAAATTATTCTTTCCCTACCTCCTTTATTTTAAAAGCATTATATAAAATTTAACCTAAATAGGCAGCCTCATGTAAAGGAATATTGCTGGATTTAAAGGGACTCACTCATGCTATAATTGTTTAGCTGAGGTAGAGCTTGACAAACGTGCATGAAAAGGACAATGTTTGGGGGGTTGTTTCGTTTTTTGTTGCAACTGTTTCTACCTCTGCAATTGCAATTCAGAGCCAGAAACCTACTGTTCATGAAAAATTAGAATGTGCAGCATGTTTTTGAATGAGCTGAAGTTTGCAGAGAGACGTGAAGATCTCAGGTTCAGTGATTTGCGTGGGTGTGCACACACAGCTTTTTCCATCCTTGTTATAAATACAGAGGTTTAAGGAAGTGTGCACTGACTGGCTCACAACACAAAGGCAAGGGGATTTGCAAAGCTCCTGACACTGACATAAATCAAGGAGTACTTCAGTGAGGACTATTAGGCTAGAAAAATCCCACCCACAGAGACTTCAGGCATGTCATGGAGGGAGAGGAGGAGAAGAGGTTCCCAGACTGACTTTACCTGCACTGACTAAGGCAATTAGAATTGCTCTGGACAAGGGCAAGAGCAAAACTGGTAGCACAGTACCACACTTCATTCAGTGCGTTCCTGCTGTGCTCTTCCTAAGCTCATGAGTATTCATATGAAGTTGGACATGACTTTAATATGGGCCATACCTCCAAACCAGCATCATCAGTATTTCTACTTTGCAAATGAGGGAACTGAGGGACAAAGCACATAAGTGACATGGCCCGATTCTCACCATGGGACAGAATTCAGAGTCTACTCCAACTCCATCCTCATTTCCTATCAGAAAGAAAATAAAGGCTATATTAAAGGTTATTAAAAAGAACAGAGGATTGAATGTGTTATTCAAAAAGAAAATTATCTTGTTTTTTTAAAGAATTCATTAAAAAAAAGAAACAAATATTAAGTTTTAGGTATCCAGAGTTACTGGTAGGCAAGAATATGAAGAGTTAATATAGGTCTACAGTGAGTACAGTACATTGTAAGGAACTAAAGCATGGAAATGGCTCTAAAATTACACAAAATAAGGCATAGACAGCACAAATTCCTAAAGATATTGTAGCAACAGTGTGCTATACAGTTTTGCCACGTGTTAGAAAATGTAAGAATAATAATAGTCCCTTCTGCCTGGAGAAATATAATATGACTCAGGCATCAGGGAAAGGCTCACTGCTGTGATATGATAGAGCTGTCACCTTTTAATATACAATGCCAAAAAAGAAGACTCATAGCTCCCTTCTCAATCAATTTTAATTAGATTGAGGGAGCAGAAGGTTAGCTATGAAGGGGGAACCAGCATATGCTGGTGACATCTGAAAATACACAGATAAATACAATAAAACATTGCTATTTCTGTAACAAGGTCTCTTTATCTGCTGCCCTTTTTCACAATACATTTAGAGTGGAAGTCAGTGGGGGGGGGGGGGGAAATGCTTCCATGACTAGTTCTAGCTGGAAATCTTGGCTGTATACCCAATACATACATTATTTTTAACTAAGAAGGCCCCAATCCTTCAAATGTATGCAGCTTTGCTTAGCTTCATACATATAGATAGGTTAATTGATTTCAAGGGGCCTGCTTTCTCTGTTAGCATTGAACATCTGCTTAATGCTTGAAGGAAAAGCATCCTATTTTTTTTCCAAATAAACATCAGGACGCATGAAGTAATAACTGACAGACAATAAGTGTGTAAAATTAATTCACTCCATATACATTTAAAAAGCTAAGAAAGAAAACTAATAGAAAGAGAAATGTAGTTTTCAAAAATCTATGAGAGGTAGTTTCACAAGAGACTCATAAACTGTCCTGCAAGCAGGATAAAATGCTTTGTCAGGGCATTTGCAGCATGCTCATCCCTAGGGTAATCCTACCATTTGATGTAGAAATTAAGAAGGAAAAAATAAGGAAAGGAAAAGAGCATGGGAAAATTGGCAGAATGGTTCTGCAATTARGGTGCTGAAGTGCTGATTCAATGGGCTCGTTCAGATCCGAACTCTGCTACTGCAAATACGCTTTGTAACCTTGGGAGAGTCTGCCTGTATCTCAGTTACTTTTCTAYAGACTATATAAATAGCACTCAATATTGGAGCACTGAGTACCTTAAAACAGGACCAGCCTCCAAATAATCCAACACAAAACACTTTTCCTGATTTCAAGGGAACCTGTGGAAGGGTGTAAGTATTTCTACTGCCACCTTCCACTTAATTTTAAACAGAACTTTCTCACATAAAGGCCAAAATTATGCTAAAGTCAACAATATTCCTGGCTCTTCTACTTCTCATAGTAAAATTTTGCAAGCATATGTTAGTCCTACTTTCATTATTTGGTTTATTCATCTATTTTTTTGTTTGTTTGTTTGTTTGGGGGGGCAGTAGTGGAGGAGAAGAGGGACTAAAAGCTTCAAGATAAAGTGAAAATAAGCAGACTGTGGAATATAAGCTTTCTGAAAGTATGATACATTTTAGTGGGGGCACAAAACAGCAGACTGAAATAACATAACTGTAACATATGCCTTTGGAAAATAACATGCAATGATTCCAACCCAGGGCACAGACACAAGAGAGACAAGGTCAAGTTGCATGAGCAGTCTTAACTGTGGCATCTCTTGAGTTTTAAATATTTGACTTTAAAACTTCAGCATTATTTCTCCTACTTATTTTGTAGATATATATATATAGCAAACATATTCAACTTGCATATCATTAATAACTGATGTATAAAGCATATAGAATATAGCATATAGAATAAAACAGTGTGGGTTATATATGTCTGTGTGGCACAAAATTGTGGAGGGGAGTCCTAATAAAATTTCTTCTTCCTTTGTTTTGAGCAACTGCAGAGTGAAATATTGCCCTCAGGACAGAAAAAAATGGCCTCAGTTTTACTCTAAGAATTTCAGCCTTTAGCTCCAGGCATTGCATCATAATCTCAGTAACCCTCTATCCCTAGGCGATATTTTACCACAGTTTCCCTCCACAGTGACTATTTATAGGTTGGGAAAGAGTGCAGTGTTATTTGCATGCAGTGGTTTGTTTGGGTGTACGTGAAGAACTTGAGGTTTGTTCCTAACAATCCAGGCAGCTTTATTTTATGTTCTTGGAACATGTACACACTTTTGTTAGCTTTTTGCTAACAATTCTAGACTGACTGATGAAAGAGGTGTTTTTTGTATCAAATGATACTAGCAAGAAAACCCCTAACAACAGAAGACACTGAGACCTTTTTATTATTATTATTCTCTGTTCTGAAAGTATAAATCCATATGCAGAATAAAAAAAGTCAGTAAAGTAATCTTACTTAAGGTTTATATGGATGCAACTGTGATCAGAATTCAGCCTAATGGCTTGTAAATATACAGTACAGCAGACTACATTTGAGGCAGGATTCATTTCATCAAATTTGCTCATCTAAAGTCATGGCTAAACCAAGCTAGGCACTTATAAGCATCCTCTATGGACTTAGTGAAGAGTGATAGGGAATTCATTCCAAATCAGAATGAGTATCTATTTAGGAAGCTTTGCCTTTGCAGACATTTCTTTCTCTTTAGTGACTATGAAGGTAACAGGTGTTATCTTAGCCTGGATTCAAAATCTTGACAGATGAAGTAAGATGTGAGATCATGGGATCATAGGAAAATTCAGTTTTGAAGGGACCTCTGGATGTCTCTGCTCATCCTGCTCAAAGCAGAATCAGCTCTGAGGTCAGATAAGTTACTCAAGGCTTTGTTCAGCTTGGACAAAGGATGGAGGCAGTAGAGCCTCCTCTCTGTGAGGTACGTTCTCTTGATCAAGCAGTGGAACATTCCTCAGTCTCAAAAGCCTGCTTTTCTATCACGGAATAAATTCTTGTTGGAAGGGATCTCAGGGGTTCATCTAGTCCAACCTCCTGCTCAAAGCATACTTCATTTGTCAAAGGGGATATAATACTTAATGGCATATATCACTGGTTATGAACCCTGGTATCATAAAGGGAAAAAGCCCTTTGTCATCAATATGGGAAAGGGTTCTTTGTTGTCACATGCATTCAAGTGCTTAGTTCAGTGGAAGAACAAAGGAAGAACATCAGCTACAAGGCAAGTAAAAGAGGATGAGAGGCAATGAGAGTTGGGCTGAAGAAGAGGGAAGGAGGTGTTCAGAGAAAACCCTCAAGGACTGGGTGCTAAGAATGTTTGTTTAATGTTTTCACTAATAAACTTGGCAAAAAGTAGGACTGTTAATGAAACTGACTGATGAAAAAAACTGGGAGGCATCACTGATGCAGAGAAGTGCAATCTTCTACTGATATAACTGAATGAAAACAGAAATAAAATGGGTTAAGACTTAATACTTCAAAGCTGTAAGGTCACACACTTAGAGACTAGAAACAAATTATACTATAAAGCTGCAAGCTTATCTGTGCAAACAAGTAGCAGAAAAATATACAAGGGTATATTAGTCAGTCAGAGAATCACTATGCCACCAACATGGTATAGCCATGGAAAAGACAAATATGATTCTAAGGGTATCAATTCGAATGATTTAAGTAGATTGGAAAGTAATAACTGTGCAGTACAAAGCAATGTTATTGTCTTATCTGGAGCTGTGTATCCAGTTCTGGCCACTCTTGTTTACAATAAAGATATTGAACACTGAATATTACATTCTTGTTTGGTAAAAGAAGGAAATTAAAATGAGATGCAAGTGACAAAGAGAGAAATYACCTTGAATCAAGAGAGAAGTAAATACAGTCTGAGAGATCTAGGTGACCCTGCTGAGCGGGGAGGTTGGACTAGATGATATCCAGAGTTCCCTTCCAACCTCAGTGATTCTATGATTCTATATTGCCAATGTTCTTATAAAAAAATCAGACCATTTTGTTTTCTTAGAATAAATTGTTTTCTTTTTTTCTTCTTTAAGCTCATCTTATGTTAAGAGGGAGCTCAAATCAATGTGACAAGCAGAGATACATTCTTTCCTCAGCAGCAATGGACTCAAATGAAGCTGATTCACCACTACAGCAATGAGGTCTRCAATCCGGGACAAGCTGCGGATTCAAAAGAGCTTAAGAATGTTTGAGCTAGACTGCAAGAGCTGGTGTGAGATCAGTGCAGTCAACAACCAGTGAACAGAGAATAATTTCTTWTGATAGGGTGTCTACCATTGTGCCGTTTGCCAAAAAGATACTGGTTGGATAAAGGAGACATATCCCACAATGCTGAATAGCTCCAAACTATCAAAGTGACATACCCTACTGAGATTTGTGTCCTATTTCCCAGTTAACCCAAGTTATACCTTCTTCTTAACAAGACAAGATGGTCTGTGAAATCTTGAAAACAAGTTTTCCTCTGATATTTTCTGTCATTTCTAGGTAAATGACAACTGAAGAAAAAGATCTGTTCTAAAATGGTGGTGGTACCACTGCGTTCAAGAGAAAGGTTAGACTGGTAAAACAGATGATGAAAAGTGGCATTTTCCTTGTGGCTAGAATTGCATGTTTTTAAAATCAATTGATATGGACTTAAGTTATCAAGCTGGCAATCAGGAGGCTGGAGATTAAGGCAAGCATGTAAAGGTCAGTAAGTGACCAGACTTGAAGCTAAGCAAGACCATACCTGTCCTGTCCATATTTTCCTATGTTACATTTAAACAGGGCCAAGACTAGTGAGAGAAAAAACTACCTATCAAAGCTGAAAATGAGCTTGGGCATAAATATATATGAAAATGAAATATTTTTAATTTGCATGGAGGGAGCAGAGGAAGAGTAAGTTTCCTCCAATGTTTGCAGTAATCACAGATATCAGGGTTAAAAATACCTTCCCAACAGGAACGTACAAAAGCAGCCTGATGTGGTCCTTTGAAAACAGGAGAGTGGTTTTCATAACCCAGAAAGTCTTTTCCCATCTTAAGATCATTTTCTATCACAACAGTTTCCAAATGTTTCATATGTTGATTTTTGCCTCTTTAAAAAAGAGCTAATTCCAGCGGTAGGAAACTAGCAACTGGTTAATATAGGAAAAAGCCATTTTTTTAAATTTACATCATATTTTGTGCAAAAGTTGGTGTTACACACCATGAACATATTAGTCGGTATCCACTAAAGAGCTTTCCAAGTGTACACATTTGAGAGAACATCCAGATAGCGGCCTAGGCAAAGGAGCCAAGATCCAAGAGCTGATGGTCTTGCACAGGTATAATTCACTAACTTCAGGATAGTGATTCCAGGCATAAAGAAAAGCAGGCTCAGCAAGCAGAAATTTTGCAGCACTGTAATGTAATGCATTCTGGAGCAAAGGAAAGGGAAAGCAAAAATAAAAATGAAGCCGTATTAAGCAGATTTCTTCTTATATTTTAGAAGAAAAAATTACAAGAGCTCACTGATGTGGTGTATAGTCCATCCCACACATATCCTATTTTTTCTTACTCTGAAATTTTGAATGTGTTGCACAAAGAGATTATACAATTGCAAAATATCTGGAGATTAAAATAAGCTTCCTCCCTTTCTTTTGAGGAGCGAAGTCTGAGTATACTCCACATGGTATACCAGCAAACGCACATGCCTCAGAAAAAGAATGGAACAAAACTCCTAACCTAGCTTTTTCTGTGTGTCAGAAAGTGTTTTAGTGAACTCAAAACTAAGTGGAACTGAATGCTCTCAGCAGCCATCTAGATGAACAGAGGAACAGTGGGGGAAAAAATAAAAAGATAGTAACAAGTAGAAAAGCAGAAAAATTGAATATAACAGCACCCTTTGCAATAATCATAATGAAAGCAATTGAATTGCACCTTGGAAAGGTCACATTTACTTGGATCCCATGCGGGTCCTGAATGTGTGTGTTCATACAAAGAGCCAGATGGCAGAATGCATCCCCTCCACACACAGCTTCCGTTTCTATTTGTGCCTGCAGTTCCCTAGGTTGCTGTCACCTGTGTTACCCCAGATCTCCTGGGGAAWTCTTACCATCAGCTACAGTGCATGCTGGCATCCTGCTACGGCAATGTACCTCCACATACTGCCCTGCCTTCCAAAAGTGTTATCTTAAACATACAGTTCAACTCTAAATACAGATGATTTTCTACTTTATAAAGCAGCCACTGGGCTAGGATTTATTGATGAGCACTTTATGACCAGCTGATGGAGGGAGTTTTGCATGAATTGCTGGTGGACACACTGAATAGATATTAATCAAATGATGCTATTGTCTGGAATGGTTATCTGTATCGAAAGATCACAGCCCTGGCTGAGGTCTGATTCATCCCAATGTATAAAACCTGCTACAGGTTCTGTACAGCAGTCAGCACAGAAAATGCTCCACTATCACTGAAGTTTACAGCTCAAAGCAAGTAACAACAGCAAGCTTAGGGTCACATCAGCAAAGAACTTATGTGAGAACATAATTGGCTACTGTTTGTTTTCCTTCTAATTTTGCTGTTAATTATTTTTTCTAAAAACCAGTGCTCAATAAAGCTTAAAGACTATCTGTATTCAAGTGACACATCTGTGCCTAGAGGCTAACATTACAGATGCCTGCCTAAGTTTAAAGCTCAAGGTCACTTCCTGGATATTTATTGAAGTTAGGTGTTAGTCTAAGCCAATTACCTGTGCTTCTTCTACAGCCAGTGGAGAGCATTAAGTAATTCCAGTGGCGCATTCATATTATCCTTAAAAATATCAGATAACCTGTAATGACAGGATGCTTAATTTTGCAAAGGCTGAGGACAGGTGATGCAAGTCCCATCTCAGAAAACTACTTTCTCATAGACGGGTGGGAAGGTGAGAACAATTTGTGGGACAAATCCAGAGACTGATTTTGTACCTCTGGATTAATCACAAGATGCTTTAACTGATTTGTTACTGTGTCCCTCCTAATAACTACAATTACACAGAAGTCATTAATTTAACATTAAAAATAGAACATTCTATACTCCTTTATTATCCACAATGAAGAGAATTCTGAGTTAACAAAACATTTTTTCCACTTACATTTTTCCTGCAGTCAAAGGACCCTTCATCTTCAAATAAGCTCAGGATTCCCTAAAAAACATATGTCCAGAGAAGAACGTGAACCAAAGTGACAGAGATCTCAGTTTGTCAATAGCTGAGTTGGGGAGAAGTAAAATGTAAGGGTTCTRACCTTCTGTGTAGCGTTCTGGAGAGCATAAACTAAGAGAAATATCAGTATGCAGTTGTCTAAGAAAAAAACACTATGTCTACATGCACAGAGATCCAAATTTCTCTCTTTGTACTCCAGACCAGAACTTGCGTAATTGCATTAGCACATTAGTACTTCTAGAGAAGACTAACCATACAAGACTTACAGGACTTTATGGTTTCCTGACAGCAGCTGGCTCATATCCAGCCAGCCCAGAGCTTGGGCAGAGGAGGCTGGAGGTGTCTGCACCACCCATGTAAGCATGTCCCTAGTTACAGCTAAATCTTCAATGAAGCATCTGACCCCTTTAAAAAAAGGAACAACTGCAAGCCTGTTGTTTGGCCACATCACCAGAGCAACTGTAATTTACCTTATGAAAAGAGTAAAGTTGGCAAAAAAAAAAAAAAAAAAAAAAAAAAAAAAAAAAAAAAAAAAAAAAAAAAAAAAAAAGAAAAAAGAAAGAAAGAAAGAAAAAGAAAAAAAGAAACAAAGAAATCACTGGCTGGGTTTTAAGTTCCAGTCCTGGACAGTGAGAGTAGCTCACAATATACACAGGCACAGAGAATGACGTGTGAACTAATATGGAAATTTCGTCAGTAAAGACAGGACATGTTAAAGCTAATGATCATCACAAAGAATGCCATGAGCAGCTGAGCTATCCCAGCTGGGGCTGTTCCGGGCTACAGGGCTAGCAGAGTAACGTGCAGCAAGTTAAGGCAGTGGAGGGAACCAGGAGACAGCCTGGGGCAATAACCAAGAGCACCAAGAGCTTAATTAAGGTACATTAATATTAACCATAATTAGAGAAGATTTTCAAAGGCCATGATAGGCCCTGTCCCATTGCCTTTGAAAGGGAACCAGTGCCCATCCCTTGGAAATCCCCACTTGAGCACTTTGTAAAGCAGTTTATACCTACGAAGCTGAATGCACTTTACAAAGGAAAGTGTTCCCCTTTGCCTGCTGTTAGGAGAATCAAGGCACACAAGCAAGTAAAATACTCACTGACAGAAACAGAAATCAAACAGGGGTCTCAGCTTTGTTGCATCCACTCATCCTTGACTTGTTTCCAATCCAGAAACCAAACTCAGACTGTCATCCCTGCTCCAGCATGGTCAGACACTTGCTTTGTGGTCCATATACTAATTCTCAGTCCACGAAGTATACACATTTCTGCCACATTTATTACACTGTAGGAGTTTCTTCTGTCTCTTACTGGTTCTGCTGGTCTGCTGTTATGAGGCATAGCCATATTTTTCAAAGGTCACACTAGGGTACCAAAGCAGTCCCTTCTGGCTTTAAAAGCTATAAGCTAATTCGATTTTTCAGACTGGAAGAAATGCTGTCACCATATATAAGCCAATGTCTCTGTTCCCCCCCCCCCCACTAGAAACAGTAAAAACATGGTCTCTCAAACTATGGCAACCAGTCCTAGCAATGAGGCTGCATTTCTGCATTGGGGATGGTTTTGTATTTTGTTTCCAACCACGTGCACTTGTTGTCAAATTCCATGCCATTTTTATCTAATATGATTCTCTATCAAGCTGATTCTCTGTCTCCCAAGCCTTTCTGTCTTCCAGCTGGGCATTTTTTAAAGTAGTGATTTGCAAAACATTAAAGCAGGCATATAAATAAGTTACTGTCTGGAGAGTGAGTCATCACTATTTCATAAGAGGTTGTGTCGTAAATAGTGGCTCTATGTTGGCAAAGCAGGCCTATGCTGCCCCCAGTTTTATCCCGCTCTTCTCTGCCCCCTCTACTTTTTTGAGTGGACTGAGACTGCATCACACCCCCTGTCATTTCACTTGCTGGTAAATGAGGCTCTTGTTCTGGATCCTTGATGTTACAGGATACTATGGAGAAGACAGCAAAAGCACAATAATCTTGAGACATAAGTGCTATCTTGCTGCATCTTAGCTTACAAGAGCTGCCTTATGCTTAGGATCCCATTGCTTACCAGTTGCTGGTGAGCTGAAGGATATCCAGCATGCATGAATGAGAAACTGGAATGTTCTCAGGTTTCCCCTACAGCAAGCATAGCCTTGCCAGGTCGTTGCTGCTGAAAACGTTTTGTCTGGCCTTCAGATCAGGCTGGTCAATATACAAGATGCCCCAGTGCAGCTCCAAATCACAGTTATTTCTGAATTTCTGACTTTGGGACCCAGATTCAAGAAAGCCCAGAAATTTCACCCTGAGGCAAATCTATCTGTGTCATTTCAGTGTTCAAAGCACAGGAACAGTGCTGTAGAAATTAATTTGCATAGACAGAGATCCCTCTCTCTCCATTGTATCTCACAACATTTCTACAGATTCTGCTGAGTAAAAACAAAAAAAGAAAAAGAAAAAGACAACACCATTAAACCTCACCTCAAGCGCCATTCCTTCTTCCTCTGTCCCATCTTATGCTTGCTATGGCCTAGTTCTCCACTATCTTTATTTAAACCCCATGCAAGAGCGAGGCAACAGCCCCACCTCTGAGACATCATTTTCCAGTTCTCCCCGCTCCCTGTTGCACTGCTCCACATGTCTGACTCCCAGACATCACATTGCCAGTGGAAAAGCACACGTCAGCCAGAAAAACTATTCTGCATATTACCACCTTTAACAATAATGCAGCAAAGTTTCCAAAAACGTGAATGATGCAGCCAGAACACTGCCATTCTTTATTTCCACTTCTTTATTCATGACTCTTTCCTGAAAGAGCCTGGATTAGCTAAATCCATGATCAGCTGATACATAGCAAGCCTTTTTTTGAACATCATGCTATGCTGACAGGCATAGTTCCTATTGATAGCCATCATTGTTATTTCCCTTGTTATTCACACTACCATCCCACACTTTTTGAGTACAGAACAGATGTGCCCTCAGTGCATCTATTTTAGGCCCTCAGTAGCATTTGAAAAGGTAAGAGATACTTCCTGATTAGAATGCCAGTAAGGAAAAGGATCAGATCTACATTTGGTACGAACAGCTGTAATTCCTGTGAAGCAAAAACCCAAGAGCCATTGAAAGCCATAACAACTTCTGCCATCTGAAGACCTGATTAAARTCTCTGTGCATTTGCACCTAGTGCAAATATATCTATTACATCTAAAGGAACACAGTATATTAAAAAAAAATCCGATAAACTTTTTTTTTTTGACAAAATTCCACTTTTGTCTACTACAAGTCTGCAGATATTTAACAGTCAAGCAGGACTTGGAGTCTAATCTTGGAGTCAAAGGGTATGTTTAGGAAGACTCTTCTTGATTTCTCTACAATAACTTGTAAAGAAAAGCCAAGTGAGATAGAGAGGGGACAGTCTTGGGATCTAGGAAAAAGTTTTCTAGCTTAACACTCCAGTAAAGTCATTTCAGCTTTTTATACCTCTGCTGCTTCTTCAGGCAAGCAAGGCCTCTCTCTGCCTCTGTATCTGCACCATACAGCTTACGAAGACCCTGCTCTTAAATGGGACTTTTCAATAAGCCCTTATAAAAGAGGCTTATTATTTAATTATAATTAATATTAAAATTTCATTAATATTAATATTTATTCCTCCTATCATATGCACTAATGCACAGTTGTTGGCCAATAAGGACTCCAAAGGGTAATGCAGACCATCCAGATATCTACCTCTCTCCATCAGGTATAGGTAGAATGAAGCCTAAGAGCTTAGTTCCCAAATAAAGCCTCTCATAATAAAAGAGCCTTTCTCCATAAAGTGACTAAGAAGCAATAGAAAACAACCTATGAATTTCCAGTTATTGAGCTTTGAGTAATTAAATTGGAAAAAGTTCCAACAAAGGGGAATGGAAATTAGATTTGGCTTGGAAAGGCATGCCATTCTTGGTAACAAAAGCCAATTAACAGCAATGTTTACATTTGGTATATAACACCAATCAACACCAATCGTGGCAATCCGTGTTCTTAATAATGCCCATTTTCAGGAATGCAGAACAAAGTGATAGGAAACTATTATGCTTTTATGCTCCTGAAGACTATAGATCAATGACAGAGGTCTAGCTCYTTTGCCCTCCAGCTTTCTCCTCTCTTTGGCTAAGAGCCAGCATGAAAAATACGTTTAGTCTCAGCAAAAAAAGCCCTACTAAATTAAGTGGAAAAGAATAAATAATTAGTGGCCCCTTTTAAAAACAGCTTGGGCTAACTTGTTCTCCACTAGTAAAGATAATCATCTTATGAAGTTGTTTTTATTTGGTTATAGTTTATCTGGAAATGGGGAAACATTAAAACACCTTAACAGGAAAACTAAAGCTTCTAATGAATTGTAACATAAGATATATATTATAAACATTATAAATTGGCAAGCCCTTGACAACCTGTAGCGAGCTAATCTCATGGTACTGCTCACAAGCATTAGGAATATTCAGTGCCCTTTCTAAGTTAAATGCACATCTGGATAACACATTTTCCTTTACCAAGCTCTCCCTGTAACTAGATAGCACATTCGTCATTTCCTGGTAGTATTTAAAATGAACTTTTAAAAGACCCATTGAAACCTATTTGTCCTACAGTCCACCATAATGATCATTACTGGAAAATGTCAGTACATATATTTGATATACTGAGAAGTGCTGGTATCCTATATTCTAATGCTCTTGCATCCTGTGCTAAACTACTGTGAAGGGTGATGATGTTCTTCTGAAAAGGTTGAGAGGTACATACACATCTCATTTTAAAAAACACCTGGTGTTGATATTCATGTTATAAACTTCAGATGAAAAATTGCATTTTTATGTCATCCTCACCTGCACTGTACCCTTTAGTCTATTCTCTCCCTAAGTTCCTTCCAACTTTCAAAGTCTCTGCATGGCTTCAAGCAGTCAATGTATTATATTAAATATAAACACGTAAAGCTTCTGGGKCTCTTTGTTCATTTTGCCTAAGTGTGGAATTTTTTTAGCCTCAGATTAGGGTGCTCTCAGTTGGATGCAAKTGAACTTGCATGATGCAAGTGTTCATATACAAGCTGAAAATCCAGTATCTTATGATTCATTCAGTCTGTAAGTAAGTAGATGAATACCGCCATTGCAAAATGAAGATTCCCAGCTCCTTAACAAGAGCAGCATTTGCTGCTAGCTTGCAAGCTATGAGTGTACATATGTGTGATGCATATAAGTGAGCCTGATGTGTGATGTCCTCTCACTATGGAAAGCATTGTTTTAGACTATTTTGTATCAAAGAGTTTTCAAACATTTGATTATATTTCTCCTWCCTCTTAACTTCTTTCTAGCTGGACTAATGGTAACCAAAGCACAAGACTGCATACACAGAATAAAATAATAATAATAAAAAAAAGTCACCAAAAAAATCAGAGCCATTTTTAAACTGTAGTAATAATGTAAACTAATCATCAGTAATGCAGTACTGGAAGTGTGGACAGTCCTACCTCTTTTTTTTCCRCTGTTATAGAGTTGTCCAAAAGCTAACAGCTTTGAGGAAAAGGAACATTTAGCACTTCTTTTGTTCTATCCGTGAATACTTTATAATATAAATTCCCTAGTATCCAGATTATTCTTATTGCTTCACATGAACGCTCATTACCTACCCACTGGCAGGAAAGCATTTGTGGTCAGAAGCTCAGCTGGTGCAAATAGGTATATAATGGAGACTAACTGATCTTTGCCAGCTGATGATCTGGAAGAAGATATTTCAGCATTGAGTTTTCCATTTCTGAGCAGGAAGAGAGCAGAAACAGTCTGATGCAAACAGCTCTTGAAATAATTATTTTGAAGCTGTTGGGGGAGGGGGAGTAAAGTTATATGTTTCAGAAGCAGTCTTGAACTTTCAGTATTATTTCAGTACCACTTTTCTTCTGTCTGGTAGAGTGTTTCACTGTGATCACCTGAACACTTTCCAGTAATAAGCTGAGCAACGTAATTGTCATTTGTCATATTTGTTCCTTCCATATTTCTGTAGCAATATATGCGTGTGCAATGAAGTGCCTCTCTTTCAAAGGGCTGTTGCATCTGTTCTGTTTTATTTTTCAGGATAGCACTAATTAGGGTATAAGGGCATGTAATTTTTATATTTTTATGGAGAGGTAAACAACTAGAAAAAAGTATCTCACACTTTGACATGAAGGTGGTAAGATTTACAAGGATATTGGCCTGGCCTCAATGAATTTACTGCATACTTTTTTGCTTTATTGAAAAATTCATAGTGTTGCAAAGAAATGAACTTTTGGGCTATGATATTTACTCTGGAGATTTATGTGGTCTTTTAGACATTCTGAGCCCACACCTGAAGTGTCTTGAATATAACAATTGAGTTCATGAATGGAAAACAACTATGTCCTGTTTTTCTTTAAACAAGTAGAAAAWTTACAGCTCTATCTTAGCCAAAAAGCTGATTTAATTAAAAAAAAAGTGTAGTCTTTTTAATGCTGAAAGTAGAATAAAAAAGAYAGTTTTCATACCTATTTATTTTACTCTTCAGACTATTAAAAATCCTTCTCAAAGAAATCAGGAAAAAAAGCTAAAATGTCTGTGGAAAAGCAAAGTGATAAAGTGATAAATACAGAAAGAATGAGAGAGAGAGGAAAGAGAGAGAGAAAAGAGAAAGAGAGCAGGCTCAGAAGGGTGGGTATTAGTTGCAAAAACAGGGCAAGAGAACCTCTGGGCCAGATTTACATAGGGTTATTCCTCTGAAGTATTTTGTTCCCGCAAAGCCCTGAGAAGGGGAAGGATAAATACCTCACCCAAATTTTGTTAGYGGAAAAATACCTTATATTATCCTTACTTTTGGGGCAACAGCACTGAATGGACAATGACAGGAGATAACTCCGTGAGGACTCGTCGTCTCCGAGTGACTGATGCATCAAACCAGAGCCCATCGCTCATCCGCAGTTGTAGCTCCCTAATACGCCACTTGCCTTGGCCTTCCRCTGCCTGGTATGCTTCAGCTGACACAAAGTTGTTTCACTCACTGATGGTAAGGAGAGGGGAAAAACAGCTTTCGCTTACCCCAGCCTCCATGTCCCCTCCTYATCCATAGTATGTTTTCCCACCAGGAGTCAAATGCTTCCCAGGGCTAGCAGGGGAGATTACTGGGTGTGCAGGTGGCAGAGCCACAGCCACCCACTTCAAAGCCAGTGAGCTCATTCAGTCTTTTTGCATGTAACCTAACCAGCAAAGACAGCRTATGGAAGAGTTGCTTTTGCTACCCCTACCAGGCTTCCACTCTAAACCTGTTTTGTTTGTGCAGAAGCGAGCTCATCTGCTTGCTCGAACAGGCTTCGTCGTGAGTTCTTATCGCTCTCYCTTTCTCTGTGACGCTTGCACTGCTGTTCTGTGTTTACTGTTTTACTCCTTAAACTCCTCTTCTTGCAGATAGTCAGACTTCTGCTACCAAACAAGAAAATAGTYTAGACATCCACTGAGGTCCCTTCTGCGTATGTTTCTTTCATTGGCACCAGAGGAAGGGAGAATTAGAGAGCAAAGTACTGTTGAGATAGTGTATGGAAGCTGTAATATCTTCATTAGTTAGTTCATGAGGATTATTTGGCTGTGGCRCTGAACCTGTGGCCTCTTCGTAAGACCTCTTTAAAGACTAACACTGCTGCATGAGTTTAAGATCTTATCTCCATAGTGGCTAGGCAGGCTAGGGTTCTTCTTGTATGCTTCTAGRAGAAGAGAAAACCACTTAGACATGGATTCCACTCTTGAGGAAGAAAAGTAGATCCAAGAAGTAGTTCCTTCCAGTTTGTTAAAAGGAGGCACCAGTGCATGGAATCTAGTTGTATTTCATTTTCAGGTGGGCCAAGGGGACAGAATACGAGTAGGAAAGCAGGTTTTGCTGTTACAATCTTATCTGTTGAACAGGGAATGAGGTCCAGTAGTCAGCCAAAGACAACAGAGAATTGCAGGGCAGTGCTGGCTTTTTCTGTGGCGTTTCCAGCCTGGTACCACAAGCAAGATATTGCACAGTAATTATTGCTAATTCCCAAAATACTATATAGAGTTGAGATGATGAYATATATACAGGAGTATTTTGATCTCAAGTAGTGTTATATGGATCAGGGTATTAGCACTTCTCACTGACTGCGGACTTTCAGAGAGGGCAGAGGAGTTACAGGAGCAGAATGTGAGGCCTGCATGGGACAGACCCCATAACAGATACCTCAAATTTGTTTGTGTTTCCAATTTCTTCTTCTAACTTTGAGACTAATTTTATTCACCAACACAACTCAGATGTCCATTTCTATGCAAGTGAATTATAAATCATTCTTTCCATTCCAGATTTAACTATTGTTCTGCTCAAATTAACATCTTGGCCTCACAGATCTTCAGCTATCAAGTCAAACTCAACATAATTAGGACAAATTCCTTCATCTTTTCCTCCAGATCCTCCCTGTTACTTCCTTTCTCTGTCTCTGTGGATAAAATCGCTCCCTGCCTGTCACTCAGGCCCATCTGCTGTGACAYGGGTCTGTCTGTTCCCACAGGCAGGAGCTATCTCTGAACTCCTCTCTGACACTTCGCTGGAGTGTACTTCCCTTCTTACTCTGTTGCCTTCTTTTATTTTCAACTGTAAGCTCTCAGTGCCAGAACATCCTTTTTGTTCTTTGTACRTATTACCTAGCTCAAAGGAGTCTTGGTCAATGACTTTTAGATGGAGATGTGACAATCATAATAACTATAAATAACAAAAGTAGCTTTGGTAGGTCTTTAGTCTTGTAGTAAAAGTTTTTAACTTAATCCTCTTGAAACAAAGGACAGGAATGGATCAATCCAAAGCAACTCATTTTCAATTCACTCTTTCAGCATGAACTGACATAATTCACAATGACATCTGTAGGAGCAAAAGAAAAAGTCATGTTAAGCCCTGTGAGTAGAAAATAATGTATGTTACTACTTTATCTCCATGCACTGATTCCTATTACCATCCTTGTTTATTGTTTTTCTTTAGTTATCTGTATCTAGAGAAAATAAATAAAAGCTGTATTTATAGCAGAAATATTTTTTGACTGTACATGTAGGTGGAATTTCCTATGCCAGGAAATCTTAATAAAAGCATTTATTAATTTAATTTTGCAAATTTGGTTTGTATATATAGCCAATTTAACCTATTGTACAAGAGTCAAAAGCATGCCAAGCATTTCCTAACTCACAAAAACTGTGATTAAACTCAGTTAGGATTCAATAAGCTCTGCAGAGGTTAATTAAATTTTTATAGATTTATTCTTCATTCAGTGCTGTAAAAGGCTCTTCTGTTCAGCTATCATTGCCAAGCTGGTAATGGGGGAAATTGAGAACCCTGATCTACATCARTCTTCTGTGTTGCCAGACATTGAAATAATTTGAAGAATATTGGTATGGCATAAAATGGGGAAAGAAAGAGAGACAACTACTGCTGAATGTTGTTTGGATGATCTGTGTGCTATCAGGAACATTACACTTGTGTAGGCACAACAGACATATTGAAACTTTCATTGGGTGTTAGCTACAGAAGAATGAATATCTTTCACCTTACTTTCAGGCAAAATGGATAGTCATTTCTCTGTCAAGTCTAGGCAAGTGTGAAATGTGGCAATGTCAATTCCATGAAGAATACTTTTAACTGCAGTTTAAAATATTATTAAAACATAGAGATGTGTTGTCTCTCCAATAATATGCTATTAGCTACCCCACYACTAGAAGCAGTAGTACATATTCCTATAATATGCCATTTAGAAAACTCAGCTGGGGATAGATGTTTTCTTAAACTGTGTGTCAGATAGGTAGCAAAGTAAAGGAGTCAATGTCCCAGGAGAATTACAGTTAACATATTAAACATTACATAGCAGGTGGTTGTGATGAAAAAAGAAAAAAAAAAAAAGAAGAGGAAGGCTGAGAGATTAAGATAACAGTATAAAGAACACTATGAACGTGAAAGTCTCTGCTCAGCTTCTGCTTAATCAACACTCAGTTCCCTGTGCAGCAAACCTGAAAACATGTTTACGTTCATCTCTCTTCAGCAAGGCACTACGGCATGTGTTTAATTTTTAGTTTGTGATGAAGTGTTTTGCTAAATATGGATTGACTGCTGAATCTGAGCCTGAGGACGTTGTTAAAATAGTGGTTAAAGGACATCCAGTTAACATTATTTGTTAGGATACACAAAAAGCTTTTAACAGACTTCCTTACATGAAGCTGCTTAAGAAATTAATCTATCATAGGGTAAAGTTCTGCCTGGGGTTAAAAACTGATAAAAAGATTTTAGAAAGGCTCAGACGAGATAGTCACGTTTCATCAGGGAAAGAAGGCTGTCACAGGAATCTACAATAGGAATTAAACTGTTTCACAACATGCAATGTATAATCTTGCCTACCTGGATACCAGCTGATGTACACAGAGTAGTTTGAAAACTATCTAGGAAAAGGGTTTTTTTGAAACTTATTAAAAATGATAAGCATACTTCTGTTTTTAAACAAAGTGTAGGAAATGATCATGCAGACTATTTCAGTTACATTGTAGATCYCTGCTTTCAAAGCTGTGTTTAGAAGCCTAAATCCACGGAGGATAGATCTTTCTTTCTTTTTGACTTAGAAAATATCTTGTGAAGTCCAGGCAGTAGCTGAGACAAACAGCAATAAATAGTGTTAATAATCTGGAACAAAGTCTTTAGCAGGAAAACATTTTTTGCCAGAAAAAGTATATTTTATGTGACATAATTTCCATTAGCCAAGATTAAATAGGACTTTGGAGAATGGCCAAACTAAACTAARTGTCTGCACAATATTCATGACAGATCAGATTAATTGCAGAAAAGTTCAAGGTGAAACACTGGAAAGGACAATTCAACTGCTCATACACACAGCTGAGTTATAATCACTCATGTGTATCACTCACRGAAAAGATCTTGTCACTGTGGACAACTCCATGAAAACATTTGCTCAGTGCACAGCAGTGACCAGGAAGCAAACAAAATGTCAGGATGTATGAAGAAAGGATTAGCGTATAAGGCTGAAAGTATTATAATGCCATGGCCTAAGTCAGTGGTGTGCATTCACCTTGAGTATTGTGTCCAGTTGTTGTTTCTCAAATTCAGAAGTGATTTACTAGAAACAGAAACGATCCAGAGAAAGGGCATCATGTTTAATTAGAGGCTGGAAATATTTTGAGGTAATCATTAAACTACCTCATTAACACAAATATCTTCAATAGAGAAAATTAGAATCATAGAATCATAGAATTGGTAAGGTTGGAAGGGACCTCTGGCGATCATCTAGTCCAACCTCCCTGCTCAGCAGGGTCACCTAGAGCATGTTAGACAGGGCTGCATCCAGGCGGGCCTTGAAGATCTCCAGAGAAGGAGACTCCACAACCTCTCTGGGCAACAAGGTCCAGTGCTCCGTCACTCTCACAGGGAAGAAATTCACCCTCACGATCAGGCGGAACTTCCCGTGGTTCAGTTTCTGCCCATTGCCTCTTGTCCTGTCACACGGGACAACTGAAAAGAGTTTGTCCCCMTCCCCTTGACACCCTCCCTTCAGGTACTTGTACACATTGATAAGATCCCCCCTCAGTCTTCTCWTCYCCAGGCTRAACAGGCCCAGCTCTCGCAGCCGTTCCTCACAGGGCAGGTGCTCCAGCCCTCGGATCATCTTCGTAGCCCTACGCTGGACTCTCTCCAGTAGCTCCAGGTCTCTCTTGTAGTGGGGAGCCCAGAACTGGACACAGGACTCGAGATRAGGCCTCCCCAGGGCTGAGGAGAGGGGCAGGATCACCTCCCTYGACCTGCTGGCAACACTCTTCCCAATGCACCCCAGGAGACTATTGGCCTTTTTGGCTACAAGGGCACATTGCTGGCTCATGGTCAATCTGTCATCCATTTAACAGAAGTTTAGAAAATGCTGCAGAAAATATTAGTTGAAAAGCTCAGCTTCCCCTCTCCTACAATACACATTAYGGGGCTGGGCACTGTCTAAAACATAAAACTGAAAGAAAAGGCTTTTTAAGAATTTTTGTATAATTAACATGTGAAACTTATTCCTACAAAAACTGTTTAGTCACTTTCAAAGATAACTACCAATAGCATTCAAACTTATTGATACAGAACATTAAGAAAGGACATACCGAACCAAAGAGATGACAGCCAAATGGCATATGAGGACATTGGGAAGAAATATTCCCTCTGGCCAGCTTACTGAATATGTTTCACATTCATTAAAGATGTCTCTTTTTTACACTGGAGGATCTCCAATTTGTCTGGTATATCCCAGAGAATTTCATGCCATTTATCACACACACAGATGTATCATAGCTAGTATGTGTAGAATTATATYGCTGGAAGAGCATGCTAACAAAATTTTGCACTGCTAGCTATTATGTTGTATTACCGTATTTGACCCATTCCACATTGCTTCARTACGTGTGGTTTGTTATGATTTTGTGCTAAATTACTTCAGAATAAACTACCTGAATCAATGCTCAATGACCTAGCATTATTCTATATAAACTTCTTGCAAGAGAATGTATCATGCCAAAATGCTAAAATAAGATATACTGAAAACAGGAAAGGTTAAAATTTAGACTACCAGGCTTGGAAAAATGAAATCAAAGGTCTTACTCTTCAGCAAGCAACAAGTATAGGAAAGAAGTTCAATAAAAGGAAAGAAACATAAGCTACATACAGCTTTGGGAATTAATTCCTGACAAAAACATTTGAAGGATCTGAAGCAGAAAACTCTATTTTATGCTTCTCTATGCAGCTGATCATGCATTCCTTCAGGCAGAAAAAGTCCTATTGAGGATGCAAGTTTTACGTGTATGGAGCAACAATGGGATCAGATCTGTGGTACCAAACARCTAATACCAAAATGGGGCAGGAAGGAGTTTTCTTGTCTTTGCAAAATGCATGAGATGTGAACAATAGTTCCTTTGTGTACAAGAGATGAACTTCAAAAATTGCAACATTAAGYGGAGGAGGGGAGAAGGGAGAAAGAAATATTGACATAGCTCCCAGATAACTCTGCTGGTTAAGATAGCTGGAAAGGAACAGACTGAAAGGTAAGTCTTAATTTGTTCTAACAACTGCTCACTCAATTTTATGTAACTTGAAATCCAACAGAAGAGGTTCATAATTTATCTATCAACACCTGAGTAGCTGAGACACCTCCTCAAGAGGAGAAGACTGCAGCTCAGGTTCCTGCAGCTCCCCATTCAGAGGACCTGGTATAAACAATAAGTGTAGAGAGATGAAACAAATTTATGCCACATGTTACTATTTTACGGCACCTGGACCACAAATATTTAACTTCTTGACTTAGGAGGACTAGATATAGTGTCTTGTATGTCTCCTCCAATGATCAAATGGCTATTTGGATAGCTGAAGTTCCCCTTAACTCCATTCTTCAGTTTGACAAGGCAATTTCTTAGAAATGTCCGAAACAGTCCTAGGTAATACTTTGTTTTCTTTTTTGGGGGAGAGCCATCTCACTTGAAAAACTACACACCATAGAAATATACTACAAGTGATTTCTTCTTGTGCATGCATAGTCACTCCATGTCCATATGCTAGCTATTCTTTATATAGCTACATAGTAGAGCAGTATTTTGGTGTATTCTGTGTTTACTCCCTGCAAAAAGTGACTGTTATGTAATTATGCATGCACAGCAATACATTTTATGTACTGTTATGTACTTATGAATATGAACTGTTAAAAATTAAAAGTACTTTGCCACTGTCCTTAAAGTAAAATTGAACTAAATTTAGAAAGGTTACTGAGCAAGAAGATGATTCTAGCAAACAGGATGCTTGATTCTTTAGTCCAGTTATTGTAGTGTTCACATTCTATTTTTCCAATAGCACCTAGAAGCTCCAAGCTAGATCAGCAGTCTGTTAAGTATTCTTTGTACARGTAAGTCCATCTACAAGTATTCACAACCAGTCAAGTCAAGTCATTATCAGCTGAACTACAATCATCGGTCATTCATGCCCTATTTCCCCATTGCAAATACAAGGTAAAATACGTTAATTTAAACTGTCATAATTTAAATGAACACATTTTATTTCATATATACAACAAACTAAGGGCCTGAGTATGGCTAAACTCTGTCCTGGGAGGTTTTCAAGACCTGACTGGACAAAGCCCTGAGAAACCCAGTCTGATCTCACAGCTGTCCTGCTCTGTCCCTGAGACTGGAGTAAAGACCTCCTGAACTACCTTCCCAACAGGCTGACTATCTATGTTAAGTGACTGCTGTTGAGAGAATGGTCAATAACACACAGCAAAATAGCTACATGTGGTTGTTCACCCATAATTTGAGTTTAAATTTTTGATGATTTTATTATGACCTGCATTACTGAAAAATAATAAAGATAACTACCAGAAGAGTGAACGTTTGCCCAGACACTTCCAAAAGGTGATTAATTCAAGTTAACTTAACCCAGTTGCATCACAGCCAAACCATTACTTTGCAAGAAGCTTTGTAAGTGGTAGTTTCTGAAGAATTTAAAATCCATTTATTTAGGACAGGCAGATAGTGGAGATGTTTTGCTAAATGTTTTCAGCCCATTATATTCACTCTCTGGTTCTGCCTGGGCATACCAGAGAGAGCTACATCTCTACCATCTTCCCATTATCTCAGTTGACTCTGTGTTATTTCTCATGGTCTGCCAATAGATAATTTCATATGAGATCAGCTATTTAACAGTTATTGCATCTGTGAGTAGTAAAGGACCCCTCACACTTACTGTATATGATAGTAAAAGGGAGCTGTCAAATTATGAGTTCAAACTTCAGTTTACCCTATGGCAGGTTTGGTATCCACCTCTTAGCATATAACATAATGAGTACAGAACTTGRTGATGATATCTAAAAATGGAATAAAGCTGTTTTCTCCAATTTCCCCTATGCAATTTTAAATGTTTTCTCTTGCTGGCATCTTCAGCCCTTCTGCTCTGTTGAATTCCTTCCATCTTGTGTGTCATCCTTCAGATCAAGGTCAGTGTGGGAGTCAAGCAGTCACCAGAAGGGCATCCTAAACCCACAGCTAGTAGCAGCTACCAGCAGCAGTGGTTACTTTATATGTGATGAGGCCTTAGAGGAGGACATAAATAGTTTATTGACGATAAAGTAGAAGTAAATGTTTTCCTCAGTAAGAACAACTTCAAAACAAGAGACTATCTTCAAGAAAAATGTTGCCMTCCTACTTTTTGGTGATTTATGAGCCAAATGACACATCAATACATACTTTATTAACCTTTGCTCCCCTCCTTTCTCTTCTAGATCTCTAGCATCTTGGAGATATTTCTCTGCCCTCTGGTTTATGAGACTGACCAAACAGACAACTGCCATTGTTTATATATGCAGCATCTCTTAGTGCTAACTTACTGRGATTCATTTTCCATTGCCTTTTGCCATAAAAAAGGGAGAGGGAGGCACAAAATAAAGGAATAAAGTAGGAAASTGGAATTTATAGCATTAGCTTCCTTGATTACTTTTTTTATTTTGAATCATTATGAATCAGGAATAGTACTATAAGTACTTAGGTAAGTGGAACAGTACATTTTGAATTATATTCACACATACTGTCCTACCTGGCTATGATGTTGGTGGGTGGAAAAAAGATTTACTTCTATTCCCTAATCACTATGCAACAGGCTTGCTTGTATGGTAAATAACAAACAAATCTATTATAACAAGAGTAGGCTTTTAGGAAGCTCCTTAAATTCTTAAATACATCCCTTTTTATCAGTGGACATATCTTCCTTTCCGATAAAGTGACGGTGATAAACCACATTCTCATTGAAAACAACCCACATACCTTTGACTTTAATTTCAAATTGACAAACTCACGCTTACAGTCAACCATTTGTAAATGCATCAATTCTTATTCTTAAGATTTAGCATCTACCAAGTTATCATTGAGCTATAATAAACCAGAGAGAAGCTTTCTGTGCAATATTTGCTCCATGAGCTATTCAGAATTGGCACAAGTGCTGCATAACTGAAAGGGCAATGTTACACTGTCACTCTTGGTTCAGCTTTAAAGTCATGATCCCACACCCTTCTAAACCCACTTGCATCTCCTATACATTAAAACCCTATGTGGAAAATGATTTATCTTGCTATAGAATCCAATCACAGCTACAAACCCTATGCTCTGCAAAAATTTAATGTTTGAATATCTCTGACAAAGATCGGTCTAACCACATCTTTAAAATGTACAGTGATAAAGAGTCTATCTTTTTTCCTACTCCAACACTAAATTATCTTTAGTAGGAAGATTTTTTTACTGATATCTAGACTGATCTTCCTTGAGGCAAACATAGAAGATTATCTATGGCCTACCTGTGTAGCATCTATCAGCATCTTTATATTATATATTTCTAGCCTAAGCAACTCTTTTTTTTTTYCAAATTTCTTCAAAAATTATCACTGAACTATTTTTGACATACTGAATTAAGCCTTGAAGCTTTGTAGATTCCCAACCTCTAGCATCAGGACGCAAGCGACAGAAAATATCGTATTTCCCTCTGTTCCCCCTTTGACAACCCCGGATGCAAAAAGGGCATGATCTTTTGGTGTCCCAAAATCATTTTCATTCCTCCACTGAATCTAATGACATGCAATGATGAAACACGGCTACAGCAAAATATAATCCACTAGCAAAGTGACATTTTAAAAAGAAAGCTTTCCGAAATGGCTGAGAGAGCATTCCCATTGTGGTTACTCTGAAATGCTTACAGTATTTGAGAAGCTTTTGTTTTCTGCTAGCATTGTGATAAATATCAGTGCATTCACCTGAATGTTCTTGAACAAAAACAAGTTACAGATACCTCTGTAACCAACTGGTCAGTATTTTATTTGCATAAATATTCCACATACTTTCTCCTCTGTATTTATCCTGCTCTGTTGCACAATGCTACTATTCATTATGCTCATACCAAACWGTTGCAATGAATCTATGTTAAAAATAAGTGCATAAAAAAGTCATTGGTTTAATTTATTCTGTGTATTTCTTATAGCCATTTTTTGGGCCAAAAATTTGACTTGTTGCCTTGTAGTTCTAAAATGAGGTATTACATTTATATGTAGTTTTAGATTAGCACCAAGCTGACACATTTTGAGTGTGGTAGAGTTGATAATAAAAAGAAAATTAGAGTGTTTTCCTGCTGGAAGATAGAACATGATTAAACAAAAGCAGTTTAATATCATATTATAATCTGATATAATAATGTCACACTGCTGACCTAGTGAACCTGTCACAGCATTGAGTCTCATACAATATTAGTTTCTTTCAGTGTAAGAAATGTTAAATAAATGGACATACTGACAGCCATAGAAATCATTAAAATCTAGAGCTGTCTCAACCACTTGAGAATGGCAAGTGGGCAAAATAATTATGCTACTCCCATTACACACACTGCACAGAAGAACACAAAATAACAGAATAACATGCCCTTTGAGGACTGGTTGGAAGTTATTCCGTAAGTATTAAAACAAAACTAAACTACCTGGAATTAAATTCACTGAGATTAAAAATGAAGGCCCTTAAATACAGAGCATGTTTGACAAAATTAAGTCAGTGGGACATGAAACATGAAACTGTCTCTTAGGGCTAGGATTTTTAACAGGAGTCAGATCCCACAGTCCCTAAAAAGCTCTACTTCCTGCCCATGAGGTTTGTCTCAGAGCTGAAGCACAACCATGTAAAAGATGGTGTATACACTGCTGGTAGGAGAGGAGGTGTTCAACAGTTCRTGCAGTGCCGAAGAGCAGCTGCAGGTGATCTCTGAGCTTAGGTGTCCATGTTCCAGTTACTGCTATTCAGCACCACCAAGGATCCCAGAGCTCAGCTTCTCTTCTGTATCGGCATCGCTCCAGGCTTGAGAATGGGACCCTGCATTCTAGAATTTGGCACCTTTTTTGGTCTTGCAAGCCCCCTAAGTCTTGTGCAAGTTATCTGGAAGTCAGGGAAAAGGGCATGAGGATCACAGAGACATGATTTTGTTCACAGTTACTTACCTGGCAGTGCCAGGTTTAATGCTTGCCTGCTGTCTTCAGTGCTGTTTCATGAATGATTAGCTGTTTCTATAGCATTTCCAACACCTTCACTTGTCCTTTCACCCTCCTGTCCTGAAACTTTCCACAGCTTGAATCCATCCTGGATCATATTCTGACACCTCTGACCACTTTAATCTTAGGGAGACAGTTCCRTTCATCTTGCAAGGTGGCTCAGTTTATGCTGACTGGCTGGCAGATGGCATAAACCTGATGTGATGAAGGATTAGGTCCTGTAGAAATGTCAGAGCTAGATATATTCCAAGTCCTTGCATTAAGAATGTACAAATATTTCATAGAATCACAGAATCATAGAATCAGTGAGGTTGGAAGGGACCTCTGGAGATCATCTAGTCCAACCTCCCTGCTCTGCAGGGTCACCTAGAGCATGGCAGACAGGGTTCCATCCAGGCGGGCCTTGAATATCCCCAGCGAAGGAGACTCCACAGCCTCTCTGGGCAACCTGTTCCAGTGCTCTGTCCTTACAGAAATGGAGTCTGYAGAAATACCCTTCCTCTTTTCTTTGAAAAGTATGATCAGAGATCATTGCTGTCTTTTAAAAACAGTACTATGATACTGCCCACCATTCATATCGCATAGTGCTGGGTGAACTCAACATGAAAACAGGCTTAGCTCACTATCCTTTWCTGTCTGAAAGGATTTCAAACTACATCTTTCTTCTCAGAGAACAGAAGGTCAATCTTTTTCAACTTTCAGCTGTTCTGGATACTTGGTACTTCACTTCTTGACACTACTTCTTGATACTACTATACGTATGTAAAGAGAGATACGGTGTAAACGTGGCTCTCTAACCTAGTGGCTATGGTGTTTTTTTGATACGAGGAAGTTGCAGGGTTGCAGCTGGATTCCTGGGATAGCTCCRTATCTTAACCACTATCAGACTCAATGCTTAAACTGTCCAAATAAGAGGCGGAGAAGCCAGAACTGCCCTTCTCTCTGATCAGCCATCAAAACTTTGTAGTCACCTCCTTTTTATGTGGTTTTCTTTCCTGACCCCTTGATTTCTGCATTCTTAGCTGTAAATTGTAGCAGCTTCAAAATAACAGGATGACAAAAGTCCAACATGTAATATTCTTATGTCAGAGAATCATGGAATCAGTAAGGTTGGAAGGGATCTCTGGAGATCATCTAGTCCAACCTAGAGCATGTTAGACAGGATTATGTCCAGGGGGGGKTTGAGTATCTCCGGAAAAGGAGACTCCACAACCTCTCTGGACAACCTGGTCCAGTATTCTGTCACTCTCACAGGAAAGAAATTCCTCTTCATATTCAGGCGGAACGTCCTGTGTTTGTTTGTTGCCTCTTGCTCTGTCGCATGGCACTAYTGAAAAGAGTTTGGCCCCATCCCCTTGACACCCTCCTTTCAGATACTTATAAATATTGAAAAGATCCCTCCTCAGTCTTCTCTTCTCCAGGCCCAGCTCTTGCAGCCGTTCCTCAGAGGGCAGATGCTCCAGCCCTCTGATCATCTTTGTAGCCCTTTGCTGGACTCTCTCCAGTAGCTCCATGTCTYTCTTGTACTGGGGAGCCCAGAACTGGACGCAGTACTCCAGATGAGGCCTCACCAGAGCTGATCCTGGTGATCTACATCTATATATGACCCTGTATATTATCCATATAAGTCAACTGGTGATTATTATTTTCTTTTGTAAACTGGGATAGATGTATTTGAAACCTCTCAGATAAGGAYTGATTTTAACATAGGATTCTCACTTCTTGGGTGAATGTACAGTCCACCAAGTTATTACATTTTAAGATAAAGATCACATCTGTATCTATCCTTGGCTATCCTATGAAGGTATTTGTTAGTCACACAYATGTCAGGGATATATCTTAAACTCCTTATTACAGGCCAGATGGAGCACTTGCAAAATCAGATTTCTAAATCTTCAAGAACTTTCAACACAAACAAACAGACACCTTGTAAGTTCGAGATGCTTTTATGCAGAGTTAGAAACAGAGGTGTGAATTGTACTGATGGTAATTTGGGAACTAAGCTCCTCAATTTCATACAAATCCTTTCCCTAGTTTTTGTCTTTTATTCAATCTTGCCCTCCATCATAGGCAGTGGGATCATCTGCATTTGGAGTCATAATCTTCATGGTCTCAGGGCTCTCATACCAGTTACAGCATTTTGGATGTGTTTTTTGCTGAATTGCAATTGTGGTTAACTAGTTGAAAAGCCTAAAGTGGAAAGGGCTTAGATGAAATTCCTCCATATCTGTGCATATCTGTGATTTTTTTCCTGTATTATTTCATATTGTAATATATGTATGTGTGTATATTTTAGACTTCCTGATTGTCATTTTATCTGCAAGTCAAATCAAGCTTCAACTAATGCTTCTGGCTTTAAATAYGTGCAACAGATAGTATCTACTTTTCCCTTTTATATTCAACTACTTTAGGGATTTTATTATATCTTCTTGAATATGCTTGTTCTCTCACCATGTATAGTCTAAAACTACTAAAAAAATTCAGAAATGTTATTTTTATTTGTACTAGATGGATAATCATAATATCATAAAAAATCARATTTAGGCTAAGTTCAATTGCTCCCATTTCTGCATTAGGTAACTTGTCAGATCCAGCTTCTGATTATGACTTTGTAATTCCAAAAATATGTCAGAATTTATGTATTCCCTTTGTTCAACATTTCTAAGTGTAATAGATTAAAACTCAGGGAAATAATTTTCCTGAAAATTGAAGTGGTTCCATCTTGTTGTGCAGAATGAAAACTTATTTTTTTTTTCACATCCTTATATGTTTGCAATTTCATGTATTCTGACTGAAACAAATTAGCCTTGTAAATAGTTAATTTGCACTAAAATATAAATTATATTGCAAAAATCACTTATTTCAAAAAACATTATTTCCTTATAAGTTTTTTTCCAATCAACAACTTCTTTTCAACAMAGATATTTTTTATGCAAGATGGAAAGAATGCAGGCAAGTCTGTTTTAAAGCTTTTGGAGTATCTAGGTTTCTCTTGCATTAAAATTCTAGAACATCATTTTTTTGGAAGAGTTGTTTCCTTTTTTTCCCTCTAATGCTTTACTTCTGATCTTTTTGGTCTTACTTTTCAGAGGGTCTTCATTGTGTTGGGTAGCTGTGATGACAGGCTGACAGACATAGGGCAGGCTCAGAGCTGGCACCTGAAGACAGAGGCAGTTCTTGAACTGCATGAGGTCTTGCTCCGGTGTTTTTKGGGGAAAGCTTTCAGATGAGAAAACTAACAACAATTCAGAAACATGTTGCTGTATCCCTCTGGGAACTGGGAACTGCTGATTGCTACAAATCCGTTTAAAGTTGGAAAATCTGCAGCTGGCAGACACAGCACTGAGGCTTACAGTACTGTCCCTGAGGCTTTCTACACACAGATGAAATGATGCAGGATTTAAATGAGTGAGCATGTACAGGGGTCATTCATCCCCTCTTACTCACGGGGTAGTGCTTTACTCTCTCAATTGATCCCCTAAAATCAGTTGCAAAAGATGYGCAGTGATGGGAATGAAGGCATGAATTTGACAGAAGAGAAGTGACAAAATGACATATTGCACCTGAGGGAAATCTGTCACAATGTAAAGAAGAAAAACCACAAATAAATCAATGTAACTCAAGTTCATTTGCACCAATACATGAAAACCCATTTTTCATGCTGTGAATCCTTGCTTTCCATTCTCCAGCTCTCCAGACACACAAAGGTTAAGTAGGACAGAGGTTTTGAAGGAGATAAACAGCTTGCAGCTGCTGGTGGGTGATTTACAGCTGATCTCGCCTGTAGCTCCTACAAGGAAGTGATGTAAGGGTAGACTGAAAAGAGGATAACRTGGGCAAGTGGGACTGACCACAGGATGCTGAAGTGAGCTGCTACCATCGTAAGTGCTCTAGACAGTACACATTTCTGAAGTTGTCATTAGTAGTGACCGCAAGACATTGCTGAGAAAAAGCACTTTGTTTAAATTATTGCACTTGCTCTGAGCACAAAACTCTCTGAGTTTAAACAAATTAGAAGCAAAGAATGCTGCTTATGCTAGACATGGAAATTTCAATCCTTTAGAGAGATGAAAAAGCACTAATGCTTAATGACTGTGTGCACATCCAGTAATTACTAAAGAATAAAGTCTGTTATCAGTGGTATGTGAAAGTTAGGTTATGTAAGGCTTGCATTAAATGAAGGGAGTCTTTGCTGAGGAAAAGGAAATGCATTCATAGCTTCCTTTTCATTTGAAATATTTTACTACTGTAAGAAAATATGCTACTTCTCCTTTAAATAAAATATAAAACATGCCATATCACCAGAAAYGCTTAAAAAAACCCATGCTTCTCTGCATCTAAATCAGGAAGTCGGGGCTCTGGATTGTCTTCTCTGCTCTGTAGTAACATTGTCTTCTATGTTTCCTTGAACAAATCATTAAATCTGTAACAGTCTAGAAAAAAATGTCTTGATTCTGGATGCCATCAAACACTTACAAGGCTGCCAATTACCAGAGGTACTCAATGCCAACAAATTTGAAGTCAGTGAGGCCTGCAGATATTCATAACCCTGTAAAAGCAATGGATATGTGAAAATAGAGGCAATTATAACTAGAAGACACATTTGAAAATGGAGTCTCCATACACGCAATTCAACTTTGAGCTGCATTAGAAAGGGCTGAATCAGAACAGCTAATCCAAAACGTCTGCAATATTATAATGATTCTTCCATTATTCCAAATATTTGGCACTCTTGCATGCACCTTTTGAGCACRAATTAATCCCTTTTGCATTGCTTTGATATGAGCATCATCTCCATCTTCTGAATTGAAAACTAAGACTTTAAAAGGCAAGATCACAGTATCAGAAATAAYCAGTAGCAGTGCCAAAGATCACTCAGAAACAGGAGATTTTAGCCTCATTCTATCCTGTCTGATTTCTCTTGCTATCCTCATAGACTTGGAACAATAGATTAGCATCTGAAGGGGATTCCTTGCTGCTTCTTTATTTGTGTTTCTGTGTTTTTTCTGTATTCCTACCATTCAGTAATGTACAGGCRTGAATTCACTGCTCTGCTATTGCCAAGAGAGAAGCCTTCTCTCATCACTATGAGGTGTGAAATTTTGAAAAGTACCATTTATTTGAATGCGTGGCAGGGTGCCCGGCAGGTGGTGGGTGGGCTGTAAGCAGAAGCTGTGTAACACACCAGAAAAGATGCCTTTGGAGCCAAAAACTCTCTGTGACTCTTTATCAGTGTCATACTGACCCTCTCAATTTAAGAGAAAATCAAACAAGACCTATAAATCTTGTGAAACTGAATATAACAGTGGTCCCTCCTGACACACAGAGATGCACAAAGAAATTCAGAACTTTCCACTACTTTTTGTTGCAAGAAAGATAAATCCTGTAGTAGGATAGCCTCTGCCCCCCCCCCTTCTTTCTTTCTTTGAATTCCTGTGGCATTTAGATCATCTATTCATTCCCTGAGGACATCAGGGTGCTTTTTAAAGATGCTAGTAATAGACATTAGAGAGTTTATTACTTTCCCTTCCTTTTCCCTTTGAAGCTATAGCAGAAAAATTTCAGAATGTTGTAAAATTTCAGTATTTTGAACCTTTTAAAAATATAATATCAAAAAAATGCAGTAAGCTGCTCTCCTGAGTGAGTTAAAAATYAGAAGTGACAAAAGAGTGAGAGGTGGAAATGACTCACTCCAAGGTCACACCACTACTCGGGAGCAACGGCAGGGAAAGAATGTGAAAATCCCAGCGCAGTGCCCTGGAGAGAGGACTCCTGTGCTTCCCAGGCAGCATCACTGCATGTTCCCCCCTTCAGCAGAAGGCRGCTGGGAAACGAAAGCATCTCTCCCCCAGCCCTCCCGGTTTCCTTGGAGATGGATAGCAATTCTACACTGGCTCAGTACTCAAGTCAGCACAGGGACTGGGCACAGCAGCCAGCTCTGCAGCAGCAGGTGCAATGGGAAGTTCTTTGCCCTCCCTCTTGCAAATGGAGCCAGGTATAATCTCAGCTTGGCTGGTTTCAMGTGAACAAAAACCTGAGGCATACAAAAGGTACTCCTGACCTCTTTCAAATGACATGGTAGGTCACAGTGAAAGGAAGCGAGGTTATTTCAGAGCAGGATGTCGAAAACTCAAAGATAAAGCTAAATCTTCCTCCAAAGCCTGTACTTTCAAGTCTCTAGGAGTAAAGCTCATTGAATACACATAAGATTGAAAAAAGCAAGGCATTTGCCAAGTTATGTAACTCAATTGGATGTTCTAGCTCAAACTATTGATCAAATCTGCCACCAACTTGGTTGTACAAAGGTGCAGTGGCTGGTACTAGTACTGGTCTGGGACATATTATCACGTTCATTACATGAATTTTCAAGATGAAAACTTATTAGAGAAATCAGAATTTAAGTCAAACTCATTACTCATACCTGCAGAGATTCATAACAATTCCAGAGAATCACTGTTGCAGATAAAAGGGCAAATGAATTTATGACAGACAATTAAAGCACAATTAATAATTAAATGTTGATGTGAATTCTTAATGTGAAAGTGTTTTTTTTTTTGTTTGTTTGTTTGGTTGGTTTTTTTTGTTTTTTTTTTTCCTAGAAAGAATGCTGGCATTTGACAGTGGAGCCCGTGGCTAAATATTAGATAAGATAGCACACTAAAGGCATCAATGGTGTCACTCTCCCAAAGTTAAGGAAATATTACAATGGAGTCTGGTTCATTTTGCTTAGCATCTAAATAAAGTGCACAGATTTTAAGATAGTTCTTTAGATGTGAGAAGGAAGTAATATTATTTCTTATTTCTTTGTACATTTTAAGAACAYTTTAAGTAACAGTGTCTGCAGTTCTGTGGCAGGCCCTTTCTCTCTCAGAAATTTCACCAAGATGCCATTGTTGAACTACTTTTGGATTAAGTTTTTGCATAGACTTGCAAGTGGGTAGTAAGTGGGAGAAAGAGAGAGAGAGAGRGAAGAAGAACCTATGAGATTATACACCCCTTCCACAAGCATTTGACTCAGGAAGAGAGGTCTACAGCCAAGACAAAGCATTGCATGTGTCGTAGGAGCACAGGAAGATATGCTGCAGGTTATACRGTACAGCCTCTAGGAGCCTGGACTCGTGATGGCCAGAAGATGGCATGTGCAACTGTGGATAGAACCGAGTATCGAGAATTTAAGGAGTATTGAAGGCATGAATAAGAAGAGAGCTGGGTAGCTTCCTTTTCCTAGGGTAGGGAAACAATTTCATATAGTGACATATTTTCAGTTGTTTGCCCTTCCCCAAGGCTTCACATAAAACATTTTGGAGGTTCTCCTGATAGGTCATTATTATTGTTAGTTTTTCTGCCCTCTATTTATTTTTGTATGGCTTCCCCTTCAAATTTTTAAAATAATTATTTCTCTGCATGTGACTGTTACGAAAGCAAGTGTCCTACCTCAACCCATGGGGTTAGGAAGCCATTGTTCAAAATGCTTTCTCTCCCCTTACCCTCTATCCATACAAAAACAACTCAAACAAACAAAGGAGGCTTTCTTGGAAAGTTGGCAATGACTTTCAGAGCTCCCACTGTCTTTTCTTTTTTAAGATCTTCAAGTTGTTTGTTTAAATGTTCGTGTCTTTAGGCCTTTCTTCCTAATTTTATTGCTGGAAACCATGAGAGCTGCTATTTGTTCCAGAAAGTAGATTATTTCTTCTCTACCCCAACTACGACTTTTTTCCAGTTTAAAAACATTTTAATAAACAAACAGACTCACTTTAACTCCTGTGACTTAGAACCCCAAGCTGTGAAATGGCACATCTTGGTGGATTCTTGCAATTTAAAAGCAAGAGTGGAAGGAGCTCTATAAAATTATGGCAATGCATGCCACCAACAGCTACAATCCTTTAAGTCTGGCCTGATGATGAGAGTGAGTCTGCCATAACAAAATGCCAGGCAAACAGCAGAAATGCATTTTGCATGAACTGTTTGTGACAGTGTTTCTTGTCAGAATGGAGCTGGACAGGGAATCTGTAGCAGCAGTTGGTTGATACTTGCAGTTTTAATGAGGGGAGGGGAGGAGGTCTCAAGCTCCGAAGCACATCCCATGAAGGCACAAGCGTTGTGGTTGCTGGTGAGCCTCTCAAGGCAGCATGAGGGGCGCAGCAAGGAGGGCAACAGAGAAAGCTGTTGCTAGGGAGAGGGGCACAGATAGCCCAGGCAGCAGGAACAGAAAGAGCTCAGTGCTGCCAGGTAAGCTTTCTCGTCACCACGAGAAGACTCCCTTTAGAAGATGATAAATGTTCGGCTCTGAGATTGCAGCAGCTGGGGGATCTCTCTGTTCTCAATCATAGAATCATAGAATCAATAAGGTTGGAAGGGACCTCTGGAGATCATCTAGTCCAACCTCCCTGCTCAGCAGGGTCACCTAGAGCATGGTAGACAGGGTTGCATCCAGGCGGGCCTTGAATACCCCCAGCGAAGGAGACTCCACAGCCTCTCTGGGCAACCTGTTCCAGTGCTCTGTCMCTCTCCCTGACCATACATAGGGTCTTTTCTCTCCCTTAGCTTTGTTAACTTCTCCTCGTCTGCCTGTCAGCTGTTCCCCGCAGTGCTGTCTCCAACAGAAGAAGGATGTGCTGCTGCCCTGTGCCAGCAAAAACCCAAGTATTGTCAGAAATACACAGTGTTAGTGGAGAGCAGAGTGTGTGCACAAAGGGAGAAAGAAAATGGGCACCTTTACACACATGCACAAAATTGGAAATAGTTTGTCCAAATGAAAACTTTTTGAGGAAGTGCATTGATTTGAGTGAAAGTTTTTTTCACCCCAAAATGCAGTTTCTTTTGCTATTCATTTTAAAGGATGGTGACAGCCCAATAGAAGATAATAATATAACAATTCRTGAGAATCTGAGATGGTGATGGCCCAGGATCACCCTTCTATCCAATTTGACCGGACCAGCAATCTGAATCCAGTCATCCTGTACCTCAGAGTAGCGCTCTAGACACCAGACTGTTAGCATATTCTTGGGAGGGCAAAGTGTTATTTGTGTGTGTAACTGCATATATTCACAAAATCTTAGTTCTATTCTGCATCAAATGGGAAAATACATTTTGAAACCTACATTTTCCACTAAATAGAATTCTGGACTTCTTGCTGTTCTACTTCAGAGATCAGCATCTAAAATTGTGCAACGGTCTTTTGATTACCTATGGAGCCTTGGTTCATCTATATACATAAAAAGGTAATTCAGGTCATTCAGTTGTGAACGGAAAGATGATTTCTGGCAGGCACTGAAATGCATGTGGGAATTTATTTGTTTTCTGCATAGAATGAAGTTCTTCATGCTACCCATTCCTGCCTAAAACACAATCATAAAATTGATAAAAATGAGTTCTGTGCTGACTGCATTTAGACTTCCTCAGATTCAAAGTTCAGCTGCTAAAACTGCTTGCGATGAAAGAAATTCTGCTTTAATAGCAGCTGAGTTGCGCACAACCACTTTAACAAAAATAGATGTAACATCTATAACCTGAAACATTTAAGGGTCCCTAAGACTAGTTACAGTGTCACATGAACTAGTGATAATATCATTATTGATTGTAGTATCAAGCTGCTACAAACTATAGTGGCTTCTTATACGCCCCATGATGTTTTTTCTTCCCCTGTTAAGAATTGTTTTAATATAAAAATTCATCTTAAAGTAACAATCCAAATTTTCCAGCTGTTGATTCTGGGCCACTCTGCATTATTACTCTGCAAGGTAGCCAAGAAACAGGGAGCAGTCCTTGTTTGCTAACATTTTATGCACATGTTGCACAACTGTAAATGAGTATTTCAAGAAAATGAGGAGCTTAGCCCAGCATACTTACAAGGATATGCATGCAGGCATCCTTGTGTTTGAGAATTTTCCTTCCACAATTTTACATCCTTTCTGATTTTCCTGTGGGAGAACATCTGTGTTATGAAGAGTCACCTGAGCAGATTTAAGATGTCCTCCCATAACAGGTGCATTTTYTGCACTCTTCCATCTCCCATCCTGATTGCCTTCTAGATTCTGCTATCTCATGTCACTGGCTGTGATGGAAGTGCTTTACATTCCCTGCACATCAGCTGATACTGCTGTTAAAACTTCATATTGGGCACAAACAGCACAGTTTRGGCTGAAATGGGGAGAGGGGGGCGGAACCAGGAGCAGGGAAAGACCATAAGCTGCCCTGGGCCGGTCACGGCYGGTTCCAGCCGGCTCTGTAACGGCTGGACGCAGCCCCGCCCATGCGCGTGCCAAGACTCCAGCCAATCAGAAGCCAGAGCTGAAAGGTATTTAAAAAGGGGCGTTAACAGTCACTGCGGCTTGTGAGGGGACTGGGCGGGTTGAGGCGTTGGGGGAGATGTGGGTGAGAGGAGAGGCGTCTTTGGAGGGAAGTTGGGGAAAAGGGGAAGAAAGATGTGGTCTTAAGTGTGTGCTTAGTTGTTTGTGTCTTTGTTTCTCACTACACAAATCAATAATTAAAAGTCTGTTTGTTGGCAGTGATTATACAAATACTCAGATTTCCTTTGAGTTGAGACTATTTTTGCCTGCAAGAGCAATTGGTGGAGGATGTGGGTAACACCTGGAGTGGGCATGGCCTGGGGTTGGAATAACTGTAGCGGCTTTGAATCCAAGAGAGTTCTGGCCGGATGGAAAGACAGTTGGGATGGGTTTTCGTTGAAGCCTGTTTCCCATGGGCCTAGAGCTGGAGCTGGCACTGTGAGCAGGGYCTGAGAGCACCAGCTCAAGAGCTGCAGAGGGGCTGTGGTGGCTATGAAATCCTCTCAGCAGGGCTAGGGGATGAGCTGACTTGTCAGAGTAGTGGCCTGCAAAAAGAGGTGTTAGTGAGCCTTTAGCAGGGAAAGAGAGGACTGTGATCAGAAGTTAGCAGCTGGCCGTGCTGAAATGGCCACATTGAAAGCCAGCAAATTTAAAGCAACTGCCATGGAGTGGGACCCTGAATCCCGGGATGAGGAAATCAAAGACTTTAAATTAAAAACAGATAACTTTTAGTCTTAGCAGACTTACGGAGATGGGAGCACTGCTCCCCAGAGTGCGAGCACTCAGTGGTTGTTTACTCAAAGTGAATTTGAAAAACTGCAAGATACCTACAGCTGTCACACCAAGGAGGTGCCCCTGCAGTGGCTATGGCAGTGCTGGGAAACTGGAGCTGCTGGAGTACAGYTGATGGCTCAACAGAGCACTGCTTTGGGGAGTTTGGGGGTTATGCCACTTGTAATCACTGGCCTGTGCAAAGGAAGAGAGGTTTGGGATAGCCCAGTAGAGGGATATGTGGAACAACAAACTCRGGCTGCTTGTTCTGCAAATGATATCCTTGTGGAGGGGCTGGGAGGAAGGAAATAATTGATKGCAGTTGCAGTTGCTTGGACCACGGGAGTGTGTTTACAGGCAAAGGGAAGGGACCCCAGAAGAGTGCTGAGTAATATGGTAGCCTGGAAGGTCCCACAGCTAGGCACAGTTACTAATGTCCCTCTGATCCCTCTTGGTAAGCTGGTGAGATGTCCAGTTGAGCAAGGATGACCTATATGTACACTGTACTTAGGGGAGCGTGCCAGAAGGCAGGCATGAGATTGCTTGGCCTTATTGCTAGAGAGTCCAGTATTACAGTCTACCTCCAAAAAGGCGACAAAAAGGACTGAAGATTTCCCATGCTTCTGCCCTGTGTGCTGGGACCTATGGGTGTTTCTGAAGCGAAAGGGGGAGGATAGGAAGTAGGACCAAAATCCCTGCAGAGACGAAGTTGTGAATTAAGGAATTGCAAGTGGAGAGGAAAGGTGAGAGCTCAGTTAATGCTGTTACAAGATATGGAGCAAGCTCCAGGAGATCAAAGATGCTTGATGCATTATTTTACTTCTGAAATAAGGAAGTGTCCTCTTTGTGTGACGTGAGCACTGTTTACCAGCTATTTCAGGTCTAGATGAAGCCCTGCAGGGAATGGAGTCATGTCCTACTGGTAATTCCAAGGGTAGTATTACTCATTGCTCCTACTAGTGATCTAAGACAAGAGCCTTATTTTCTGGAGTCACTCTAAGGAAGTACTTTGAAGTGAAACTAGAAAAGACAGCAGCCCAACCGAACTACAAGAAAAATGTATAGGGAAAAGGGAGCAGAGGATTCTCTCTGGTGTGTTTTGCAGTTGTTTCTTTGGATGGCATACAAAGCAGTAAGAACTCCAACCAAATTGCAAGGATGTAGTCCTTGTAATCCTTCTTTCCAAAGGTRCTGAGTGGTGCCAAGAAAGGCATGGCTTTGAGCTGAAACTGTCCCTCCTTTGTCTCCTTTCCCAACCTCTTGTACAGGCGAACAGACACACTTCGGTCATGCTCACTTCCAAGACCCGAAAGGTTTATAAGCACTACCACTATGTTTAATTCTAACACAAAAATACTAAATCAGAACAAAAGAATTCTATACACAGGGAAATGCCAAAGCTGCTAGGTGAGACATGAAACTGAAAACTTGAGAATTGCTTGCTCCTTAGGTACTTGCAGGAGAGCTCCTTCCTTCTGATTCTGATTGCCAGCTTAGTTTTCTCCTGTTTTGAAACCTTTTTAGTCCCCAAGAAAGTCTGTTTTGTCCTATCATTTGCAAATGTTACCTTTGGGTCCCTGCCAAACAGACCTTCRTTCTTTCTAGTGGTCTCTCAGTCTGCCCGTAAACTGTAGACTACTAGTTTAGTATCCGTGTTGCAGCTCTGATGCTACTACTGCAGCCTGAACTTGTTCAGCCGCTGTCAAGATTATTCCGTTTCTGATAGCAGCAATAATTGCTCCATTTTCAGTCTCAATCTAAGGAGTCAGGAGACCCAGACAGACCAACCCTCCTCTCTGCTGCCGACCCTCTCAATTTTTAAATGGAAGATGAAATGTACAGTGCTAGTACAATGAACTATCCGTGGCCTGACCAAGTATTTTTACCRTCTGCCAGAGATGCAAATAAGTGGACAAGAGGCAGTGGAAACTTAGAGAAAGATGTGAAAAAGATTTATGAAAATGAGAGATTCAGTCCAAATCTAGACTGATGGGGATCTTCCCTATAAATAACTGATGCTGTTTTCATTTCTTTTTATGGAATCTGACTGTACTCCCACGRGCCAGTATGCGTATTTCCCACAGTGTCTCACTGGAAAACAGTCTGATTTTAGTGTGTAAAAAAAAAAATGGGCCAGCATACCAGTCACAGTTGCAATCAATTCAAGCTCCCTGATAAGGAGACAGTGATCTCTTCCATGTAAGGAGCAAGGTTCAGCCATTCCCATGAATGCTGGGAATGATACCTGAGTTGACTGTAATGTATTTACTGTTAAAAAATTATACATGGAGTCTAATGTTGAGCATTCTCTGTCCACCTGGATTCTAATCCTTGAATCTGATGAAATTTAGACCATATGGTTGAAAATGCCAGCAAGTACAGTTGATTTTTTTTCTTCAAAAGTTGTCTTAAGCCTTGTAGCATGCCATATGCAGTAAGCAAATATAGTTTTAACAGAGTCTATCTGAGGCAGCTGTCCAATACTATCCTATAAGTGGATCCCTGTCTAAAAGGCTGTGTTAAGTCTGGGGAAAAGGAAGAAGAGCTGAAGCAGGAAAGAATTTTAAAACAGTTTCTTCTTTGAAGTGGTTTTATTGCAAATCACTTTAGAGTGTAAAACTCAGCATTAAAACTTGTCTTCTCAGATCACCACTGTGGAATTCACCCACAGTTTGTTGAAACAAAAAGCATACTTTGTACATTATTTAAGTATTCCCATATGAGGAGTTGTTTCATAATCCGCAGATGGTATCTGCTAATTTTCCTGGGTCCCAAGTCAGATCCAAACAGGTTGCATTTTTTGGATGACAACTTACTTTGAAACTGAACCATCTCCRCTTCCCTCCTGTTAGTTTATATCATGGACAGGTCGTGGAGCGCCTGCCGCATACTGCATTTGGGTAGAACTAATGTAAGTCCAACATAAAAATTCTTGAAACATACAGTGCAGATACTGGGTGCTCAGCACTGAAAATATCACCCTACAAATCTGCTCTTTAGTGTTAGCGTTACTTGCTAATGCAGGCCTGGCCTCAGACTGTTGAAAAAAGCCACAACTAGAGCGGAACAGTGATYTTCTCACTAGCAAAATCACCTCTAGAGGGATGGTAACAGTGATAGAAACTGAACGCTGAAATCCTGAATGCCATTTCCTGTTCTGAATGAATAAAAGGACATCCTCAGTGATTCTGTGGAACATTCCTGGTGTTTCTCTGTTCATTCTTAGTGGGATCATAGTTTGCAATTGCCCTCCAGCAGCATGCCTCGCTGCAACTTTGTCTTGCACACTGATTATGAAAACTGGCTGTATGGTATACAATGAATCATGCTATGATTTCCTTTGAAGAGGTCAGCCTAAAAAATTTCCTGAGGGGAATCTCATTAGATGCAAACTGCACCATGACTGAATTAAAATGCAGTATTCTTATATCCAGTTCAGCATCACCATTAGATTTTCCCCTCTGTTTCACTGTTATAAACTGATTGCTGACTTTTCCTTTAAAGTGAATGGGTCAAAAGAAGTTTAATGCAAGGTTAGTTGTGTTGCGTGGAAAGGGATAATAGCTCCAAAGCGTCTGTTACACTGCGATGAAAATTGCCAAGATATACACAAAGCAATGGAGGGGCAGATGTGGGAAGTATCATTTAGGAACTACTCTGCTCAGAGGTTACTCCAAAAGTCTGCAAATGCTTTTAGTGATTACCGTGAAATAACAGAAGGCACAATATAATGAAACAACCATTTCCCACCTGATTCAAGCCAGGCCCTCTTAAAGTACAGGTCTCTGCTTTCTCTTTCCCAGCTATACAGAATAAATTGTAAGTATTAGTAGAATACGTAGGTCATAATTGGCTAATAACACTCTGCTGAGTTCTGACAGTTGGACCTGATTTCATGCAGAAACCTATTACAGGTGCACTTCCTCAAGCCAGGACTGTTAGAAGCACTTCTACTGCAAGACAAGAACTTCCTTCAGAATTTCTGGATCAGTGCTGTAGTTCCTGTGTGAGCCATAAGGTTTTGTAGATAAATGTTTGATTAGCAGGGGGAGCTGTGTCTCATCTAAGATACTATCTCTGTGTTAACTAATAGATAAGATGTAAACAAATGATGCCCAAAAAACTGTGTAGCATATATTTAAGATAGGTTAGTAAGTTTTTTGTTCTGTACCRCTAATGACTGCCTTTTGCCAGTCTGTGTATGCCCGTAGCAACAGGGTTTTTGTATTAYTACTACAGGATACTACAGAGATATCGAAGAACAAAAACTTACTTGCGGTTTAGTCTGCGCTGCTGCCTTTAATCATGTCACTCCAAAACATTTTACGTAAATGAAGAAGTGACTCAAAGGATCCGTTAATCTCTACTTGCTGAGATTGAGATGGCTAGTGGAAATGTAGTATTTCTTGGCATGATATACCATCCTGGCAAYGTGCCTGCAATTCTGGCAGCATGCAGATGAAGGCACCTGGCAGTAGCAGAGAATTTGAAGGCATTTTTAGGACTGATGCAGCTTTTCTTTTAAAGTAGCAGGAGTAACATTGTGTACATTGAGCAAGTGCCCCTGTACACGCACATTTTGACTGTTGTGGTTCCATACATGCTCTCACCATGTGGGAAATGCTTGCATGGTTACTAAAATGGAGTGTATAATAAAGAATGTATTTACTGAGTTCTGCTTATTTTAATTTCTTGAATTATCCATGCTTCCGATACAAATTCTTTTGGAAAACATTTGAAATTGCTGGCTGAATATTTTCTATGGCTCATTAGTCAGCATTTGATTGTAATGATTCTGTATTCAAAGACTCAGTGATGCTCAGATCATTTTATATGCTTAAGATCACTTTTTGAAAGACTTCAAATCATAGAATTAGGTTTTTCATGAGGCTGTTGTTAATTTCAAATTTGATTAGTAAAATTCTGCTGGTATGGTTATCTGAGAGGGAATTATGAAAAAAAAATACAACAGTGGTTTAAAACACCTAAAATATTCATGCCATCTTCCCCTGCTACTTGCCTGACTCATAATTTTGAGGCAAGATTGTTCAATTTTTTTCAGTCATAAGCCCAGGTTAGGGTGTTTCAATATATATGATTAATCGATTTCAACTTTGTTAATACCTATTCTAAACCAGCTTTGTGTCAAAAAGGCAGCACTGAAAGTCAGTGAAACATTGTCACTTGAATCCCTCTAAAGATGTAATTATGTATCATCTGCATATAATTAGTAGCAGGTGCACTACCAGGCAACAAAAAGGAAACACTTAAAATTTGGTAAAACAGAAGTCTGAGATACACATAGCACTTACAGAAGCAAGTTATTCAGCCTGGGACACCATAAAGCCAAATTAAATGGCATATCAGGTATAACATATTTAGAAAGACCATTTGTAAATTTTTCTGAATGATTAAGTAACAAGTGGGAAAATACCAAGAAGGAGGATCATAAATGAAATGCTGCGTACAATAAACTGGAGGTGGTTGAGATGGAGAACATAACCCTGTTAAAATTAAGGAATGTACAGCCAAAGGTCTCTGCTTCATACCCTGCAAAATGTTCACAGGATGCCAGTCCCGTGGCACTGACAACTATTGAGAGCTGTTTTAATCAAATTGGGGCCTATGCATATATAAATAAGAGTGTATTGATTGGCTTTATTTGCYGCGACAGTTGCTTCCCATACTACTAATTTTGCAATTTTACTTTCCATTATTTCTGTTCTTGATCCAAAGTCTATTCATGTCGAGGAGAATTTTTCCACTGACATTTAGTGGGCATTGGATCATATCCTAGTTTTGTCCATTCCCAAGAGAGCAAGTCTAGAGCTGCTTAACTGCTGTAAATTCAGCATTCACAAACATTCATTTATGCTGTGAATGGCTGTTCAATTCAGCCAAGCCTGTGTCCTTTTTTATCACTGAAAACTGTATAATCAGGTATTTGCCCAATGAACAGCTGTTCTGTCCCTATATTCTTATGTGCACAGTGTTGTATTATTGTTGCCATTTATTACTCATGTTCATTCTCCTGTTAACACTTTATAGTTTCTTTTTTTTTTTTTTTTTTTTTTTATTATTCCTTTTCTTTTTTTTTAGGGTTTTTTTTTTTTTTTTTTTTTTTTAATTTTCTTTGGTTTTGCTTGTCTTTTTTTTAGTTTTTGATTTGGGTTTTTTTGTGGATTTCATGGTTTTTTAATGTTTTTGTTGCTTTTTGCATTTGTGGTGCGTGGTGTGTTTGTGGTGTATGGTGCTTTTTGCTTTTTTGTTTTTTTACAAAACCACTGTTTCTTGGAGACCGCTAATTTTCAGTTTGCTCAGTATTTTGCAGATACTGTTTTTTCACCCAGAAAATGAAAAGCCGCACCAAGTGTTTTTGCCTCTTCATTTTTCCTAATCTTCCTTTCCCCATACTTTTTAGTATGGAATGCTGTGGCTAGAAAAGGAAAATTAAAAACCGGATACATTTTGGTCAATAAATGAAATGGGCCAATTTCTTTCAGGTTCATCCCCACTTTAAAATTGTTAGACATCTACTCAGAGGAACAACAGTAGTATTCTCATTCAAGAGGAGAAAAAAATCCCCAAATCTAAATGAAGAGTGCTCACATCATGAGCTGAAATATGTTTGCTTAAATTAGTCACTGAACAATTACAAACAAGAAATAAGTATGCAAAAAATCAGTGTGATTTGCAAATCATTTGTGAACAGAAAAAGAGCTGCCAAATGCACCGGATAACAGATTAATTGCAATTAGTATGTCGGGCCCTGATCATACAAACTAAATTTTCTACTTATCTAATTTCAGTGGAAATAAGTTTGGGCTCATGCTAATTAATTCTCATCTCAAACCAATTGACTTCATTTCTCCTAAGGAAAGTATATGTTTCTTTTCAGCAATAAAGAATGTTCCCATTATGTAGAAAACCTCATAAAAATCTGCCAGTTATTTGAGTAAGAATTTGTCTCATACAGGAAAAGAAGAAAAGAAAGATGTTTCTGTGGGGCCTGTTGCCATGTGCTTGACGAAAGTACTTGGATTTCTGCTTAACACAACATGGTTGGACGGATGTCCTGAGTCAAATGCCCCAGGTAAGTCCATATCTGTCAAAAAGTTTTGTATGCATATTCATCCACAAACTCAGAGATAAATGTAACTTTTTTGCCATTAGGAGGTATAGTGAATGGGTAGAAGTATTAGATTTTTCTGGAAAAATTCGTATTTTGTAAATAGCTTGATAGAGTCAGCATTTTGTTCAGAGTACTAGGCTCCTAGTGCTATCCTAATGGAAGCTGTCAAGGGTTTTGCTCATGACTTCTTTGAGAGAGGAATGAAGCTTAGCGGCTGTGTCTCCACTGTGAGCAAAGGATGAATATAGAGCTTTTTTGCAAGACCTGAACCATCAGCAATTCATACAAACATGCAAGTCAGATAGAAGAGTGCTTTTTGGAAAATGCCAGTCCTTTCTCTGCCTGAGGGCATCCAGGTGGGCTTGCAAAGTGCCAGGACAGACAGCCTGCAGTGAGTGTAGTAATTGCCAAGAAGCAGTGAAGAGAAGAGATGTCAAAATTCAGATTTTTCCCTCCAAACAAGCTAATCCAGTAATATTTTCATCTTTCTTTCCTCATTGTGCAGTCATGTGAGTGTTTTAACATGAATTTTAGGCTATGCATGAGGCACAGGGACAGATAATTGCAGGTTAGAGAAAATCATTTTATGCTGGAAGTCACTAATATTAAACTAGAGGTTAAAATGACTATCACTTGCTACTGTGTATGGAAGTAAATTAAATAAGAGAAAAAAGCCAGAGGAAATGTAATAGCACAGTAAACTCAATCAGAAACAGCAAATTCATGGATTTCCACCTCTGAACATGAAAGAGTTTGTGCGAGAACTTAAAGTTAGAATATGTACACAATTCTGAATAAGAAAAATAATAATCTGAAGATGTGCTAATTGTCCAAGTGTTAGAAGGGAATTCCTGAAGCATAGAAGTCACTCCTGTCGGGATTAAAATCAGTGCAATTGAGCCTGATGCCAGTTTACCACTGAATTAACTGTAATGATCTGCAGTGATATTACAGCAGAATCTAGAACTGGTTAGCTACAGCCCTTAAAAAAGCTCTAAAGCAAAAAGTACATTTTAAAAAAATGGAGGAGAAAAAGATTGTATGGAATAAAAGTGAAATGTGTAGAAGTAGTATACTCAAAAGCATGAGCTCGTAGAGCTCTGATGAGCATTAGAGACAATCAGAGTAAATAAATGTTATTACGCTGCCACAATTACAGCATCTTTCCTGTTTTCAGGCTAGCTGAGCCATCTGGCAGGGGCATCCGGATAAAAGTTATGCAATTATTAAAACAAGCTACATTAAATTAATTTAAATTAATCACAGCATACAAAAATAACTGGCCAGAAGTGTCACATAGTTGTTTTGAACATGATGACCTATTTTTCTGTTTTCACTGGACCTTCTCTAATTATGAAATAACATGTTGTCTTTGAAACCAGTGGCAAAAGTCCAGTTGACTAAGAGACAGATCTGGACAGAGTACTGTCTTCGATATACACAAGCAGTGACATACTTCATTAAACATTGTGCACGTATAGTACTTGCTGAAGGAGATGGATACTTATTACTACTCTATGTTGGTCCGTCATGTGGAATGTGAAATCACTACATTATTTCAAAATGTTTCTCACACTATTCTGGGAAGGTCTGAAACACCTTTTTCTTCCCTTAAATGTTATGAAAATGTGCATTATTTGCTAAATGTTAATAAATAGGTCATTATCTAAATGTTTCCAAAAGGATTGTCTAATGGCTTTATCTATCGCAGATGTAGATTTTCCTTGTAGATTTTCTGTTAAAATTTCAGCCAATCTTTTGGTGACAGTGTGCTTAAAATTGATGCATAATGAAGTGACTTGATTTAAAGTGCTGAAAAAAATAGGAAGATATTCAACTAATGGACTTGCAGAGCTGCTAGGAATAAGAGAAGTTGAGAAAGAGAATCGCAGGGAGGAGAATCCTTAAGAATTTATTTCCAAAGTTACCAAATCTAATTGCCAACTCGTGGAAGGGAACAGCAGCATCTTGCCTCCAGATTGCTCAAAGGCAATGTCTGCTTTGGGTTGAGGAAGATGTTGATCTCAGCAGGATGCGTTTTCCGTGCTCAAGGCTGCTGACGCATCTCTGACACTTCGAGGACCAAAGGCTCATAGTGTCCAGAGCTAAGGCATGAGCTACTTCAGCTTTAGTTAAAGCCCTCTAAAACGCTCTCCACTATCATAACTCATAAAAACCCATCCAGCAATGAAGTATATAGGCTCATACAGTGCAGACGAAAGCTTGCTCTGAATTCTGTTAGGCTTTTGACTTTTTTTCTCTCTCATGTCTTCTGCCATTTTTTCCCAATTACATTGGTGCTAGAAGAAGCCTTTTAGAGAAATTCTTAAAATCTATGACCAATTCTGTGTAAAGAGACAGTCCAGATATTTAACAGATTGGATTGGAATCAGAGCAGCGGATAAAACATGCCATTTCTTTGTTTTTATGYGCCTCATGTCCTGTCCCCCACTGGGCAGTCAGAACCATGTGCCACATACTGAAGGGAGAGATTTTGTTGGATACGGTGAAAAATCTGTACTAGACAAGGCAATTTTCAGAAATGTCTGTAGAGGAAGGGGAGGCTGGTTTAAGACAATTCCTTTTTCCTAAGTGAGATCTAGACTTCTCAGAATGAAACATAGGCAGAAATATTTGTCCCTGATTTTTCTTTTTTCTTCCCCTGAGTAGAAAATGGTAAAAATGTTTTCAGTTTAAGGTTCTATTTAAAAACCTAACCTAGACTTCCTGTCCATCACTTGTCTAGCAAATTTCAAATGCAGAAGTACTAATAGCTGTGGAGGAATCTAGGTTTGGAATGTGCAACTTGGGCCAGTCTGAAATAAAATGTTAGGCAGAAGGGATTCACTAGTTGTAATTAGATTTTAAGCTTAAATAGTTGCAGTTTTAAGAATTTCTCTGCTTTCCAAACTGATGAAATTATCTTGAGGCTGATAATCTGCATATTCTAAGAAAATTAACATGAATAAATTATTCACCCCAAATAATGTGAACATTTACAATAGCAGTCTTATCTCTAACAGCATTGTTAGTAATCATTATAATGATTACTATACACACACACATATATATAAAATCTGCTATGTCTATTGCTTATCTCTTTCAAGTAAATATTGTGCTTATTATGTCTAGGCTTCAGTAGACTTCCTTGAAATCTTTTCTTTCACAACTTCTAACCTTCTGAGAATTCTATTGATCCTTAGAGGTAATGTTTCCCAGATAGAGGTAATCTATCTGGGAGGGGGATTAGGAATCAGCAGATGGAGCCCTGTTCTTGGCCGAGTCGTTTAAGCCTTGTGAACTCAGGGAAAGCACCTTAAGCAAATTTGCCTCAGTGGTGAGATGGGTTAATGCTCCAAACGTATCTTGTCTACTTAAATCAGTTGTTTATACATAAGGGATGGTTTTAAATGTAAGACTGACTCATTTTTTTAAATAAGGTTTTAGATTCTCTACTGAAAGGTGCTGGAAGAGCTAATTATTCTTGCATCAGGATATAAATGATCTTGCTGAACAGTCAAATATTGCAGCCTTATATATTTTCCTGTGTGGTTAGTTCTACTAGGATTATAGTTATTTTAAAATATATATGAAAGATGCAGTTACTAGCAAAAGCATTAGAGATTCTTACTGACAGTGAGGCCCAGAGGATTAGTCAGCTATTTGGAAATCTCTATGTATAAAAATACCCACTAGATACCTCAAGTATTTGRGTGTGTATACAGTGGAGCATCAAATCAGCTATCTGCATTTATAAGCTAATAAAATCCATGCACAAATAACTGATTTATATGGATACCTTGGGATTTGCACACATAAAAAATGGCAAGGGCAAATATCTGTGAACAATTGCATTTGCCTCACTTTTAAAATTTGTCCATTAGAGTCAGTGTCTATATTTTGATAAACAAGTCTTTCTCCCTTCCTTTTGAACATTTATTATTGTAATGACCAAGTTAGCTTACAAACAGAGAAAACAGGTGAACATTTAGAAGGGGCCAAGAAAGAGTAGTTCCCATCATATGATTAATCAGACAAATGAGATATTTTGAGAAAATTGTTTGCATGCAGCTGAGTTTTCTAAAATGTTTGTTATGAAGTAATTGCATTATGAAAATAATCAGCTGCTCTGCATTCTAATCATTAGAAGCTGATGATATAATTGTGTTATAATGAAAAGCATTCTGGTGATTATTCCACAGAGAACTTCTCTGCAGATAATATTCAAATTTACTTTATTTTGGCATCATTTCAAAGATGCTGAAAGTACAATGTAAACAGCTGGACTGTGAGGTAATGTTATTATAACTTCTGAAGTATGTCCCTTTTTTAATCTATTATCTTGGAAAAGTTCTTTTGAGTTTATCTTCATAGTGCCAACTGAAATCATTTATGTTTTATAGTGGCTCATTAAATAACTTTGTTCTGTGTTTGCAATGGGAACCAGCACTTTTATTCTTCTTTTCTCTGAATAATTAATTATAAAACTTCCTGAAGCCATACAGAACCAATAATACCATAATTCTCTTCTACCATGAATAATATTTTATCACATGCTTTCTTCTACTAACATTGTGGGTCAAATCTTGACTGCATATACTGCTGCTGACTTAGATTCTGCTGGGTAGAAAAGAAGTCAGTCTTTTTCCATTAATAATTTCACCGTTCTTTCAAAGTAGGCCTGCTGTATTTCATCATGTTAGTTAGCCATCTGAAAATAAGGCATCTGGTGTAAACCGCTCATGTATATGAAAGAAGACAGCCTTCCAAAGACAGTTCAATCCATTGGTCTTTGACAGGAGAAATCATGCTGTGGAGGAGCCTGTTTTCCCACTGAAAGAATATCTGGAATCCTATGTCTATGGTAAGTTGAGATCCCACTCGGATAATAAAACTAAGTTATTCTAGGGTCTTATTAAAAACTGTGTAGTTTTGTGCTGGTGCTGCAGTATTTGAATGCACCTTGAAACGTAGTTTTATGCTGTGCTGACTATATTATTTGCAGGGAGAATGCCTGGGCTATAGCATGGGCTAATCTTTGACTTGTAACAAGCTCTTTGTTTTCTGCTCACGGTTTTTTTCATTATCTCTCCCAGATAGATATGTAGCTGCAGCACTATTTGATGGGTAATTGGAGTGAGAAGGCAGAGGTAAACATTGTTTTACTCAATAAGACCCATTAGTTTTCCTCTGCCAGAAAGAGGCATTTCCAATCTCTGATTTTCTCAGATAATTTAAATCCCCTCCTTGCCTTTCTATCCATGGTAAACATGACTGTTTTTTGTTTTTGTTTTTGTTTTTTTATTGTTTGGTGCAAAAATAAAAATTCAGTGCAGTATAGAGCTGGACAAGTCTAGTACCAGCAACAGGAGAGGGCGGCAGGGGTGGGAAAAGTGTTGAGCAGGAGACACTGAGATACTGACCTTGAATGTCCTTCAGTGTTGAAAATGTTGGGCTAACGTCAAGGTTGTTGCTACCTATTATGCAAATGACTATCTGTAGTTCTTTAAGGATAGGTGTTTGTGGTTACAGCCTTAGACAGCTGAGTATGCATCTTCTGGGAGGTCAGCATGCTCTTGGGGTCAGTGTGCTACTCTTTCCTCTTTAGTCCTGCTGTAAAATTGGAGTAACCAAATGGCTGTGTAGCACTGCTTTCTTAATTTAAGATCAGCTTCCCTTGCTTTCCTATTTCTCAGCTCTTACAAATGCATGTTCACATGTTCACCACCCTGCACCTGTGCTGCACTGAACTGAGTGAGAATAAAATGCCCTGTTTCATTTTATAATGTTTTTATAGGGGAAGTAAATGCCCAAACATCTCATTGATTCTAATTAGAGGACCACATAATCAACAGTGCTGAAAATAAAGCCACTTACCCAGATGTTTCACATTGTATTAGATCTTGGGGGGGTGGGGGGGACACAGAAGCACCTAAACTTCGAAAGGATCTTTAAGGTTCTGAAAGGCATTTAGGTGTTTAATTTCAACTTGCTTTAGTAAGATTTAAGCACCTCAGTACATTTAAAGCTCTATATAGTTTGACTGATTACTTAGGTAGACCATAGCCGAATCTTAGAACTTAAAAGCCTGATATCCATTTCTTGTTTTAACTATTAAGTACTGCTGCCAGATGGAAAGAGGTAGAGAAAGTCAGCAGGATAGAAAAAACRTTGTTCTCCTATTCTGCACTTCAGCCAGTAAATAGAACTTCTGCAGAGACCAAATGCATTAAACCTAGAGTTAAGGTATCTTAGTCTATTGGCCTATGAAGTTGATTGGTGACTTGCCCTTTCTCACTTTCCTACTGAAAGGGTCTCAAAAYGGCATTTGTAATAATAAAGTGCTGCAATGAGAAAGAGAGCTTACTTTTGGCTGGAGTAACAACTTTTGACTCCCTAGTTATTAGGCTTTTTACAGGGAGCTGGATTTTTCGTGTTACTGTGTTGTAAGTTTTTTGAGTCGTTGCTTTTTCAGTGCTTTTTATTTTACTGCAGTAATCAAAGAGAAAAATCATTTCTTTGACATGTTATGTGAATCCAACAGAGAAATGCTGGAGGGAGGTTTTGGGAATTGCTAGCTGCATATTCTACCAGCAACATAAAGGAAGGATTGGGATAATTCCTCCACCTTTGATGGGTTTATATTATTTCCAGATATTGCTGAATCATTGATGCTATAGAACTTCCACCTGGAACTCATAAAAACATCAGGGGCAAGCAATATTTGTGTTCAGAATTTACCAGATTGAATTAACTGTTGTTTTCTTTTTAAATGCTGCCAAGGAAAAAAACATGGGATATCCCTGAAAAATCTTCCTCCCACACACCCTTTCTGCCAGCATATCCAGAGACACAAATGAAATCTCAGGATATGTAGCCTTTTTGGAAAACAAAAAATAATCACCTCTCTTTTGTAGCTTCTCATTTTCTTCTGATTTTATTTACTAAATAGTGCACAATGAAAGAAATCTGTATCCCATGTGGGATGCCCATGAGGTTGTCTTACATTGGTGATTTTCAATAGGAAGTTGTCATCACAGCATTACAAATGAGTTTGTCAGCCAGATGGATGAACAACTGCAGAAGCATGACATGTGGCCAGGAGTAGATGTGTGAATGGCAAAGTGAAATAATAGGAGGAACAGTGGAAACAAACAAAGTGTGAAAAAGTTCAGGAACTATTGGTGCTGCTATTACCAGAGACAATAGTAAAACAGGCATACCTCTATCACATGCTCTAAGTGACCCTGCTTGAGCAGGGGGGTTGAACTAGATGATCTCCAGAGGTCCCTTCCAACCTTACTGATTCTGTGATCACTGATGGCATCTGTGAGCAGGGGCCTTAGAGAAATCAGAGCGGAACATCTCTGCATTTTAAGGCCAAATCTTTACTAACAGACTTGCTCATCTACAGTTATGCTTGATATGTATTCATTACTATTTGTACTGCAATGGCACCTGACGTTAATAATATTAAATCATATACTTCAGCAGCACCGACATATCAACCAGGCTAGCTTTTCTCTCCTCCCCTGCCCCCATGGCCACTGTGCTAGGTGAACTGTAGAATAATAGGTATGATAAGTAACCATTCTTACCCCTAAGCCACAGAGTCTAAAAATTATGCATAGCAGGGTGTTAGTAACAGATGGACTGTTACAGTGTATGCRGTGAATGCCTACTAAGAATTGAATATATTGTGTATCAATATTGTGGCTGGGAAATAAAAACCCTTGTGAAGAGTCATTACTGTGAGTAAGCAGTATAGTTTGCCAGTTTTARCTGGGGCAGGGGGGATGGGAGGGGAATAACAAAAGCAATCATTCCATGTAACAGAATAACTACCTGCAACAGTTCCATTTAAATAGGCAGTAAATTATAATTTGTAAATAGCACACAAGCTAAATTAAATGAAACATTACTGTTTCCCAGACTGAAACTTTGCATGACAAATATTTAGTGCATGGTGAACTTTTTGCAGCCAATCCAAAAATCCAGGAAAAAAGGCTATGTTACTGGAAGTCCTCAAAGACGTTTCATTATGRTAGTGTAAGTAAGTGAAGCCTTTGCAATTAACACTAATTTCTTTTACATAAATACATCATACATGTCCTGAGTATTTGCCATAATGTTGTTACTTCCTCAGGTAATTGCAAGTCTAACTTCTGTGTATGATGATTACATTATCTGTAAAGCTTGTGTTTCACAACCTGCATTATGTCCTATTGGGAACAGCAGTTGTCTGCTACCATTGGTTTTTTATATGGCCCACTTTACTGAATAAAGTTTGTAATAGCCCATTTCTTTTTTTCCTTATTCCTAATTTAAAAGTAACCAGTTTTTAACGCTTGTAATGTGCATGTCATTCAGAGCTGAAACATTTTGCTTAGGGCCAAATTCTGGTCTTCATTGATGGCAAAACTCCTAATCKCATTAACAAAGCCAGGGTTTGTCTGCAGCTGTCCGTAGCTCATTTCATTTGGAAAAGTGGGCTAAGCTTGTGCTTGCCTTCTTTGGTGTGTCCTTCCAAGAAGCTGATAACCTTTCTGAAAGTGTCCTTCCTGAAAGGAAATAATCAGTAGAATGAGAATTAGTATGAGTTGAAGAACAGCAAAAAATGACTTAACCAGGAGACTTTAATGGATTAACTTCTTTCCAAGCAGTGTCCCTTCTGAAGTACCCTCACCCTTTCAAGGGGAGAATGAGCATGAAACATACTGTCTCCTAATTCTGGAGATCTGGAAATCTGCCTAGCAAGAGACTCAGCTGGTCAGACAAGTTTGCCCTGTCTTCCTGCAGCATTTGCTGAACAAACGATTATTTAATCTCCGATTAATCAGGACATTCATGCAAGTACCAGACTGATCGTAGGAGATCTATTCTCTGACTTTGGCAACAATGAACTAAGAAACCTTAGTTTCTTCTGTTTTTTCTCATGCAGTTGACAATACTTACATTTTATTAAGCTTTCTATATACAAATCAAAGAAAGYCACCTGATTACATTATACCATAGAGTATCTGACTCACCCTTATAATATCTTCCTCAATTTTACAATACCTGCTGTTTTGTTTGGATTGGTTAAAACCACTGTAATGTTTAAATAAACAAGAAACAAAATGAGTTCCAGAGCTGTTTTCAGGCACTAAAAAAGAAAATCACGMGTTAAAAATTATTTCCCACTCTTAAATCCTGTGATATGTCACAAGTCAAGCAATTATAAATCTCATAAAGTTCATCTGTTTATGAAGGAGGGAATCTGTCAGCTTGTTGTATTGTACTGCAGGTTAAATATTCGCTAGTGGTTTATTAGCACATATAGGTGATCAGCTTTGCGATTAATGCACAAGTGCTACAGAGTTTCTCATCTTTAATAAATATTTTCAGCACTCCATTGTTGTTTTATCAACATAAATTACAGTAAGTGTCTAATAATTGTAAATCAATGTGAACTCTGTAGTAAATCATTCTGAACCACAGAACCATTACAAAGTKAAATGCTAATCCAAACCTCACTGTTACTGTTTTATTGTACTTTCTCTGCCCATTCCTGTCTGATATCTCTTTGTGAATCCCCAACAGCACTATGATAGCATATTGGAAACACTTGGAGGCAGTCTTTCTCCTGTGGAAATGAATGGTACTGAAGGGTTAAAATTCATGGAGATTAGGATCAAGTCCTTTTGCTATAGGCTGAATAAGTAGCTGGGATTCTCTGGGTCTTGCAATTGACTTTATTTTACTTTGCCTCTGATTCTCTCTTGCTTTCTCTTCTATTTAGTTATTTTAATTGAAACTTCTGTATGCAGCACTGAAACCAACACACCCCTGTTTTTCCAAAACACTCAACAGCTTATCCTTGGTCTCAGTACATAGAATGCCTTAAGGTAAGACATCTATTGYTTAAATGTAGATTGGAACAGCTAGCTTTCCACTGGCTGGTCCTCTAGGTGTCCTCCATAGTCAATGGAGAGAGAGGAAGAAGTCTTTCTAAAGAGGAGTTCCCAAACTAGATATCTAAAGCAGGCAGGATGCATCTTCCTCCACAAGTGCCAAAAAAAGGATGACTAACTTGAATTCAACACCTACCTTTTGGATGGCTGAAGTTAAGTGAGATGAATCATACTGTTAGTTTATTGGTCCCTAATCATTATAGAACAAAAATTCTGTTGTTGTTTCTGTTTTTATGTAGTCCTTGCTCTGAAATATTTCCTAGCTGTACAGTCTTGCAAAGAAATATTTCACAGAATTGTATGATCTATCATTGATCCAGTTGAAATCATAGGCTGGAATCTAGGTACATGGTGACGAAAATCTACTGAATTTAACTGAAGAAAATGTTACGTGGTGAGTAGGCTTTCAGTATGGTTATTTCCACTGGATTGGCCAATCTTTTTAATGCTCCCTGCTCTTACAAAACAGGCCCTTAGGTCTGGGATGATTTCAGGTGCTCAGGATCCAAAGCTGGRTGAAAGTACTTCTAACAACAAAATGTCTTCACTGTGTTGAAGTGAGTCAGTCCAGACCAGCGCAACTGTCTGTTAAAATGACTGCCAGTAGCTGCTTTGTCCATTAAAAATCACTTCTTGCAAATTCCATTTCCTAGCACTGGTRTTCTCTCTCAGAGGGCCTGTGCGGCCAAATCTCTGCTAGGTAAAATCCTTTAAAGCATGATGAGTACAACTTAATWTAAGATCCCCCTCTCCTCCCTTTATTGGCCAAATATCTATTGTTTTCTTTGCTGGATGGAAATAGTCCATCTTAAATATTTATGAAAACAATTATAAACTATTGATAAGTAGATTTCCACCTGTTCTGTGTCTCAGTTACCAGGGAATGTTTGCCTGGAATTCTGTACAGGGACCACAGCTAGCAATTGAGGAGTATTCKGCAAGGAAGTATCATCAGGTCGGTGCCACTCTGCCTCATTCAGAAATCACAGCAAAAAAATGGTATAGTTGCAGGTGCAGCAGATRCTTAATCAAATTTTCCCACCTCTTTCTTAAAAGGTATGAGTAATGAGTAGGAAACCCTGTTTAAATTCTTGCCTGCTGCTCACTAAACTGATCTGTCAGTATATTTCTTCTTAACAACATCTTCAAATATGCCCACACAGATTGCTCCCAAACAAGACTAACTTTCACAACTGCTAGGCACCCACAAGTTCAACTGCAGGCTATAGTCAGACAACACCCAGACTATCACAAAACTGAAGCCTATTACAGTATTCAGCTGCTGGTTCTGCAGGATGTTTTCTAGCTTCTGAAAAATATCAGGGAACAATCAAAAAAGAAAAAAAAAAAACGCGAATAGTGGGATGGAGAAGAAAGGACATAATAAGTTACCTATTGTCAAAGTCAGTGAGCCATAGTGTATAAAAGAAAGCCCCAGGAACATAAATCACATGTTTGCGAAGAGCTAAATGATACTAACTCCCCTTTTCAGCAGGCACAAACAAACTAGCTAGATTAGAAGATGTCATGAAATGAAAAGGAAAAGAAAACAATAGAATTATCTGCTTTAATTTTCCCCAAAGGACAAAGCAACTTATCGGAATAGCTACAGAAGTGCATAAACCATGGCGTAATACTGAAGATTTATAGATTATAAACTCAGAAGACACCACGATGTTCACCTAGTCTAACCTTCAGTACAATTCATAATACATACTTTCACTGAGTGCTTTTTGCATCAAGGCTGTAACTTGGCRGCATTTGGACTCTTTTAGAAAAACATCCTAACCCAAAGAGTTCAAACGATGGGAAATCGATAATATGTTTTTGTAATTTGTTACACAGAACCCCTACTGTTTAAAAATGTGTGTTGTATTTCCAAAATGAWTCAAATGATTTTTTTCCATTGTTCTGTTAGCTAGATTAAAAAGCTTTCCATTATTGGAATTCTCTCCGTGTGCCTACTTATAGATTAGAAGGTGACTTAAGCACAATCGTTTCTCAGATAAACCAAACAAATTGATCTTGTTTAGTCTTTGACTATAAAGAAGGTTTTCTAGATCTCTGTGAATCAGAATACTCTTACAGACTCTATACTCTGCAAGATGTGATTCTATATCCTGTATGCCTGATGTTTTTATATTTCTATTTGTATGACTTTCACCTGGTTTTATTAAAATTTCTATAGCTTAAATCAGAATGTCTCACTAAGTGAGTCGATGCTCTGTGAAATCATCCCTTCATTGCCATTGTTTCTTAAAAAAACTCATTGATAGTTACTGTAAGGATTTTGTCTGGTCACATAACTCCAGTTCTAGAGTCCTGTACAGTTATGATCCAGATCTCATTTAAGTTTTTAGAGATTACTGACGGATTATGTTCATGTTTTACATCTGCAAAGAGTCCTCACAGAAAAACACAGAGTATTCTTCTTCGTATTTATTTTTATGGAATTTTCCCAAAATTATGGTTTAGCTTTTCACTTCTGGACAGCTGTTTCATATCCGACTTCTGATGAGAAAGTTTGAAAGGCATTAGGATTTGGTATTTTTATTATTTTTAAAATTTTTTATTAAACAAATTTTATGGTCTTGGTCTAGTTTTAGTGGTTAAATATCTCCCTCTAAAATTTACCAAAATAGCTAGTGGAGTTTATATACTGATTGGTCAAAGTCTGAAAATAGCATGGACTACACTTTTTACTTGCACATATGGAAGGTGCTAACGGTATTTGTGGCAGCATATGGGCTAGTTTCAGATCATTCCTAAAATATTTCCAAGCTGCAGCATACAGCAGAGTAGTGAGAGATTTTGACTTGGTTACTCAGTCATGTATATCAGGAAAAGCTTTTGTAGTTCTAAGCCCTAAAGGAGACAATTTAGGCAGGAAACGTACTATATTGCCAAATCATTTTTTAAAAATCTTTCTTCTGATTTGCATGTGCTTCGACAGTCTTACGGAAGGTGGTAGCAGCTACCCTAAAGAAAGCTTTGTCCCTCTTACATTACTTCCTTTCACAGGAAATAGAAGATTTTTTTTCTCTTGGAAACGACTTTGCTCTTTAATCTTAAATAGTTTTTTATATAAGAAGCAGTTGAAATAATTCTTCTCAAGAGAAAATATGTTAACGAATAGGAACATTTCATGTGTTATTCTTCTGTTTATGGCCAAGAAGTCAAATTTAAATCAGAATCTCAGCACCATAATCTTTTAGCAAATGTTACCAGCTGTTCAGCTCCACACTTTCTTGCTTCTAAAAGTCAGTARGAAAGTGAAAAATCCATCATGTCAGTCAGTCAGTGGTTCTTACTAGCCTAACCTTGACAGATGATACATCAGAGTGCCTGAATTTCTGCAAATTTTAGTTTTAATGGGCTGAGATCCATCTTCCTGAAAATACTAAAATAAAAATAAGTATTAAGTCATTTATATATGCTCACTCTTTTATATGTTCTTCTGAGAMGGTTACTTATTTTTTCTTCTACATCCGTTTGTTAAATCTGACCGTATTTTTCTTCATTGCAAGAGCCAGTGAGTGCAGCATGGAGGCTATAGCATTTTGATAGCCTTCCAAATAACTAAAAAATGAGAATATTAAAAAAAAATAGATGTGGGGTAATGAAGCATAAAAGGTTTACCATTTCTGAGAAACTTTCTCYCTATTATATAAGCCAAAAAGATTCATTTAAGGAGGAAAAGATCCTAATGAAAGAAGAATAAAAACACCWAAGCCAGTATTTTCAAGGTGTTACAGTTAATGAGATCCCCCCAAAAGCCTCCTTTTTGTGTATATATAATTCTATATTACATATAATTATATAGAGATACATAGTATTATGAAGATTGTATATATGCTGTACATAGAATTCCATAATACATACATATTATCCAAATATATGTTACATTATCTCAACATCGTTCTTTTTTCATAGTTGTGCAAAACCCTGCGTGACAAAGTCAGGCTGCTGAATATAATGTTAGATGCTACTGTAGTAAAGATAAATACATTTTCTTGGGCTGAACATCGTTTTTAAACGCTATAATCTTTGTCTACATGAGAGCAAAATAATGTTTAACACTGGCCAGCTGAAATACTGTAGCTAAAATAGCCTTTAATCTAGGCTTTTTGCCAGATAGGTGTGACCTTGGTGACAATGGGAAATAACAAACAGAGTACACTGTGCATTTCTAGTACCATAGAAACAGTCCTGGAGTATGATTTTTTTTTTTTCCTCTTTTTCTTCCCTCTGGCAAATAAAAACTACCTTGACAAGCTGGTTGAAACTGTACCCTTTATATACCAATACCAGTAGCCTGACGCCACTGGGGCTTTTTGACGATAAGATTGCAGTAGGTGAGGAAAAAGAATGGAGCAAGTTTAAATCCATAGCATGTAACGTTTTCCTTTCCTTTAAGAGGGAGCTTGCCAGTAGTAGAACAAATCAGACACTAGTTCCACTTGTGCTTCTCGATCAGACGAGAGCTTCTTGACTTCAAGGGCAACCCCCTTCCTTACCTGCCTCCAGCCTGCCTGGCCCGTTAAATCTGTCACGACGCTGACCTTCGCCGGCGTTCTCAGCCTTCGCTGCCCCCTTCTCAACTTACCCTTGTATAATACCGGGCTTGCCCTTATGTGGATCTTTGAATACAGGAAAAGCTCCGTGTTAAAACCCAAACATCCATTACCTTATCTTTCTTCAGGTCCCTTCTTAGAGCTCATATTGCTCATGAAACTTATGCAGCTACTCATGTCATAAAAACTGATTTTTCTACTTGTTTACTTCTATCCTCTTATGTTGCATGAGCAACAACAAAAATATTAGAAGTATGTGAATACCTGATTTCATTTTTGTTTTTGGCTTTTGACTGAACTGAAAAAAAATCAATATTTTCTTTTGATAATTCATTTTATTTTCATTTCTGGACAGTCTGACAAAAATGAAAAGAAAAATACAATTATTTTTGAGTTGAAAAATATTTATTTCACCCTAAAAATAATTCAAAATGTTTCTTAAGCTTCATTTTTTATTAAAAAGAATCAATTTTTTTGAAATGTTATTTTTATGATTTATTTACTATTGCTTTTTTTTTCCAGCTGCCTTTTTCCCTCTTTTCACCCTGTTGCACATATTTTGATTGACTTGAATATGCTTTTGTTTTCATCAAAAAGATTTGATAGGGAAAAAATGATTCCTATTCAGAAACATGAATGGAACAGACAACATTGTAACAGTTCTTCCTGTGCTTATTTATGTGCAGATTCAGTCTTCTTCGTGTCTTGTTTCAGGAGTTTGTGTTCCAGCCTGTGAAGCTTGCTAGGCAATAGTGTCTCCATTCTGTGTTTGTGCAGCACCTGCCGCAGAAACCTCTGGACTTCAGGAGAGCCTTTTTGGTAATGTTCCAAAGCAAATGCCAGTAATTAATGAAAATCACCTAGCTATCCTGCTGTTTTCAGATTTAAAATTTTTGCATCCCCCTACAAAAATATTGAGCAAAAATATTCACGTGAATATTCTACTCATATACTCAGATGGCAGCACTGAGGGATTGTTTAATACAGAAGTACAAAACTACTGACAAAAATGGGGAAGCTGAGCATAACTTTGGCCAGAAGTTTTGGCAAGCGATTATGTCTTCCTTAAAGGACTTATTTATGTCCACTAATTTAAACCTTTAGCAAGGCAACATCAGAAAGTTTAGTTGTTAGCTTAAAGCCCTGAATATGCTGGAGAAGCTTTGGACAAGAAAATTCACCTTTTGATATGCTCTGTATGTCTTTCAAAGCCAAACCCTTAGGCACAAACATGCACTTACTTAAGGAGTATGGAGTTGACTGTCCATGGTTGAYGTTGGGAGATGTGTCTAGAAGAGAAACCAGAAGTCCCGCCATGGAGCAACAMACCAGGTATCTAGTGCAGCCAGATAAAAAAATGGGTAATAGGTATATTTTTACATATATATGTATGTATGTATAATTTTTTAACAGCTTGTGGAGAGCTCATACTCCTGTTGAGTCAGCACTTGCTCTCATGGGTCCATCAATCCAGAGTCAGTCATACTCTTCACCCATTCCTGGGCTGTACATGGGAACTAGACACTGCAAAGTTGTTGTAGGCTTATAGGGCGAAAAATTGGCTGCTTTAGCCCAGCACAGCCAAACTGTTTAAGGAAAAAAAGATAATGGCACAGCATTAGTCTTGTCACCTATATTCACCAGCAAAAACACACAAGATGTTCTGCAGACTCAGGACTTCCTAGAAGCACAGTGGCATTGCTTCTTCCTGTCCGCTATGGGAATGCCCTGCTCAGTGGCAGAAACACTMGTGGGGAGCAATAATCTCAAACCTCTGGTTTATTTTAAGTTTAGATCTGTTTAGATATCTTAATATCACACAAAGGACATCATAGTCTTTCAGTATACCCTTAGCAATCCTGTTCCTTTTTCTTTTTTGCCCTTCTGTTCCTTTCTCTCTCCTGTGGCTCTTTGCAGGTTTGGGACTATAGTCAGCAACTCTATGTGAAAACTTATGRTCTGATTAAGCACTGTTGGTTCAAGCTTGTAGGAATTGCTTAAAAATAARGAATGCACTTTCAGCCAAGTGTTTTAATTTTAAAGGCACTATTTAAAGGTAGATCATAATGTAATTAGTCAGGGATGTAATCAGAAACATTTTGTTGATGACATGAATGAATGACATTTCCTGCTTAGGCCTGCTTTAAGGGTTTTTGCAAATACTACAATCTGATTCAAGTTTGGAGAGAAAGTTTTGTCTTGAACTTTGTATGCTGCAGAGGTAGAAAAATAATCTGGAATTCCTTTGAGATGACATTCTTCTAACACTTCCCCAAAATGGCTKTGCTGCGCTTTACTGTTGTACTATAGCCTTTATTCAGATGAAAAAGCAATTTCTAGCTCCCCAGCTTTATGTCAAACTGAGCAAAGACTAATCAGACTTTCAATCTTGAAGATACTCTTTAGGGAAGCATGTTATACGGACACATTTATTAGATGTTCTACTGATGTATCATAAGCATATTAGCCTTGTGGCTCTTTCTGGATTCTGCCACATAGAATCTTAGCTTGTGTATGTCTTGAATTAAAAGTAGTGACTCTTTTCAGGGAAAATTACATTAATATTACCTATTTTCTAAGCCATCTAGAGTAGTGCTTCCTGGTGAAATTACCAACTTATAAGCATCCAACTGTGCATACAGAGAATTGTGGTTAAATGTCTCTGTGCACCTATAGCAAATGCAAGTCATTTGACTTAAACTATCCTAAAATGAAAGGGAATCAAATGAATCCATATTGCTTTACTTCTTCCAGAGGAAATGGGCATATCATGAAGGACTGTTGTGCTGTAACTTGTTAAGACTTTTGGATCTGAACACTACATTATCACAGACTGGCCCAAGGAAAGCAATACCTGGGCTAGGAMTACCTTTTGGCTAAGGTTCAAAGATATGGCTGTGGGATAACTTAGAATTTGAGTCATTGGTATTTTGTGAATAAGACTAAAAACTTACAAATTTAGCTGGTACTGATATAGTGCCAGCTGGTAGTTACCTGTTCTAGAGAGGGTTCTGTTGTCAGATGTCATAATGTAATTGTTTTGGGGGGAAAACTAATAAACAAAAAGTCACTTTTTGAAAGAGATGTAATAAAAAGAAAAGTTACTGATTATGAATGGAGCAACAGAGCAATATGAAATGGGTAAGGATAGAAAGAGATGTGGAGGATCAGTGTTAGGGATAGTCTTTCAAGAACATTAGCAAGGAACGTTTGGGACAGAAGGTGGGACTACAACTATAAGAATGGATTTAACAATGGCAGTGCAGCTCCAAAGGCCTTCGTATGTAGGGAGCTGAATCTACAGTTTTTATCATTAATTAAATATTTTTGAAATTTTTTTTTTCAGTATATTTGAAAAAATGTTCATTTGGATRGAAAACAACTGGTATTTTAACTAACAAATTGTTAAACTAACTCTTCAGAAATAGACTGATATACAAGAAGTGTACATCATCACAGTTCTGTATAAACAGATAGAAAACAGGATATTTTCAAGGTTGTATAACCCCTTCTTTTTTTTCAGGCTAGGAGAGTTAGGCTTCTGTATAATTTGCTGAATCAAATGCCCTTCCACTTCATCAGTGATGGATAGAATTTACAGGTTTTTTTTTATTATCATTTAATATTTAATGAAGCTCTTGCTAGGATTTCTCCAGATCTATTCTGTCTTTATCTGCTATAACCTACTCTATTTATAATTATTACTGGCTTTTGCCATACTAAATCCTTTCCATGAAGTGCCTTTCTCTGACAGTATTYCACAATCACTGATTATTCTCCCTATGGCATTCAGTTTTCCTTTTATGTCTGCTCTTCCTTTTTTGTTTCTTCACATTTGGCAGAGATGTTTGGTACTGAGAGTTGTTCAAGGATCAGGCTATCTTTCACTGGAAGGTAGTACGAGTTAAATAACCTTCCATTCACCCCAGACCTAGTGTACAYACACAAGTACTGAGCATGGCTCAGCTGAGCACAGAAAAGTGTTAAATAACTGTGTTGTGGTAACTGTTTGGCACAATGCGATAAGCCTACAACTCAGATYACACTGCAGCCACTGTGAAAGGGGGACAACAGCAGTAGACAGATGAAACATCAGTGCCTCAGAGGAAAGCTTTGCATTGTACTGTAAGACTTGTTTTTCTTGCTTGTGACATCTTGCAGATTTTTGTTTAAAATGTGCATAATTTTGTAGATACACTACTTACAGACTTTAATCAGCAGTTAAGATAAAACAGTATCGCTTTTGTTCCCCTGCTGAAGCTCTTTTCATGTAGTGTCACTAGTTGCTCAACAGAGGCATTTATTCCAAATGTCTTGTATGGCCTTTCCATTCCACAGGAGCAAGAATGTTTTTTACTCATTTTTCCTACAGTGAACATTTTCACTACATTTTGTATTCCAGGTTTATGAACCCCGGCTAATCCTGCAGTAATGCCTGTCCTTGCTCGTCCCACAGCTGTGGGACACAAGTCCCACACTTGTGGGAGCACAAGTCGCCTGCTGTTCTGTACTCCACTTGCTTTGCTCATTGCCCTGATTCTGCTTAAAACTCCCAAATATGAATAGTGGAGGAGGAGGAGGTCAAACCRATGCTTAACAAGACACTTCTGAGAAAATCACGTAGCAGGACTCCTGTTTTTAAMTCTGGAGGCATATAAGCAGTCCAGAACTAACAAGTGCCAGATATAAATCTGAAACAAATTGATCCATCCTTTTTAGTTGAATGGCGTAACACAGCTTTCTACCATCCGGTGATCTGGCTCTTCGTTTCTCATTAGTAATAAATACATTTTATAGACAAGAAAAAGAAAAACAAGATTGGCTGTGAAGACCWTTCATCAGTTCTTCTGTAATACCATTTGGCTTTAAATTGGGAAAGCTTAATTAAAAGCATGAATTTTAAACTTCTCATGAGAAATTAAGTGCAGTGAACTCTCTTCTTTTTATATGTGACTGACTCCCTTATTGCTGTTTACTTTCTGCAATATTTTAAATTATCTAAACAAAATCAAATCAGTGACTGCATACACTCTGCTGCTTACAGAAAAAGTTTTGTACTGCCTTCATACAAGAAAACAGGCAAGAACTTGACATTTATCTATGCTGTTTGCCGGCAGACAGCTGGCCTGTCAGCATATGTGTATTAGCAGGACAATTGGCATAAACACTGCTTTAAGCAGCATGTGCCATTTCTTGCAGCCAGCAAGTCAAAAAACCTGGACACAGTGAAAGCTGAGGATACTGTAARATTTTGGGGAATATGGGGATGCATAGAAAATATGGGACAGAAATCCACAGAAAGATGAGTTTTTTATCCCCACGCATGAAACATCTTATTAAGCATTATRCATAAAGAACCAAATACTGCATTTAACATGAACTTCCCTAAAGATACAATAGTTTGTCTGACTTAATATCTCATAATTAAATCCTTCTGAGTTGATTTTTTAAAATACAGAATAGTCTTTAGGACTTTTATGACTGAAGCTTTTTTTTTTTCTCTTTAAATTTGCAATACAAAAAGGTTACATCCCTTATTGATATTAATGCAGATTTTTGTCTGAGCAAGGTGTTTGCCACAGTAGGACCATGAAGAATTTGTCATGAAAAGAAGTGATAAAGAATTTGAGTGCCTTAAATGCTTCCTTGATTAGAATTGTAAGACSCAAATCCAAAAGAGATCTGTATCACTGCAGCCTAACTACTTTGATGCCTAACAAGCTACAAGTACACACGTCTTAAACCTTAAGGTTAAACCACTTAATTTCTTAAAACCACTTAARCCACTAAATTTCTCCTACTCTGCCTGAAGCATGATCTTCTTACTTGCACCCATGGCTACTTGCAGCCCAAGGCTACGCACAGTTCACAAACTTACCTTCCAATTGCTTCAGCAACTGGAGCTGATAGGTATGTTCCAGCACAGGGCAGGTAGGACAAGGCACAGCAGCCTCAGGGTTTTTGTAGGTAACCGCAGGAAGGGGTCGGGTCAAGCCAAGCTGTTAAAAGCTTGGATGGGAGATCTGGATTGGAGGCAAGGCTCAGGCTGAGAGATTTCARACCCCAAGTTCCCATTTCAAGGTGTGGACATAGGCAAAGCGGGAAGCGCTGTCATAACTCTTGAATTCCAGATATGAACCGCCCCTCTTGCTGTAGCTGAACCTATGCAGGTGCATACAGAAATGTGTAATTTTGGCACTTGCAGAGACCAAAACAAAAAAAAGGCAGGAAACGGATTTTGTAGCGTGTTTGTTAGAGCCTTCAGGTTCACAGAGCAGGCTGAAGGAGGTGCGGGGAGCAATCAYCTTGCTGTTTGGCATGAGAACTAAAGAACTTGCTTAGAATTCACTCATTATGTGAATCTGTAACCTACTGGTCTGCTGTCTGTTTTGCTTTAGTGTGGGAAAAGACCAGTTTTTAAAATCTCTTTTTATAGAAACTGAAGTGGTTCTAGGATGAAATGTAGAGAGACCCAGCAGGTTCAGAAGGAGCGTACGAGTCATCACGCGGGAAGTCTGCGTTACAGCCAGGCACGGGGGCTGCTCTCCTATGTTCAGGCATTCCATTTGGTGCAATACTTACGAATGAAGGCTTTCAGTTTTACTTTATCTTACATTTTGGGTCCAGATATCTAGCCTATTAATTTCTTCTGTCCTATTGAGAGATGGCTTTCTAAGTGTACATCATTAGGATCATTTACTACAGCGATTTATATTAACTCATTAAATTGCTTTCTTTTGATTTTTATAGATAAAACATGTTTAATGGCTCTGTTACATAATATACACAAAGCAAACTACTCTGAGCTTTCTTGAAGGGCAGTTCAGCTATGCTCTACTACATATCTAAGCATCTAAATCTCATTTTTAGGATACCAAATGTTCTTTTAATTATACTATGGTCACTTTTTGAGTTTCATTTTTATAATGATCCAGTTTTCCAAGAGAATCTGGAGATAAAACAGAGAGAGATTAGGCAGTTTTTCAAATGATACYTACTTTCACCTTTTAAGGGAAAATAAAAGGAGTGCTGTAAATGGAAAAACAGGTTCTTCAATATATTAGAATGTATTGGAATACCTAAATATTTACTTACAAAATAATACACTGTTTGGAAATAGTGTTACAAAAAAGCTCTGAGTGGGAGAGGTGAGAAGCATAATGTATATATTAAAGCCTATTTGCTCAATATCTTACTCTTACGGTTTCAGCTTAGCCCTGATGTCCACACAGCTATAACCCTCCGAACTGCCTTGTAATTTACATCTTTAGAACCCCTGTAACTAATAAAAGGTACAACAATTAAAGTCTCAGCTGAACCAATGTATGATCTGGTGATAACAAGCTTTGTTCCGTCCTTCTGTTTTCAGCACTGTTACTAGCATYGGGTGCTCCATTCGGGTCGAGTTGCAGCCTGCGTGTTCCTTTGCTCCCGCGTCGTAGCTCTCGTGTCGTGGGCAGTAAGCTGGYAGCCTCACTCGAACCAGCAGAGAGGCTCCCTGTAATGTGAAAGAGGGAGTGCCGTATCGAGGCGGACTGCGGAGCAAATACGCATCCTCCTCGTGTTCTTGCAGCACTGAAGATGCTGAGTTCAAGATACTCTGTCGTTAATACTAGACTACATCCTGGAAAGGCAGCTCCAAGTTGAGACATACCAAGGTCAAGGGTGATACTCACATGAGATGCACGGAGTTTGGACTCCTCCTTGTTTTCCTGTATGGTTGGGATTGGTTTTAAAGAGGGGCCCAGGGCACAAATGCAGGCTACTTATCCCTTAACCCACTTTCGGGAAAGGGATGTGTACAAAGAGGCACTCCCTAAAAGTCACTCAAGCTATTTTTGGCCACTCAATAAATAATGAAAATATATATTCAACAGTTTAATGCAGCATACTTATTAATACATTAAATGGGTCAAGGCACCACACCCGCATTTATTTTTAAAAGGCACAATTTATGCTTATGTTACGTTTGCATGCCTTTTGCATAAATCAGGTAAGATCTTTTTTAAAACGTTTATAGAGGTGAATAACTCACAGAACTGAACTACTCTGACAGCTTGTTACTGATTATGTAGGTTCAAAAAGTATCAGTATATCAGTAATATAAATTTGGACACCCTTCATATGATAAATATTTATATCTAGCCTATTTTGGCCATCTACTGATGATGAATGGTAAGCTTTCGTTTTTATTCCTTTCCACATTATCTTGTCATTTGCTCTTACGATGAATGTCTTTGTGATTGTGCTTTCCATATGTGCTTATAGCCAGTGTACCAGATTACACCACTCGCCACTCACATCTTTCTTACTTCTCCGTATGTTTACAGCTGTTGAGTGGTGGCACGTCTTTGAACAAGCCGGGCTATACATACTGACTTGCAGTTTTACGTGGCTSCTCCGTGCGCAGAGCCTGACTGAATGCACAAGGGCTCCCAGCGATAGGAGTGAACGTACAAGTTCACAATATCAGGATTTGTCTGTGCATTCCCAATACGTGCGGACATGTTTAGGTTAGCAAAGATAGGCAATAAGAAACACCTGAGGTACTTTGCCTTTTTATGCACAGTACAAAATACTGTAATATCAGACACATCCAACTGTGAGTGCCAAGGTATGTTCTTAAGCCAAGTATCCTTTAATAGAGTCAGAGCCTTCACATAAAGCACTTTTCTTCCCTTCAGCTTTATACAAATAATCTCTTTCCCAGGAGCACTTTCCCTTTTACTTGCTATTATTCAAAGCTCTCCCAAACCGTATGTACTAGTAACCTGCTAACAGGATAAAAACACAGAAGCATTAAAATAAAAGGATAAAATAAACTTAACCTGCTCCTTTTAAGTCAACTGAAAAAGTCTTAAYGTCAGAGTTTGTGTGTGTGTGCGTACACGCACGCACGTGTGTGGGTGAGTAGCTAGAGTTTGAATATGAAAAAAATCAAGAGTTCCTCTAACATTTCATACTAAGGATAGTATTTTTTCATAGGACTACATGACAACTTATATGCTGCTGTATACAACTTCCTCCTCTTCCACTCCTATCTGTTTAATCTCTGGGATAACTTCAGATTTGGGTAAGTAAGGAAAGAACAAAAAGAAAAGTGTGCATATTAACTGGTTCAATGCCTTTTGACATCTGCAGAAAGAAAGCATATCGCACCGGCTCCTGCCGTTCCTCAGCTAATCGATCTTCAGCCAGCTCTCTTCTGGCTGCTTTGTCAGGATGGCCTACCTTGTGTCCGTCCCTCCCTTCTTTGGCTATATGCTCTCTCATTATCTTGTTCTCTGCTTCTGGATATCCCTTCTCTGTTAGCAGTGTCAGAGCACCAGAAATAAGCTGCTATTAATCAAATGATTTCTAATTTCTTGACAGAAGACAAGTGTACTTTGCTGTCATGCTGTTGTTCTTTGATCATATTCTGGGAGCCCATGGGATAAACCAGGGTAGCTTTCAGTTAATCTTAAGAGATATAATCAATAGATAATCCAAAAACCTGCTTTGCTTTAAAATCTAGAATTAACCCATACATATAGCACGTGTGCAAGTTAATTTCAGGAAGGCTTACCTGTGAATTTTATTTAAATATCTTTTATAGTTATTTAGCAACTTTACTGCCCCAAACAAGTGAATGCTAACCTTGGGCAGTTCTTATAGTTTGATGTCACAAAATACAAAAACAGAAAATACTCACTTYATGACTTGAAATGGCCTGTGAGGATTCAACATACAATTTAGCACATACTACTTCATCAGCAAAAAACATCAACTCATCCTATTGATATACTGACACAGAAAGACATGTGTATCTTATTTTTGATGTAGTCTCACTTGCCAGATCAGCTAACACTTACGGTGGTCCACTGCAAGCAGTATTAAATGAGTTCCTTATGTAAGATTTCATCAGTGAAGGCTGCAAGATCCATCTGCCCTATTTTAATGTCTGTACCTTTGAGACTCCACATGTTTCTTATTTACAAAATACTAGATGCAATTTCTTGTATCCATTTAAATTTCACTTGGCATTGTGCTACTGGAATAAAAACCAGAACAGTTAACATACTTTCTGGCAATGGCCCACACCTGTACCATTGACTTCAATCTGAGAAACCACTAGAAACATTTTTGCCAACATTAAACGTAATTTATTTGTGAGTCATTTGTTATACAGAGAAGTAAACAAAGTCAGTTAAACTAACAACACTGTATCTAATGACATTCTGCATTTGTAAGACTAAAGCTATGTTCACTTGGGCTCATGATTATGCAGATATAAGTTGAAACCTTTGAAATTAACCTTCATCTTGATTGTGATGAATACTGAAAATTAGGGCACTGAAAAAATCCCTGGAATTTTTTTCCAAAAGGAAAAATAACTGTTTTGACAAAAATGGCTTCAACTTGACATATTTATACCACAAAATAAAGCTAAAATAGAAATATTTGTAGAAACTGTCATAGCAACTTGCTTGGATGTAATTTGCCAAAATTCCTTGATGGAAATCTACCCAGTTTTTACAGAGTATTTCAAGTAATTTGTACAGAGAAATCTGTGAATGGAATGGATCCTCATACCTTGTCATAGGAATTTCTAGAATAGGACAGCAGTATTTATTCCCCCACAGACTGTTGCAAGTCTTATGACCATCATAGTTTGCTACGCATTCTTTCAAAGCTGCTGAGCAGGTTCATTAATTTAATGAAAAATCATCCCCTGTAACATTTCTTTTTTTAAAGGGATGGTTCATTCAGCTGCAATGCCAGTGTGAAAAGTGCTCTAAAATTTAAGTATTCCTGGTTTATCATTCCCATTTCAGGCATGCCTTATGTAAGGCATGGAAGGCCTTATGTACCTCTTGACCTGATYGAGCAAGAGGAACAACCATCTTGAGAAGTAACAAGCTGCATAATTCAATTTGGATGTGCATAGCATTTCTGATATTGAAATAAAGATTGTCACCTGCAAGCAACGTGCTCGTCATACATGCAGCATTCTAGCTATTTCTCTCACAGTTAACAACACCATGTATCTTCTCTGAATGTCATTTTCTTTCTGTTTGAACCTTTTTTTTTTTCCTAGCTGTTCTTGTCTTCTCCTAGCTGTTCTTGTCTTCTCCATGTAGTGAATTAGTCTGCCTCTAAATAATTGTCCAGACAAACACAACAAGGAATTATTTACATCATCCTTTAAATGTTGCTGTGAGTCAGGGCAAAGGGGTGTGAGATACTTCATGTTTATTGCTCGTGATTTCTGTATTAATTTGTTTCTAATAAAAAAAGCTATATTTTATGTTGCAGTATTACACTGTAGATGCTAAAAGGTTTCTCAGTTGAAGGACATGATCTTTAACAGAAAACACATTTGAATTAGAAAAGTTAATTAACAAGAAATAGACTCCGTAAATTAGGTCAAAAGGTCCATTAYGATGCAGGAAATTCCAGCTTGCAACAGATTGGTTACAACCAGTAATATTTCTTATCACTGGCTTTACTGTTTAATTTTTTTCTTGATTTTTGTCCTCTTTTTTATTTACAGCTGCTGTTTCTTCAGCAGGAAACACATTCTGTTGCTTTCATGATTTATCAAGGCGAAAGGAGAGACTAGAATCATCCATAGCCTTTTTATTTTTGATGTAGACTACAAAAACCTCATGAACTGTTTTCAGGCTATGTCTAGAAATGCACGGGACCTATACCTAGAGATGTTAAGGGAAGGATGCATCACCTTGGGCTTCTGTTAATAGGAAAAAAAGAAACAAATTAGAAATTTCACATACTTTAAATTGTGGAAGATCTTTTCTCTACATGCCAATGTGTCTAAAACACAAGTCTTGATTCTGCCCCACCACAGCTTCCTGCCCACATGATAGAAAGTATATGTAAGTAATTGCATTTCTTCTGACAAAAATGGTTTAGTTACTGTTATAYCAGAAGTAGCTGTTTTAAGTCTTAATTAAATACTCAGAATCTTTAATGAAGTGAGGAAAAGAAATTAGTAACATAYAGACTAATGAAAAAAATTCTTTTGCTTACAGATCAAAAATTCTACAGAAGTTATCTCTAGCCCATCATGATGCTTTATCACATAGGGATATTCTCTGTCATGTTTGTCTACTAAAATTCTCATAAAAGCAATAGGAGTTTGTATAGTAAGATCTGAGTAAGGATCAAAATTTAGCTCAATACTTCTAAATGACATTTGCAGAGAAGTACTGTAATTGGAACTATGTAGGAATCCAGGAATTTTCACATGGATGAGAAAGTACAGATTTCTATCCCACCTTATATGTATAGAAAGCACAACAGGATGTAATAATTGAAAGAGTACATGATCGAGGTCAGTAAATTCTCTAAATTGAAATAAGTCCATTGACTATTTTGTAAAACAGAGTAATACTTACTGAACTACATTTGGAGACATGATAGTGGAAACAACCCTTCTTTCCCTCAGACTGAAAATTTTGAAGGAAGTGATCCTCAGTCTGTGACAGTTGTTAGGTTCATATATTAATCTCTTTCCACAAGCCTTTCTTTGTTCAGAGAAAGAAAGTAAATCTAGGGGACAGACCAGCTCCAGAGGAAAACAAAAACAACTTCAATGAGTTCTGGAAAGGAATGAGCTTGGTTACTGAGATTTTTAGCCTGGGCATTTTCTGCCTAGTTCTTCTAATACCTCCTGTCTCCTCTCTTACATGCTAAGTAAGCCCCACTCTCTCCTTTGGTCTCTTTCTCATTCATCTTGTCCACCCAAATAGGCAAGATTACCTGAATGTCTACTCTGTGTATGTTTGAACTAAGTTGTCCTATACTTTGCTGCAGAGTTGTTCCTCCATGAACTAACGAGCTTCTCAGCAAGAAAAAAAAATCTGCTATTACATAGGATTCCAGTCATGGACTGTTTTCCTGTTTTTGTTTTTGTTTTCTTTTGATGCAGTGTGCAAACAGAACAAAATAGAGCTTGTTTTCAAAGGAGCTAACAGCATCAGCGACACAAGACATGAGGTGCTTACAAACAACAGATGGGAAACAGCAAGACGGTGGTGGTCAACATAAGAAGCAATGCTCTCTGCGTAACAGCTGCTTTGCCTGATCAAAGTTTCTGTAAGAACCAAGAGCTTTTAGGAAAGATATGAAAAACAATTTTTCTGATACATGTATAATTAACACACCTTAAATACAGAGAAGCTGGAGTGGTTTAACAGAACTTCAGTCAGTTATCCAAGGAAGCTTGAGGAAGAGCTGAGGAGAGAAGCTACATTTTCCTCAGTCGCATTCTTTTTCCCTAGCTGCTACTGCCTTTTAACAGAACAATATATGAATCATTTTATAAACATGAGAGAGATTTTATGGCATTTGAATTGAATATTCAAAAGTTTATAGCACATCCTCTGAACATATGCAAGATTTCTCAACCCTTCTTTCCCCACTCTACTTCAAAATATGAAGGGGCTATATATCTATCACATATTTTTCCATCTTGAATTAAATGAAGGACAAATGACCTCCACCGCCCCCCTCCCCCAACACTGTTGGCATCAACAGAAGTCCAAAAATAAACTTTAACAAAAGTCAAAAAAGTATTTCTTTGGTTTTGAAAAGTAACAATTTAAAGAAAAAGGCCTTGTAGCAGTCTCTAGTGACAGTCATTAATCTAGCCAGCAACATCACACCAGCAAGAGCAGAGAGAATATGTCTTGTGTTTCTTCTAAATTTCTGAAGTCAGTTTTCTGAACGAAGTAAAGGTGGTTGCCATACCCTCTCTAGCACAAAAAGGGTACAGGCATGGCCCTGCTGTGTTTTCTTCAAAACAAAATGCATCTGCTACTTACCTCCTAGTTATTTCTGAGGTACAAGTCAGGGTAAGTCCCTGGATTCTCTAACTGRCAGATTCTTTTGAGCCAGAGAAAACAGTCAGAAGTGGTGACCGAGGACATGGCAGGCAGGAACTCAGTGTCAGAACCCACCTTGCATATGACTCTTCATACAATAACCGATTTAAATGACTTGCAGACTTGAAGACTTTCCTATTGTGTATTGTGCAGCTCATGCTAGTACCTAGTACAAAACCAGGAAATATTTGCAACTCAGTGCTCAAGCAAATATGCCCAAAATGACATGCCTAAACCAGTATGCATGTCTGCAAAATATCTACCTAAAAGCTACCCAAATGTGTTCAGAAATGGTAAAAATGTGCACTTTGGTTTTTACATATATATTTATGTGCACTCAAGTCTGAAAGATAATCTCTTGTTAATACAAGATATTTAAATATCTTTCAAAACTGCTGACAATATCTCTTCAATATACGCAGGCAATAATATACTTTAAAGGAACAATCATAGATGTGTTACTTATTTTGTCTTTAAAGATAATTGGTCCTAAAAGAAACTTAAAGCATTCTAGGTTCCATTTGTAGTTTTTAAAGTCTCCTGAAGCTGCCTAAGACATACAGATCCTTCTGTTTCCTTCACTTATATATCAGTTAACTGATTATTCCCATGAAAAAGAAAAAAATCTCAGCTTCCAGCTGCTCTCTGAAATTCTCTCTTCCAACCAATAAAGCACAAATGTTGTCCAAGCAGGAACAGGAGCAGTGGCTGCAGGTTAGGTGCAGAAACTAAGAAACTAAGTCCACCTAGAAACAGACAATGAGCTACTGAGATCATTAAGGGCTCAAAGACGTTCATGTTCTTAAAGCAAACARTTTAAAGAGTTTTAAGCAATAACCTTGTTTCCCGTAGAATGATGTTCTACAAGAGAAAAGATGAGTAAAAAGTGATTTTTTTTAATGCAGACACAATGCTGAGAGTGTCTGCTAGGGTAAGAGGAATAATTCCTGCTGTGGAATCTCCATGAGAGCAAGATGTAAAGATAAAACAAAATGCTTGTAATGTTTTAAGAACTGCAGTAGCCTATTTTAAGATGGAAAACATGTCAAATGTTAGGTCTTATTGAAAGAGTTGATTTTGTACAATATCCAGAGCCCAGGAAATCAGGAATGATGTATAGAAAAAGAGAAAGCGTAGCTAAATGAAAATGAAATTAGTGTTATCAAGGCAAATGCTAAATTCTCAGAAAAAAAGATCGCTACATTAAAAAAAAACAATAAGAGCTGGAATTAACACTGAAATATATAAAGTAACCATTATTATAAAAACACTAAAATTAATTCTGGTTCTATCACTAGTACATTTTCTTGTATGCTGGAGAACACATGCTTTCTACATTATTGTCCCCACAATCCAAAAGTAACTTTGACAGGGAACATATCTCCTAAACATGTAATTTCATGAGCAAACCTGTATTTGCTTGATGTTGTGTTGCAGCTCTTGTAATAATAGGTAAAAGACCTATGATGTGATTGTTACATATTTAAATGGTTTGTCGAAGAATATGATTTCCAGCACATTGTACCAATGTCTGCTATCTAATGTTGTCACAAAAAAAAAAAAAATCACAGAAAAATGTTCAGTAGATGATTTAGAAAGTCAAATTCAGATATGTGGGGGCATCAGTAAATTACAGGTCAGCACCTGAAAACCAGCTGAAAACTGAAAATTTCTTTGCTGAAATTTTGCCCCATAATTCCTTTGGAGACTTACAATCCGTCTGTGTAACCAGAAATGTTAACATACACTTCCTTAAGTACAGAATCTTAAAAAAAAAAAAAAAAAAATCCTTCACTGTTTATTCTGCAGCTTACTCAACTTCAACTGAATTCTTTAAAAGCAGCAAAGAGCGCTGCACTGTCCAGTCTTTACTTMTAGAACCTAAAGCCTCTTTCTGCCACCCAGCTTCCACAACATAAATTCTGCAGACTGCCTACAGAGCTCATAACATATCATGTCTCCTCCTGTACATCTGTCTCCCTGGTTGATCATACCACCATTACAAGTCTAGATCCTATATTAATGCCTTTCAACAATGATACTATTCATTTTCTAAGAGACATTCATGAAAATAAGGACTTCTAAATGTAAGTAGGATTTTTAGTGGTCTATGATTACTTAGCAGGTAACAGCTGGAGCCAAATTAAGAAAAGATGTAAGTATATGCATATAATGTACCTTATATATTAAAAAGAAAATTAAGAGTGTGTTCTCCTTTTATTTTTCTATTCCTAGCATCTCTGACACCTTCAGGGGCCATCCACCAATAGCATAAGGGCAAAACTTGCCACTGAGCAGGTTTTGAATGGCACCTGATAGAGTCCTGAGTGAAGGCTTCATMAAAGGCACACATGAGCAGCTGGGACTCCAGGACTGCTCTGTGGAACCRCAACGTATCCCCAAGTCAGCAATCAGTTGCACTTTGCCTTTTCTCAGAAARAGTGTGTTTGAGCTTCTACTGCATTTCTACTGGTGTACCTTACTTCTAATCTGTGAAAGAGAAGTGAAGTGCTAGCATGCTATCCTTGCCAACCTCTAGTTAGTTTATTATTCTGTTGCTTATACAGGGCAGAGTCACATTCTTGCCATACGGGCTGAGTTAGGGACATTTTGTAGCTCCACATTATGAGGATGARTGAGACCTGACCAACTGTGGGGCAGAAGCAGTGTTCAGCAGAAGGGTTTGAAGGCACCACTGTGGAAACGCGACCTCCAGCCTGAAAAATATCGGCTGGGTCCAGCTGGGCAGTGTAAGTGTGGCCACCCTGGAGAGAGCTGTTTGGCAGCCCAGAAGCTCCCATAGCTTTTACAGCTACTCATCCAGAAGCCATAAAAGCTCAGCTGCAGGGTTCATCATGCACGTGGCAGAGCTGACGCTATAGGATGCCACCTGCTTCAAGAATCCCAACTCTCCAAAGCACCTTTTGCTCAAGCCAGCTAGCTGTGCACCCAGGACTGCTCTAAGTGTGATTATGCATGTTTATGTCTTCATGTGTGTGTTTTCCCCCAAGTTCTGCACATCTCCCTTCTACTTCAATCAGATATTCTCAGTAAAAGCTAAATTGAAAGCAGCTTGTATCTGACTAGYTATTCCTTTGAGTAACTACATATTGCAGAAGTCAGCACACAAATGTACCGTAAAGGAGGGTTAAAGATTAAACTGCCAATAGGGGCTAGGTTGATTGATAAATGTGATGCATGCCTTGTTTGCATTTTTTTTTTTTTTGTAGTTCTTGTTCTAAATATTATTTTCCATGTACACRGAAAATATTTGGGTTCTATATTCTAGCAGACAGTTCCACAGTTTGCAGAGCATTTTAAAAAAAACAAAACCTACATATGTGCAAAAAACACCATGCATGTTTCGCTTAGATCAAATGGTCTTTTTTTGCGCCTTTTTGATCAGCCTGTCCAATAGTCCTGATGCTCTGGTGATGTCTCTTCACTGTACGTTGCTGAATTCTGGCACTGGGAGATCCTATGGTAGTTGGAAGTGTAAGGAAGTGTAAGGAGCTGTCGGTTGGCCTCCCTTGGCTGGTAAGAGCCATATATGTTTACAGAGCAGCTTAGCAGCTTATCTCAGTTTTTAAGTTAACAGTAGTAAAAATAAATAAATAAATAAAAATCAGCTTTTTTCTTTTTCTTTGAGACTATTACCAGTGATAAAAGACAAGGAAATAATAAGGGTAGTTTCCAACCAGCTAATATCCTAAAGAAAGAAAGAAAGAAAGAAAGAAAGAAAGGTCTAAGTAGTGGACAGAGCTCTCTTTCAGGGCCTTGGGCGGGATGGAGTTTGTACAGCTCTCCCATATTTTCAGACTTCTTTGTCACACTCAGGCAGACCTCATAGCAACTCTGGCAAATCACATCTTAGATAAAAGTAATCTGGACSAGGTAAGTAATCTGGTTTGTTTCTCAAATTAACACACTTAAATAGAAATATGCTCAGATTTTTTAATGTGTCTTTGGTTCAAATTTGCAAGATATGTAGGCAGCTTGGTTATGGGGGAAGAGGAGAAGTTATATCACTTTTCATAATCAAGTGTTATTTATGATTTGTAGTTCTTATAYTTTCACTACAGCAAGTTCATTTCAATTAAAAGCCCACAGAAACACTTAGTTGCCATTCAAATACTAATGTAATGTTGTATCACCCCTTGTGATAAAGGGGTAATTTGCTATATTCTGTGTGGACAACTTACTTGTTCCATTAATATTCAGAATATGCTAGCCAGTCACAGCCTAAAGYAAGGCACTCTTGCTACCAGAAGAACTAGCATTCTAAAAGACAGGGGTACAGGAACGAAGGCTAGAAGAAGGTCTGTAAGTAAAGTTTTGCAAACATCGCATGGTTTGATTGAATAGCATAGAAAAGACAAAACAGTGACTAGAAAAGTAATTTGATGCAACTTGCAAGCCTATTAAAGACACAAACTAAATGCACAGCTTGCAGCAATAATCTGCATATCGTCCTAAAGGGCAGGTCAGCCTAGCACGGTCTCTGTGCGTGCATACTCTTTGTCACATCATTTACGTGCAGGACAGATTGCATTTCTGTTTTAAATGACACTGTCAGACGGTTTAAATAATTCTAAGTATTTCTGTAAACTACTGGCTGCGACTACTTACACGTTACACGACCATAGGAAGTACGAGCCGTGATGTTGTGATTCACATTTAAAATGAGTTCCTGCCTGAGAAGTCATTTTCCCTGCTGTGGACACCTCCACGCACTCTGTTGTGCCTCGGTCAAGGGACCGGGGTTCAGTACAGCTCCTGTCCTTATTTACTCACTGTAAAAAAAGAAAAACGCATGTAGACCCTGACGGCATCTCCCTCAAGCTGTTGTGGAGGAGAGGATAAACCTGGCWGCTATCGCCTCTTCGCGAGGCCCGACAGATACTGCTTCACATCGTTCCCCACAGGCCGCAGGAGGCGAATTATTTTGGTAAATCCCCTCCAAACCTAAAWCAGGCAGGGAAGAACCCGGCCAGCCTCATTCCCCCTCCCCTCCTCGTTGCCCAGGAGTTTATGCAGAAGCAGGGGGAGCAGACGGCGCTGCCAAACGCCGAGGACGCGCGGGGCGGCGGCGACRGCACGCGAGGAGGATTCGGGCGGCCGCAGAAGGGCCGAGGCCCCTCGGCGAGCACCCAGCCCGCAGGCCCCGGCGACTCCGGCGCGGGCGACTCCGGCGCGGGCGCCGCCGCTGAGGAAGGAGCTCGGCGGGGCCGGTAACGCCGCCGCGGAGAGGGATGAAGCGAAGCGCGAGGCCGGCACGCGCGGCGCGGCGCTGTCCGCGGCCAGCGGAGTCCCCGCGGCGCTGGGAGCGGCGGCGGGCGCGGGGCCGCACCGAGCTCCGGCGCGGGAACCGCCCGGTCCTCGGCGCGGCGGGGGCGTCGGCAGAACCTGCGGCGCCGGGCGCGC